>NC_092592.1:18560833-18881666 GCF_047663525.1 Anas platyrhynchos | reverse complement strand
AGAAGAAAAGAGCATCAAGGCGTGCTGACCAGAGTTTCGCTGGACTCTCTTTGACTTTCTGTCCAGAGGGGATTTTATTTTTTTTTTTTATCTCATGAAGGCTGCTGGCGCTGTGATACTCATTGTGGTGCTAGTGTGGTGAAGGTTTTGACTGGGCTTGGTTAAAAGGCCTCAAGGAACCTAACTGAAAGATTTGTGTCAGTGCTCATACAAGTTATTTTCTTCTATTTTATGAATTAATGGCATTTATTTCCAGGATTTCTCTATACTATTGGTATACAAAGGCTAGAGGACTAAACAAAAGAGTTCCCAAGGTTTCTAGCCCCCGTCTTCTTATCTCTGAGAGAGGGAAAGCAATGTAAGACTACAAATTTTGCTGCTTCCGTGGGTCAGTAGTAAAAGTGGTAGGTTTGATTCCTGTCTGATTCCACTGGTTCTTGTTGTTCTGTGAAGGAAAAAGGGTTGGCATTTTAGCTGAGATCATCAGTCTTTAAAAGCTGTGGAGCTTTTGAGAGGAATGGCCTGTCAGGGAGCAGCAAGGGCTGTCTCTTTGCACGGGAAGGTGAACAAAGGCCCAGCCCCACAGCCCCTGAGGGAGGCAAGCAAGGCAAGCCTGGGAAGGGTAACCAGGATCGGGCACAACCCAGTGAGCACCAGAGACGTCTACAGTGACGAGGCAGGCCAGGTCCGGCTGAATTCAGTCACAGGTCAAGGTCTGGGGTCAGAGCAACAAGCTCAAAGCCAGGGTTAGGCATTGCTGTGACACAGCTGGAGCTCAGATGGGGGACAAAAACTGAGGCTTAGCCTAAAAGCAAGTCTCACTGGAAGTGGTCTCAGTCCTGGCTGAGGACTCCTCACAGTGCTGTATCCAATGCCAGCAAAGGAGCTGGGGCACCTCTCAGCTGCACTGCCTCTAAGCTGGCCCTGAGTCTGGGCAGCCAAATCCCCAGGACAGGGGACGCTCTCAGGGCCCTTTGACAGCCCCTGTCTCTGTATGTTTGTTCTTGCTTAACTACGGGGGAGTAAATTGGAAAGTTGCCATGGAATGTGGAATGGTCCACATCAGCTTTAAAATCCATAATCTTCCCTTTTGGATTTAGGCTTGCCAAGTGTAACTGCTGCTTGTTGCTTCGTAGTCCGGCATATGTTTTTTTCCAGCCCTGTAGAGTCTGAGGAAATCGTGAGGCTGCTCAGCACCTGCTGGTGCTGGTGAATATGCTGGTGAATATGGGATGGAGAGGACCTGGACACTAAGCAACACATGAGATGGATGACCACCTGGGAAGTCCAAGGTACAGTCAAAAATATTAAACTGCAGAAAGTGAACAGCCAAAAATGAAGTGCATTGTTACAATGAACAAGAATTAAAACAAAACCAACCAACCAACCAACCAAAAAAGACTTTTTTTTTTTTTTTTTTTTTTGCATATGCACATGCAGTTTAAACAGGAAAGCAATTTTACTGCATCCCTGTATAAATGGTACAGGCTGCTCCTGTACTCTCACAGCTACACAAACTCACCTACCAGGTGGACTGGGGTCTCACCTGAGATCTGAGCTCTCAGCCAGTCACACGAAGCACAGCATGAAAACTGTGAATTGCAAAGCACACTGCCAGGGAACTCCTAACACCAGACTGCAAGAAGATTCTTGTCCCGTAATTGGGATCTGAATATTTGTTTTGATTGTTTCACTGCAAAATACCTCAGTGAAGCTACAAAGGATAGATTTGACATCTATTGCTGACAGGTTTTCCTACAACATTCACCAAAGCTGTGTTTTGTGTGCCTTCTCTTCTGTTCTATTTACTACATTAATTATCCATGCATTAACACAGTTTACAATCACTTTCATTTATGTTAGCATTGCATTCTCACTTTATGGGTAACTTTGTTTATTAATTCCTTCCGCTGGCTTGCCTGAAGGTAACGCTTTGTTCTGTACCAACACTGCCCTGTTCAACTGCAGCACGGTTCTCTGAACAAAGTCCATACTGTCAGCTCCTTTCAGAGGATGGTCTAGAGAGAGATGAACAGTTCTACTGCACTATCAGCTGCCATTGGTTGTTCTGCTTAGCTGCAAGGGCACAACATGCTTCTAAAGGACTTTCCCACACTCAGATTGGTATTTCTGTCAGAGCTGTTGTTTGAATGGACATGGTGAGTCTTGTTCAGACTCAGAGCTTGCTGCACAAGGGTGCATTTCCACTTCAGTCAAACAAGACCCAGCCTGAGCCTGGTTGGAGAAACAATCTTAGCACGTTAGAACCTCACCCCCGCCCCCAAATCTCTTTTGTAGATAAACTAGTGAACACAAGTGTTGTAGGAGTGGAATGAAATTTTAAATGCTCTGACTGTGTTCTCAGCTTGCTTGGGGATTATAATTTTGGTCTGAATCTTGTTATTGCAGTTTTTCTGGTAATCTGCTTTGTTTTGTTTGTTTACATTATTTTAATAGCCTATATATAAACCCATAATAATGTGTCACTACACTAAAAGTATGTCATATGCATGTATGAGCATGTGTCTATAGTTTTATACAAATGTGAAGTTGCTTGGTTTTTAATATGAGTTGCCTTGGATTTTTAAATGTTATGCCAGCTTTTCAAGAACTTGCCCTAAAATAATTGTATTAATTTAAGGTTATGTTTATGGAAGAATTTTAAAACATAACTGTAAAATACTGCATAAAATGGGAAGTGTAAGGTACAGTTAGGGTTTTTTCTGTCTGTTTTTAAAATATATGAAATGGAAAAATGTCTGGGAAAAAAAAAAAAGAAGAAGAAAAAAAAAAAAAACAAACAGAAATCAGCATCTGATAAAGAAAAAATATTGTATAGAATTGAAATATGGACAATTCTTCCAGCTCTCCTTTCAACAGGAAAGCATATATCAAGAAATGAAATGAAGAAGAATGGGAATATTTGGCTAGACTTAAGGTTGGTTCTAATAACAGTTCTTCCAAAAGACTATTTGAATTCTTATAGCCAAAAACATTTGCTACTCTTTTTCCATGTGCAATTTTATAAATCAAAAGGTAATGGATATTGCTAAAAAGTCCTGAAACTCTATGGATGAGTTTTCCAGTGAACCTCCAAGAAACTGGCAAAGTCACAGGCCCTTATTTTAGTCTTGCTAGCACCAACACAGCACTTTCACAGAGTATTGACTTGATTGGAACTGCTCATGTACATAGATGTTTGCAGTGGGATTTTTGTGTATGGCAAATTCTTGCAATGTAGAAGGTTTTCTTTTACCCGGCAGTGCAATATGCAAAAACACTCCAATGATGCAAAACTGAGCCCACTTAGTGCAGCTTATCAGAGTGAAATAGCCTCATCAGTGGAAGCACCCAGCATCCTCTTACTCAGGATGTAATAAGATCTCAGTGACATACAGAAGGGTTTGTAGGATCAAGTTATTATTTATATAGCATTAAAATCCTGCTCTCTGTGGCAGGTAAATGTGTGGCACTCTTCATGGCATTTGTTTATAAAGACAACCTAAAAACACAGCACATCTATGTATCAGGGTGTGTAAGCACTGATGGCCCTGACCAGCCTCACCTGGGGTCTCCCCTCTGCCCTTGCTCCTGCCCCTAAGTCCAGGAGCACCATTTCATCTCAGCCCTAGGCTATAAAGCAGTGCTGGTTGCCAGCTCTGCTGCTATGTTTGTGCTTGTCCTGCTGTAGGCTTTATCCAGACTGTAGCTCATGGGCTAACTTCTCAGCTTGACCTTGGCCCTGCCTTAGCACCACGGACCTGCCTTGGGAGCCCTGAAGCTAGCACAGATTCTGATCTGTGGGCTGCCCTGCTTGACCTCAGAACCTGCATCCTCACCACAAGCTTGCATGGTAAGCTTGACTCACGGCTAAACTTGGTCATGACCACAGGGTCTGCCCTGTCCTGCTCCCCTGCTGCCTGCCCAGGTGTCCACTGGGCCCCTGGTGCTGTGTGGGCAATTCGTCGGGGAGCAGGAGAATTAGTTTAAGAGATGAGTTACAAATTATCAGGAATACTAGTTAATAATGGAAACAGTGAGTCAGCACGCATGCTGCCATTAGGTTGTGGCACATGAAGGATTTCTTGTATCATGTCTCAGATCTTGTTTCAGCAGTATGAAATATCGATCATGAATTAATTAGAAACAAATCATTTGAATGATCATAACATTGTTTTTCTTTCCATGAATGGATGTAACTCTTTTATCTCTGTCAAAAGAGCTTGAATCTGTCTCTGAAATGCATTTGGGGCCTCCTGAGTTTCAGATTCTCACTTATTAGGGTTTAAGTTATACGTGTGATTCTGAAAACCTCAGTATTTTTGGCTTTTAAATCTGTTTAGCAATGGCAGATAATTCTGCCTTCTTAAATATCTCCATGAGGCTCCCTGTGCGCCAGAGGAGCCTTGTACCTTGTGCAGCTGACAGGATGCTTGCAGCCCAGCACTGCAGCAGGGGATGGGTAGAGCGGAGGCAGAGCCATGAGCTAGAGGCACAAGCCCTGGGGAACTTGCCAGCTCCAGCTCTTCCTCAGTCCCTCTGATGCCCCTCAGTTAACTAGCACATGGCACACAGCTCCCTTTTTGCTGAGAAAAGAAGGACTTCTGTTGCTGGCAGGCAGCTGCCAGTCTTGAAGTACCACTGCAGTCTGGAGTGCCCATTCTCTGGACTCTTGCCACAGGCACCTTTGTCAGAGGAATCTGGTATGTAGTGGTGCTTCGTGATGCATATTTGGGGTAGTTTTATTATTTCACCGAGTATTTTGTGGCCTGTCACATCTTTCAATCTTAAAAAAAATAAAAATGTTCCTATACTAAGCTGCAACAGGTCATAAAGCTGTGTTAGAAAAATGTAAGAGTGCTGAAATCAACTGGTGTTGAAGTCCATGTGGATCATGTAATGTCTATAAGATTTTTTCCAACAATGTGGAGCAGATGAGCTAAAAACAAAACAAAACAAAAAGCTGCAGCTCCCCCAAGGTCAGCATAGAGTCATTCAAATCAAGCAGTCAGTCCTGTCTGCAAAGAACAGCACACTTAATATTGTTAGACTCGTGATGGAGATCACAGTGGTGTCGGTTCTCAGATCAAGGAGAAATAAAGGTTCATGTTCCTGTCCCAAGAGAAGGCAATTGGTTTTGAAGGGTTGTCAGTCTCAAAATTTCAAATACAAACATGTACGTATGCCAGTAAAGTCAGCTTTCTGAATGTATGAATAACCTTTCTCCAGACTGGATTTTGCAGCACAAAAGCCTCTGAATGGCAGTCTGACACAACTGAATGTGTTGGTGTTCATTTGAATCTCTCAGCTAAAAATATTTGAAAACAGACTTAAAATAAGAGTAGTGAGTGGCTACAGGTTGCTAAATTGATTGCTGTTGAGGAATATGGCAACTGCTTACCCTAGATAATCATTTGCAGTAAACACTAATAAAGGAGAAGAGTTGATACGGGACTATAATTGGGGCTGCAATGGCTTAAATCACAGTAGAGGGAGACTTAGACTGAACATCAAGAAAAATCACCTGGTTGCACAAGGTCTTCAGTCTATGAAAAGCTGGGGAGGTGCTGAGGGCACCTCCACCCAGGTCACTTTTGAGGTGACTCACTGAGGGAAACTCACACCTGAGCTACATGTTCTTTCTGGATATTCATTTGCACATCATCTTTCAATCTAAGCTTTGAGGAACACCGTGTGGGGAGTGATCCTGCCAAAAGCAGCAAATTTTGCCAGCTTTTCCTTATTTGGATCTTTGGGTCTGTCCCATGCTTCCCTGCTATGATAGTACGCTCAGAACATGTAAAGAACTAAATCATCAACCCAAAACAAACAATTCCTTTCCTCCTACCTTCTCCTGAGAAGAAGATAAAAGGGGAAAAAAATGAGAGAGAATGTTAAGCAGATAAAATCAAGAAATTCCAAATTGAAGTAGGCTCTTCTGTTTAAACAGTAGTTAATGCTGTTACTGATCAGAATCACAGCAATGATTAGATGCCTCAGCGGAGATTGAGAGGGAGGGTAGTGTCACTTTCTTTATACTCTAGATTAAAAAGACAGTCAAAGGAGGTATTATTGTCCCTATATGACAGAAGAGAAGATGAAACTCAGGGAGGTTAAGTGACTTACTGACAAAGTCTATAGGAGAGACAGAAAATGAAGCCAAGTTGCAATTCAGTGCTTTAATCCAAAAATCTTTCCCTCTGTCGGTGAGCTTTGTTACGATAGGGCTCTGAGAAGGTTTGATATTACTTGACCAGGGTGTTGTTACCTATGCAAAGTGGGAGCTACAATGCTCTGATCAGGTGGCCTCTGCAACAGGAATGGGAACCCGTTAACGTGGTGGGCTGCGGGTTAATTCTTCATTAAATGAAATTGTTGTTCATGTGTGTCATGCAACTGCACTCGGGAGACCCAATTTTGATTGCTTGCATTGCCAGCTGGGAACTCAGAAGTATGTAATTTTAGAAGCAAAAGGAGAAATGTAATTTCCTGGACTGATTTTTTTAAGCAATTATCCAGTATCTATAGAGTCAACATGTAAACTCAGTGCTAATTCTTTTCTAAGAGGTTAATTGTTATAATGGGGGGGGGGGGAACACACATGCAGCAATTGAAGTTGAGTGGGTTTAGCTCTACATCCAGAAATATGCTCCCGCTCTTAATGTCTCTGTGATAAGCCCCAGTATTTACAGACAGGAGCATTTCTGAGCTCTTCTGCTTCACCAAGAGACAGGATGGTGTCATTCCTATTTAACAAAATGAGCACTGTAGCAAGGAGCTTTCAGCAGGACTAGAGATACCATCGCATATTTAATACTCGGGATACTGTTGACCATTGTTGATCATTTCAGCCACCCTCTTTCCTGGAGGGGCAGAGGTAGCCACAGGAATTCAGGGCCTGATTTTCAGTGGAGATGACAAGAGAAACAAGTCAGGCTTACTTTCCCTGAAGCTAATTAAGATAGTGTTATTTTTCTTACGTTCCCAAATGTTCTCCATTTAAAGATAGGAATTAAATTGTTTGTTCTTATTTTAACCAAATTAGGATCAACATTTTCTAGTAAAAACATTTGAGTTTATTGTGGATGCTTGTTCTTTGAGATGTTGCCTGTGTTTATAAAGAGAGAGATTTTCTACCTCCACAAGTTTACAATGTGAAAACTATTTCAAATTCTGCTACATCCATTTCTTAGTATAAGGAAAACCTTAATTATTAACAGATAAGTTTATAATCCCTAGAAAATTCCAACAATCCCTGAAATAAGAAAATGTGTATTTCGAATGTAAAGCATTTCTCATTTGCTCATACAGTTTTACTGCTAATTCAAGGGTTTCCTATGTGTCTTGGCATTTGCAGTGACAGCATTTGTGAGAAAGTTATTTTTATGATGTAATGTGGAAGATTATTACATAGATTCATAGATTCCTTTCCTTCTAGACAATTTGATATTTACTTTCTTTTTGATCCTTTTATATGTCCCTTGCTTCCCAGAAAGAGCATTGAGGCAACAGATGAGCTCCTTATTTAACTTTATTTTAATTTAGTCCAGATTAAATACTTTGTGCACTCTACTTAAGATTGCTTCATTTGCAAAAAATCAATAATCAGTATTACCTGAAAAGGAAGGAAAATTAACCTATTGTTCTTAAAATTTTGTTGTTAATAACATAGATCTTAATTTTGTAGGTTTGTTTTAAAATTCCAGTCATTAGGAACGCAAAAATAAGCCCAAACATGCAAACACTTAAGGTATGACAGTACTGAAGGTATGATAACTCAGTGAAGGCAGTAGGAACCTTTCATTGGTTTTAAAGCACTTTGAAGTGTTCCCTGAAGCAGGTGTATAATTTCATGGGCACACTCCTGGGTATCCCCACCAAAAACTTCCTGACTGTTCAGCTGCAGTCACTCCCCTCGATCAGACCACACCAAAGCCAGGTGAGGCGGTCACAGCTCTGGGTCTATGCTAAACCACCCCACCCAGCCTGTCTGTTCAGGCATAACTACACCTGCAATCACTCCCTAACCCCAAACGGTTTGGTTTATGCACTTTTCATATCAGGTCAATTCCAGGTTGTCTGGAAGTCCTCCGCAACTTCTGTGTGGAACTTGCATGTGAGCAAGTGACAGTCGAGGGGCTGACTCAGTGTGCGTGCAAGTTAAGCACCCAGCTCCTGTTGGAAGACAATAAGAGCTGATTAACTCTCAGCTGAGCTTTTGAAAATATCCAACTTTGCTCTCAGGCCACCTTTCAGATAAAAATAATGCACAGCAAATGCTACTGGTTGCAGTGGAGCAGAATATTCATCTTCGTTCTTAGCTCAGTGGGCATGATATCTCACTTAGCAGCAATATAAGCTACATTAAAAAAATAAAAAAATAAAAAAATCTGGCAGCCCAGAATTAACAGAGTGGGTGAAATACTGTGAGGAGCAAGAGAGACAGCAGTGGATGTTATGGAAAGACACAGGGTCTGATTATCCAGGCGTTGAGAGGGGTGGGGGGAAAAAAGAGGGGATGTTCTGCAGCTTAATTAATGGAAAGAGGCTTGTGCATCTGACAGCAGCCCCTCTGCAAGGTGAATTCTTTCATAAAGAGCCTCATTCATGAGTTGCCAAGACATCCACAACCTATTCTTGAATTCACACAAAAATTAAAAGAAAAACAACTGACTGGCTAATTTAGCGACTTGCAGGATGCAGCTGGTGCTACTGTTTTCACAAAAAAAGGGCCTTTTCCCTTCCACCTCCTAACCATTCCAGTCCTCCTCCCCACCCCCAGCTATTTTGTATCCTGCTGCACCAGCGAGGAGTGTGACAACTCCCTGACTTAGCGGGCACTGTGGGATATCGCATAACAAAGGGGAATAATATCAGGAGAACAGGGGGGTTCTGCCCAGCGCCAGGGAACCGATTCTGGCTCTCATCAGCTGAGAAGTAGGACTTCTCTGTGGCTGCCTGTGTTGAGATGTTACTGTTGGATTTTTGTTTGTTTTTATGAATGAAATAAACAAAAGGCTTCGTTATGCTGGATAATGCAATTCCTTCCCTGGCATCTTGATAAATCACCAGCTACCTATCCTATGTGCCGCTGAGGAGACAGTCTGTATAGCTCAATCTATATGAAGAAGATACTTGGTGTTTACAGCACTGATATATTATTACCTTAGCTCTTACTAGCTACTACAGTAGTCCACCTTCTCATATCGCCTGACACAAAAAAAACAAGTCCTTCCTGCCCCCCAAACCCTTTTTCACTCAGATTTCGCTTCCCATAGGGTGTTTAGTACAAAATCATCCTGTGTGTGACAATAATTTAACAACCGGGGTTAGTCAGCTGGGCAGACCTAATACAAACGAGCCACTGGCTGTTTTTAAAGTAGTGTTGAGCAAACCTAAAGGTTTCTGAAAGGTGTTTGAAATGATGTGGTGCATTGCCACCTGACTCTGACAGGCCTCCTAGTCTAGCTAACGCAGGTGGAGCTGCTCTGGCATCGGCAGCTATGGGAAATGACTGAAACAAATTGTTTGTGTGGTGAGAGCTTTATTTAGCAAGGGAACCTCACAACTAATGCTGCCAACAAAGAAAGTGTAGCATGCATCATACAGACTTAGCTCCAACTCCTGCTGGAGGCAGCAGTTTGGTCCTTGAGACCAACCAGCCTCCACTTGATTCAATCTGCGAAAGGAAAAGCCTGCAGTGGATGTTGCTTGGTTTCCAAACAGAGAGCAGACCTAAGTTTTCTCTAAACCCAGACTCAGCAAATTCAGAGCCTGTTTGTCAGAACTGCTTGTTTCCCAAACTCCCATCCTTTGTGAGAAGGTGGGTGTGCCAGGAGATGCTGAGCAGAAACTGAAAGGGGGAGTGCTCCAACCAGCTCTGCAGTAGGTGAGGGCTTTTACTATCCATTGAAACTGAAATGCTGAAATGTGGTGGGTGTGCCTTTACCTCATGTTTCTTATTGCTCTGGCTGCTTGTCCAGTGCTCTTACACACCAAGTGTTGCGCAGAGTCAGAATAGTCTCCAAATTACGTGGCTGGTAATACTCTCTCTGCTCATTTCAACTTCTTCAGCTTATTATTAGGGTTTTAAAAAATACAGCAGTAACTGGATGAGAATGGGATTAATAAAAGTATGGTCAAGCTCTCTCCTCCCACTTTTTCTCCATGTTTCTTGGCAATGTTTGACCATTAAAGGGCTGCCAACAACTTAAAGTCTGGAAACTTTCCCCTGGCTAAAACTGAACTAGAATGTAGTACACCCACATCACAGTTGGAAGTTGTGAGAATTCATTCAGTCACATTAAGGACTGTCAGGATCCTTCAGAGGCTCAAAGTAACCTTATTTAGCAAAACTGCCTTTGCAGTCTCTTTTATTGGCTTCTAAGTACTGAGGATGTCCTTTTCATCTGAAGGGCTCAGAAAGTGTGATGCCAGGCTTCTTGGAGAGCTCCCCCCCCTCCTTCTTGTCCACTTGGATCTGGAGAAACTAAGAATAATAATGGTCCTTAAAACAGAAAGAGAGAGAGTATTCCAGCAGTTTGGAGAGCACAAAAAGCTGTTGGAAAGCTGTGAAAGGGATTTTGCGTGAACCCTACAAAGAATCCCCCCCTCTCACAAAGTGACAACCCAATATCCCCAAAGGGAACAGCAGGAGGGAAATCTAAACCTGTGGACAAAGTCAACCGATAATGATTGGAGAGTTAATTACTTTAAAGCTCACAAAGACAAGCTGAGGTGTTAAAATGGTTCCTGCAAACAGCAGCATCCTCCCCTTTCACCTAGACTAACTGATCGCAGCAGGACAGTAGCAAGAAGGACCTGAACAGCCCCTGATTACAGCAGCTTTCACTTGCTCTGAGCAAAGTGATCCTTATTCATTTCCAATTCCATCCGTCATCTCATCAGTTGCTCTCACAAAGCATTACCGTAAATGTGTACGAAAACACAAAGCTGCATCAAGTTCAGTGATGCTGGTTGATACGGGGTCCTGCAATATCCCAGGCCTTCCTCTTGGGATTAGCCTAGAAAATGCTACTCCTGCACACAGCAGCAAAATACTTCTTGCCATATCAGTGCATTTTACATGGCAAAGGGAGAAACTTCAATCCAGTATAAATATAACTAGCAATTTACTGTGGAACCTAGATGGTAATCCCTTTTTCTTCAGATAGTTTGTCTTAGGTCACACTTTATATAAAGATTTGGTTTGTGAGGTTTAACGCAAGATTAGCAATAAAGACTGTAGAATTAAAATACAGTGGTAGGAAGTGTTTCAGGTGATGATGAGCTATCATAGTAAAAATAAATAAATAAATAAAAGCTGACACATTGGACTCATAACAATTGATTTCCACCTATTAAAACACCTATTAATCACTTACTAATCCTCTATCATGGTTATATATAGATTCTCTGTATGTAGCGTTGAGATGCTGTGTATATGAAAGGCACCATCACATAGGACACGGTCACATATAAGGACCATCTGCTTTTTGTGCTTTGCTTTTAGCTGTTTTTCCATTGTACTCTTAAATTCTTTGTCCTTTTGGCTCTTACATGTAGAGTAGTTAATGCAGCAAAAAGACATGGTCCTGGCTAGGGGTTCAAATATACATTAACCAGCAAGTTTTTTCTGGACTGTTACAGTTAACTCTGTGACTGGATGTCGTGTGGCTAGAGCAGAGTCCTTGCAACTCAGGCGGGCAGATGCTTCCTTACACTAGCACCTTCTTCTAATGGCTGTGCTCTATGCTTTGTATCCCTGATTGGAGAACAGGAAAAATAATATACATTCACCTAACAGAGCTCTTATAGGAACTAATTAATTAAGGGTTGTAAAGTACTTTGATCTGCCAGCGTGGAATATTTGCCAGAGTAGAATGGAACATGTGGGATTTATTATAAAAAGTCACTGTCTCTGTCCCTGTGGGATGACAGCTGATCTACCACAAACACTTATTTCCAAATTACAGTATCATACCAACTGCAACTCCTGAGTTGAGACTATTATAGCATTTACCTTATAAACTGTTAGTTTCATGAATTAAAAAGTCCCCAAATCAATAAGAAGGCATCAAGAGTATTTTATATTATTATTCAGTTTCAGTAAATGTAATAGATGAGACAGCAAATGATCAGAAAATATGCCCACAGGTTATTCACTTTGTGTGCGTATAACTACATGCACGTATGTATTTGTATAATCTATAGTAGTGTTTGTCAGAAGTGTTTAAATTGGGTGGTGATGGTCTGTTGTGTGCAGTAATGCATATCCTCGTACTTAAACCAAGAAACATGCTATTCGCATTTAGTGGGGGTAGACTCAGTTACATGGATTAATCTTTCAGGTTAAATTACAATAAAAAAGGCTGTAAAAATTTGCTAAGTTGGAAAAGAAAAGAAAAAAAAAAAGGCTGTTTGTCCAGAACAAATGCGAGGCTAAAAGTTAGAGACACTGGGAAGGTGCTGAATTGGTCTGAATTGGTTGCAGATGAGCTAAGGAGAGGAGGTGGTATACGTATGCACTCAGCCAGTCGGCAGGGACATGCTCGAGGTGACTATAGAGGCAGGGATGAAGCTCACTGCACTCCTAGGATGACTTTTCTCCCAGAGGTCACTTCTCTCCACAGCCCAAGCCAGAGAAGGCA
Source organism: Anas platyrhynchos (assembly GCF_047663525.1). Lineage (NCBI taxonomy): Eukaryota > Metazoa > Chordata > Aves > Anseriformes > Anatidae > Anas > Anas platyrhynchos. The sequence continues at coordinate 18,869,016 of NC_092592.1, read as the reverse complement.
ATTTCCAGGTGACTGTACTCCCATATGTGGATATGTACTATAAAAATACAAAACATCCTGTCTCTAGTGAAGTCAGAGGATTTTCCACTAACATTGATGGAGGTCAAGGCTTCACCCTATAGCATCTTAAAAGATACATAAGGAACTGTCACTACACCAAAACAGACAACTATGTAATTGTTTCTAAACATGTTACAACCTCACTGATTGTAATGAAACTCTACCAGCGATTGAAGCCCTCACAGGCAAATCTTCATATATGGCAGCAATTTAAGGCAAAAGAATGTTCTTGCTGATTTCAAACAAGTGTTCAAACTCTGGTTTAGCATTCTTTATTGTATAGCAATGAATTTGACCTGCATATGGCTGGCCTTCATCTAAGCCTCCATCTTGTCTTACACCACTGCTATAGATACATATATCAATAGATAGATTTTGATATAGAATTTGATTTTTGAGAGTTTTTGAGAATTGAATTTAACTCAGACCATGCTCATTCCTTAACTTCTTCCTTTCTCTTGTTTGTGATCCAAAAATAGCAACTGTACATGCATTTTTGGAATAATCCTAAGGACAGTTGAAAGTAAGGATATGGTTACTACATATACTACAATGCAGATGTGCAATCAAATATACTTTTCCATACGGAAAAAAATAAGGATATTTACGCTGCAATTAAGGCAAGGAAATAAACATAACAGAGTGATCTGGGCCATACAACTTCTTACTAAAAGCAGGTGAGGGTGTCTGATTTTAGAGGCTACATTTTTTAGTATCAAGGACAACTTTTTAGCAGATTTGTAACGTATATTTGACGTGTAGGTGTATAGAGACCTCTTACTGCTCTGGGGCATTAACAACCATTGTACCTCATTAGTTTCATAGTGTATATGGGAGAGTAAATCCCCCAAATTCTTACAGTAGAAGACATGTTAAAGTGTGAATTTTTTTGCTTACCCTGATTTCCTTGATGGGTTTATAACTCTTTAATGGATATTTTAATGTAGTTTATTGTGTGTAAATACAAAACATTTTTTATTTAAAACTGAAAAACTTCTTGTCTAGATCACAAACCACAATGCACCCAATTTATTAGACATTCTTGGTTAGACCCAAAGTTTTTCTGGCATGCATGGCTTGCCTGGGTAACATGTATTGTTTCAGAGTTGTACTTGTTTATCACATTGAACTGCTCTAAATTCATATGATGCAATTCTTTTGAAATCATTATTTTGGGAAATAGTAAAATTGACAGTGGTAACAGATCTAAGTTGATTGGAGAATGATGCATCCATAAAGATGTGCTCATGTTCATGTGCTTAACTTCACCATTTTTCATAGTATTAGGTACACCTGTAAATGTTAAGATCCACAGGAGTTTCTCTTCAAACAAAAGATTCTTGAATATGTTAAAATCTGGAACACAACACCTATAACATAGGATATATTGTCCTATAAAGTTTATTTTTACAGAAAGGAATTAAGAAGAAAGAATGAACATATTTAAAACAGAGACTTTTATGATTTTTCTCTGTGCTATTCTTATGCCTTCAGCACACTCATAATTTAAAAATGGCCAAACAGATTGTCAAGTTTTCTCCAGTGTTTTGTTTCCTGAACCGGGATGTGCCATGCCAAGTTTCAGTTTCAAGAGATTATTTTTCTTTTACCACTAACCAAGTTGTAAATTTCCCGGAAAAAAATAAGTCTATAATGGAAATGTTGACACAACATTCAGAATAGTGTTGCTGCAAATTGTGCTGTAATGATTTATATTGTTTCCAATAATTTTAAAACTATTTTCAATCATAGCCAAGTCTGCATAATACATGAACCTTGAAGGATTCTCCAATAAATATTAGGTCACTGCACATTTCAGTTTCCTGCTGTATATTTAAAAGACTGCTTCTGGCCATTAAAAGACTAAATCTTCAGTCAACAGGTATGGTATCATAGACGTACGCCGGAATAACATTTTCACCTGGTGATTGCTGTAAGTAGGTCATTCAATTTTACAGTGCTGTGAAACATCACCAAGGAGCTTCCTCACACAGTATTTGCAGCAACTGACTGAAAAAGTTGCACTAAACCAAAATACTTAATCTATTATTATGGAAACTTTGTTCTCTTACTGGTGTACGTGCAATACATGACCTAGGAAAGACCTTGATTTATTGTAGAAGGTCACTTTCCATCCACTTTAAAAGGGGATTTTTTTTTTCCTCTGTGTGTGGATTCAGAATAAATAAATAAATTCCTTTAGCTCTATATTTTCTTCTTCAGGACCGACATACTAATTTTACAGAACTTTGTGGACAGCCACCCAAATGCAGCCCGTCACCCACAACACATGGAGAAGGATGCCTTGGGGACTCCTGGGATGGGTCATGGTTTGGGTTTGGAGGATGGGGAGCACCCCTAGCACCTAGCTGGTGATTAGTTGAGTTGATGCCCGGGTAGGTAGGACCACCTTTACCTCTCTTGGTGGGTACCGCACCCTATGGTATTTTGTCACCCCAGAGTTCAGTGAGAAGTGGTATTTGCTAACAGTAACTGGGAAAAACGTCTTGGGTATTTTAGGCTTCAACATAGTTCATGGCCTTTGGCACCATGGCTCAAGGTGGCAAGAAGACAAGGCTGAAACTAGTTTAAGTCCGTCTGCTTCACCACCTTGTCCTTTAAAATATCTTCCTCATAACACCTCATTGCAGCAGCCTCGATGGGAGGACATCTGTAAATCGTCCACCTTCCTTTCATCCCACAGCCTACCTACGGTTCCCCCGACACAACCCTCTCCCTTCTTACCGAGGAATCACCCAGGCCCTCGAGGAAGGATCTGGCAGCGTTGGTGCTCCATCAGGGACATTTCAACCCCCCCAGGGTGGCCGAAAGCCCCTCAGCACCCCGTGCTCGGCGCCGGGGCCCCCCGGGCGGCCGCGTCCCCTCAGGCCGCCTTCCCGCCCCGTCCCTCAGCCCCCAGCGGCCGCCGCCGCCGCGGGGCCGCGCCTCCCCCCAAACTTTATTGCCTTCCCCCCCCCCCCCCTTTCTCTCCCTCTCCTATGTTTTTTTTTTTTTTTTTTTTTTTTGAGGGAAAAAGGTGGGGGGAGCTCAATTTCCCACTTGCCAGCAGCAGATAAAAAAAGTGGGGAGGGACCTCTTCTGTCACAGCCTATGTAGATTAACCTTTCAATTAGCTGTTATCAGGTCCTGTGTCTTAGCACCAGTCCTCGCAATCTGCGGCCGCTCAGCGCCGGGGAGGCTGGAGGTGCGGGCTGGGTTTCTGGTTTAATTTCTGAAATTAAGGCTAATTGTTCGTGCGGCCCCCCCTCCCCCGCCGCGAGCCGATGGCTTGCGTCTGATCTGCCCGTCCACCTTGTAGTGTTTTGGAGGGAGAAGAGGAGCCCCGCGGAGGAGGAGGAGGAGGAGGGGAGACAAGGTATTCTCTCTGTATTCATCTTCTTTTCCCCCCCCCCTCTCGCGAAGGGGCTCAGGGAAGGTAACTGGTGCAATCAATCCGCTGGCTGGGGATTCCCTCCACCCCCTCCCCGGCTCGTCTGGCTCTCCTGGCTGGGTCCCCTCCGTGTGTGTGTGTTTGGGGAAGGGGGTGGGGGGAGGCTGTGTTGTTGTTGTGTTCCTGGCTCCGCTCGCAGCCAGGAGAGAGAGCGAGCGAGCGAGAGACAGAGAAGGAGCGAGCGAGAGAGAGAGAGAGGAGCCGCGATCGCGTTTCAGGGGCAGCACATTCCGCAGGAACCGCTGCTGCAGAAACACAGACGGGCAGAGAAAGGAGGTCACTGCGAGCAGAGGGGGGACACCGGCACCCGAGGTCAGACTGCCCGGAGTTGGCGCGGGGGACAGCAGGGAGCATGCGGTGGGGCTCGTCGTGCGCCGGGTGACAGGCTGCGATTTACCATCATCACCCCCTTTCCCTCCCCTCTCGCAGCGCAGGGGGCTTGTCACCAGGCTGGGCACTTTTTTTTTTTTTTTTTTCTTTTTTTTCCCCTTTGCATTGGAGGCTGCTGCACGTGTTTGCAGACACTCGCGCTGGGTAAATGCCTTGCAACGCTCTGCGTTGGGCAGGGGAGGGGGAGCGGCGGCAGGAGGCTGTGGCTGGGCTGCCTGGGGTGGGCAGGGGGGGCCGGGGCTGTGCTGCCCGGGCGGGCTGACAGAGCAGCCCCCCGCCTCGCATGGCGAAACTCGCAGGGACCTGCGTGCAGCCGGCAGTCATTGTCGCCGTCCCCGTTTCCCCCCTCCCCACCTCCCCTCCCCTCCCCTCCCTTCCCTTCCCTTCCCTCGGCGGCGCGGGGCGTGCGTGTGCGCGATGAGCGGCTGCCAGCGCCAGGCACCTCGGGCTGCTGCCGCTGCGCGCACGCCGCTCCCGCCCGCCCGCGCGGCCGGCGGCCCCCGCGGCGCGCGCGTGACTCTGAGCATCGAGGGCCGTGCCTGTGTGTGTGTGTGTGTGTGTAGCGCGCCCGCCCGCACGCCCCGCGCCCGGCTGCTCGCGGCGGCCACCGCCGGCGCCTCGCTCCCGAACTAACTTCAGCGGGTGGGGCGGTGGCGGATGGGGGAGGGGAGCCAGACGGACGGCGGCGCCAGCCAACGGGAGGGCGGGCTCGCGGCAGGTCCCTCCTCCGCCCGCGGCCGCCGGCCAATCGCTGGCGAGCGAGGCCCAGCGGGGAGGCGGGGCCGGGCGGCTGTGTGGCGGCGCCGACAGCCAATGGCGGCCTCCGGCACCGCCCTTTCTGAGGAGTGGGCGGGGCGGCGCGTGGAGGGAAGGGGCGCGCCCGCTGATTGACGCGTCCCGCCCTCCAATGGGAGAGCCGGGCCGGTTGCTGGGCGGGACGATGCCGCTGGATTGACGTCTCCCCGCCGCCTATGCTCGCGGCGCGGCGTGCGCGGCGCGGCCCAATGGCGGGCGCCGGTGGGCGGGGCGCGGCGGGGAGGTGAGGTTTTAATGAGCCTCCATTGGGCTGCGCTCAGTGTCATGTCGGCCGCGCGTCAGGCACAACGGGGCGAAACAAAATGGCGGCCTAGGTGAGGCGCGGCCGGGCGCGGCGGCCGGGGGGAGGAGCGGCCCGCGGGGGCGGGGGCCGGGGGGGCAGCGTGGCCGCCTCAGCGCGGCCCGGCCGCGGGGGGAGCGGGCGGCGGGCGGCAGGGTCCGGGCAGCCGGCAGCAGGGGGAGCCGCTGCGGCGCCCCGAGCAGGCTCCTCCCCCGCCCCCGCCGCCGCCGCCGCGGTCCCGCCGAGGTGAGTGGCGGCGCCGGGGGGGCCCGGCCCGGCCTGCGGGCGCTGCCCCGGGGCGCGGGGAGCTGCGTGGGGAGAGCCCGGGGCAGGGCGGCCGCTGGGGGCGGGCTGCGGAGCGGGGACACAGCCCCGCAGCGGCGCCGCCTGGCCCCGGGCTCGGCTCCGTCCCGCTGCCCCCGGGAGCTCCCCGGCCCCTTTGGGGGGCAGCGCTGGGGAGGTGCGGGGGGGAGCGGGGTCCCGGCAGGTGCGGGGCAGGCGGGGCGGTCCCGGCGTGCGGCCGCTCCGGGTGCCCGTGCGCTGCTCGCGCTCCCCGCAGCGCTCCTGGGGCAGCGCTGAACTTAGTGCGAGGGCTGCGCGTAGCGCACGGGCAAGTTTCAGCCCCTTCCCCTGTGCCCGTTCCCCGCTGCGCGTCCTGTGGCACGGGGTCTGGCTGCGGGAGGTGGGGAGCGCTCAGTGTCATGTGCTGCCAGTCCTTGGCCGTGTCTCCTTCCTCCCCGTCTCTGTGTAGGTGACAGCGTTTCGCGATGCTGAAGCGAGTGTCTTGCCTCTTTTCGCATCGCTAATTGAGGCTGGGGGGGGAGGACAGAGCTGGTGAGCCGCAGCGTTTGTAGTAATGGCTCGGAGGAGAGGAAAATGGCAAAGAGCTCCCTGAATGCAATGGCAGGCTCCTCTTCTTCCTTCTCCTCTGCTGCAATCCTTACCTGACCCTGATGCTGCAGCAGAGAGCTGGCCTGCTGCTGCTGCTTCTCCTAGGTCTGTGCGGAGCAGGTAGGAGGAAGCAGAAGGAAATTGTGCTTCACAGGTCACCAGCAGGTTGCACGAGTTGCTGTTCTTTTTTTTGTTTGTTTTTCCTCCCCTCTCCTTTTTATTTCTTTCTCTGGTAGCAGCGTTAACCTCAGTTTGAAAGCGTTTACCTGCATTTGCATTTAAGACAACGGAAGTGTATTTTATATGGATTTGTCTGAAAAAGACATCAGACAGTATTTAATAAAATGCTTTTTGGTTACTTGTGTAGTAACTGGCTTAGTTCTGTTTGGGAGTGGGTAACAGATTTTTGTTGTTGTTATTAGTGTTTTTTTTTTTTTTTATTCTCTCTGACTAGGCAGCTTGCTTTTAAAACGTGGATCACTCTGAAATAGTTCCAGATACCAGTTCAGCCTAAAAAAGACCTCATTACAGGATTATAGGATTACTGATGACACCTAAGAATGACAGATTCAGTCAATGCGTTCTTTAATTAGAACCAGCTGTACAGTAGCTGTAAGTTTTTATATTTGCTTTCAGTCTAAATCCCAAGCTGCAACTTAGCAACTTCTTGGTATTTATCTGATTCTTTATGACTTAAGTTGAAGGACAAACCCTGACTAGAGATGGCTTCTCTCATTTTAAAAGTAACATATTGTGCCCCCCGTACCAATGCTTATGTTCTGCAGCTTTTCGGTAGCAGACTTCTTAACAGACTTGATAGATATTATAACATGATCAGAACTTTATGCACTGTTACCACTTTCAAAATAAGATATCGTGTAGTATAGAAGCTGGAATATGACATAGCATAGAGCTTCACGATTCTTGGTGTAAGACTTGAAAGTGGTCCTGTGTATGTACGAGTCTGGGGAACCACCTTATCTGTCATTGGATGGGTGCTGTTGAGGGCTTGATTAAAGGTTATTTAATTACAAGATGAGGAGAATTAATAAATAGAAATGAGTGCCTGCTGTTAACTTATAATCACTCTTAAAAATCGGTATTTCCTCAAAAATCTCTGGGTAAACATCACTTTTTTTTTTTTATATTTATTTAAGTATTAAATGAGGTGTGACCTTTGTTGGCAGCTTTGGTGGAATAAATCCTGAACTTAGAAACCTGAACTTCATTTGGAAGCTCCCCATGCCTTTTTACGTTCAATTTGTAAAGCTCATTTCTGAAGCAGCTTGTGGAGCGAGTGAATGGGTACGTATAGATCTATATGTTGTTAATCTTGGATCAATAGCTGCCCGAGCAGGACCTGATTTATGAAAGGCCTCTTTAACGTAGAGCTCCCGGGTCACTGAGCTGGATTATGTTGCTGGCAAAGATGTTTGCTGGCAGAGATGTTTACTATGAGGAGGTTACGCTGAGATTTATGTATGGCAGACTGTGCCGTATGGGTTGTGGAGGTCAGGCTGCTGCACTTCGTGTACGTCTGCGATCTAAGTGGCAGAACAACTGAAACTCCTGGTAGGGGTAAAACAACTCCGAAATGGGATCAGGTTAGCTTTACAGCGCTTCCTAAAGCTGAACAAACTTAGATTCTGCTGGAAGGTGTGAACTGAAAATGTCTTGACTTTTCTCTTGGAATATCCCGCCCCATGTTGGCAACTCGATGCTCCTGCTGATACACTCAACTAGTGTTGATTTAGTAGGCGCTAGCATGCAGGAGGTTGTGTTACACGTGGGGAATTTAAAGTAAATAAGGAAAAATGTAGTTCTGAATGTGTATTGCTGTGAAATTCCTGTACCGAGCAGCAGGCTCTACATGAAGCTACAGGCTTATGCTCACCTTTTGCCACAGTCACTGGCCAATAAAAATTCCTGTAACCCACAAGTTGCGGCATTTATACAAAAATGCGCATCGGTGTCCGGGCGCCTGGAACAGACCTGCACTGTGTGTTCTGGAATTTAATGGAAGTGATGTGGTTGCTTGTATGAAATTCAATATAACAGTGCTGCAGGAGGGTGAAAAATGAGGGAAGTATGTCTGACTCAGCAAACGCAGCTTCCAGCGTTGAATTGAGTACTGACCATCTTGATGAGGACTCATAGAGCAGCCGAATTAAGGAACTTTGTAACGTGGAGCCGGCTTTCTAGGAAACTGGCGCGTTGTTTATATGCAGCTAGAAGGGCCTTCCAAAGCTTAGGGCCAAGCATAAAGCTATTTGTGCCAGTCTCCCCTATGGGTAGGCTTCTGCTTTGTTTGTCGTGTTATTGTTCTCAGAGTTGTGAGAGAGTTCAAAGGATTCATCATACCTTGGAAACTTGTATTACCTATACTTTTTTTGTAGTTTGCGGCTACAGTGTTGCTTTGGAATCAGGCGAAAATGGTGAATCTGAACACTGCTGTCCAGGGAGGATTAAGTTAAAATGCCTGTTTAGAGATCAAGTTACTGTGTTACTACTGATGCTGTATGTTCCCAATAGCTAACTTGTGTGAGTACAGACTGGAAACAAGAAACATCATCCAGCCTGTGTGGCAGGGTTCAGTATGAGAGCCCCTTAAATGTTCAGGCCCTGTGTTGTTATCAGGAGTGTGTCTTCGTTCCGGCAGTCAGTTGAACTTGTATATTTGAGTCTGAAAGTGCTTATGCTTCAGTTGAACATTAAGAATGTGAAATTAATTAAATGAATTGATTAATATTTTTACTATTTGGGTATAGAAGAGTTTCACATTCCCAAATTACCAGCTGTTCTTTTGTTACGAATTCTGTTGTGTAGGTGTAATAATATGTGAAACATTATCTTGTACCTTATATTTAAAGAGATTTTTGAGGGGGGTGCAGAGGAGAGCAGGTATAGGAAACCAAAAGCCTTTTTTTTTTAGGTAATTGTTCTCTTCACAGTTACAGAGAATTCTTTTGAACAAGTTAAAAAACAAAAGATTACTGTATCAATTCATTTTTTTTCCTATTCATAATTTACTCAAGTTTTAAACATGATTGAAATGCAAGGTGACTTGAATAAATGAATATAAATGAGGGCCAAGACTTACGTAATCACAGATATTTCTGCTCGTTGTAGGCTGATTGCCTTGGCTTGAGAAATGTAGTTTCAGATTACTTCATCTTTGGATTTTGCTGAGAAACTGGTGAATCTTCTATTTTATGAGACAGCACGCTTACTGAGAATGAAGATTTCTCTCTTTTTGTATCTATTTGACTTTGATTTATAGTAATCGTACAGCTCTGTTCATGTGTTCAAAAGTTGTCACTAACATTTCACAGCCAAAAAAAAGCTGTTAAATATATTTAGTCATTAGATGACCACTGTTTTAATTTTTTTTTCCATTTTATAAAAATGAATGTGTTGCAGAAGAAATAAATTCCTCATCAGGATGTTCTTTCAGATTTCTTAAAGAAGTTTTTGTAGCCTCTGAATTTTCTGTTAGAGGAATATATTCAATAATAAGTCAAAAAAATTGTTCTTGGAGCTGAATCACTGCAACATGTTTTGTCGATATGACCTCCATATGTGTTCTCATGCTGACTGTGTATTTATGTGAAAACGTGTCCTGTGACTTTGTTCTAATTTATGTTCCTGAGAGCCTTTCTCAAAAATAGGTGCCTGTTAACTGCACACCTTGGAATGAGATGTGCCTTTGTAATTACTTTCTGCATTATAGGATAGCTGGGTATTAATGAAAGATGTAATGCCAGTAACACCGTTCTGATTCTGGAGTATTGATTCTTCTCCGTTGTGTAATCAAAACAGGGCATAGTGCTTACAAGGCAGCGCACAGAAATGGCTGTGGTTCATAACTTCCATCAGTTAAGGGGCTTTTACTGTACAGGTATAATCCACACATGCAGTCATTCTCTTACTCCAGTGTGTCTAAGAACAATTTGTAGGCAGTTCGTGTTTTTGAGCATATTTTCAGATGTTTGGCTGGATGGAAGCTGCCTGACAAGTCAGTAGTAGGCTAAGTGCTGGGGTGATGGAATTCAGGAGAACTAAACCCATTGAATGCTATGGGAAATGTAAGGATTTTCTAATGACCTCTTTGATGTGGGGAGGCAATTATCCAATGCTTCAGATAACTTCTCAGAGATCTTTTGCATACTGCAGTATGTACACTATGAATAAATGTCGGATTGTGTTCTGCTTGTTACTCTGGCATTAACTGTAATCTCCCCTGCCTTCTCCTTTTTCTTTTTAAAGGTTGAAACAAATGTTTTGTAAGGATGTACGAGTATCACCATGAATGAATCCTTCCTGCCTGTCCATATTGGTCAAGTAGTTGGAAGTTTCAGCCAGCAGATGCTTCCCTGTCTTCTCTGACTCTTCAGGATGGGTTTTCTTGAGATGCATCCAAGCAGTGTGTGGAATCCCTTGATTTGTCTTTGAGGTGTGAGCAACCTCTGAAAAATTTCCTAAAAGGATAAGGAGGAACCTCTATGGGTAACCCTTGGCTGGAAACCATTACTGGTCAACCATGGTAAAACTTGCCAACCCACTTTATACTGAGTGGATTCTTGAAGCTATACAAAAAGTTAAAAAGCAAAAGCAACGGCCATCTGAAGAGAGAATATGTCACGCTGTTTGTGCTTCCCATGGATTAGATAAGAAGACTGTTTCGGAACAGCTGGAACTTAGTGTTCAAGATGGTTCTATTCTTAAAGTTACCAACAAAGGCCTTGCATCCTACAAGGACCCAGATAATCCTGGACGGTTTTCAGCTGTTAAGCCTGGCACTATTCCTAAATCTGTTAAGGGATCTAGAGGAGCTTGTAACGAGCTTCGTAATGTGGATTGGAATAAACTGTTGAGAAGAGCAATTGAAGGGCTTCAAGAACCAAATGGCTCCTCCCTGAAAAACATCGAGAAGTATCTGAGAAGTCAAAATGACCTAGCAAACATTTTCAACAATCCTGCCTTTCAGCAGAGATTGCGTCTGGGGGCCAAACGTGCTGTGAACAATGGGAGATTACTGAAGGATGGACCTCAGTATAGAGTGAATTATGGTGGTTTGGAAAGCAAAGGACCTCCAAAATATCCCAGTGCTTTCCCAGCTTCTCTTCCACCTGTCAGCCTTCTACCCCATGAAAAAGACCAGGTAAGGCTGAAAAAATGAAAGCAAATGTAGTAATGCAAAAGTAACGATCTGTCTTGTTCTTTATTTAGCCTTTTAAATGCATGTAAGCAAAGGTGCATGCTGAAAATCCGTGCAGGTTCAGGTCTGATAAGGCACGTTTACTTAGTTCCCTGCTGTTCTGTGTTGGGTAGTTTGTTTTTTGGCTTTTCAGTGGGTAAACAGCAGCAGGGAGGAGTACAGCTGTTTGCTCTTTTCTGAGTGTGAAGTTGTTCTGTCTTGTCTGGTGGACTGATGCTGATAGCTGCTATCTGGTTTGCTTGTGGCATTCCTACCTTCACTTCATGCGTGGACATGATTTTTCTTGTGGTTCTAACACTAGGAGAAGTACTACCAGTGGAACTCGTGATATTTAAGATACTTAGTGTTTTGTTTTTTTTAAGGTATGTGTATGTAGATAGTTCACTTAGCTTTAAAACTGTAGTTAATAGCAATAGGAACTGGAGCCAATGTAAATATTCTAGGAATATAAGTGCTGTCAGAGTGACAAATAGGGGTAAACTTGAGAATCCTCTTCCTATCTTCATTTTCCTTGGACTTGTTAGATGTGTGCTTTTTTTTTTTTTTGATTATTTGGACCTTCGTTTCAGGTTAGTTACTCACAGCGTTGAAGCCTTGAGGGAAAACGTTTGGGGGATGTCAGTTGGTGTTTTGTTTACAAAAGGCTAGCATCCAAGACGTGTCTGTAGGTATTCTTTGATTGTTCCTGATTTAGTGTGGTGAAACATATTTTGAGTTTTCAGTGTGCTTGGAAGGAAGCAACTTGTACTTCAGTTGGGTTATATGAAATGGAATCTGTGTGTTTTTTTTTTTTTTTTAACTTCATAATGGTAAAGTTGGAGACAGTTCTTTTTTGGCATGGAATATGCCAGACAACTTTGTTATTGTAGAGATGCCATTAGCATCTATTTCTAGATACTAGACTATGTTGTTTGTTTTTTTTTTAAGATGATTTTTACTCATCTTTTTCTTTCAGCTGATCTTAAGGCACTAAAGGGCATAGAGAAGAGAGTGCTTGCTTTAAAAAGAAAAAAAATACTGAGTCAAACTTCAAAGAGTTGTTCATGGAACTGCCAGAGGTGACACAAGGAATGTTGGTACTTGGAGGCTGACTTTTGTGAATTTCTCTAAATATGGTTGGTCTTACATGTGAATTTTTGTCTATTCCTGTCAAGTTGGACTTTGTGGCTGTTTGAAGGATGCATGGAGAGTCATGCTCAATAATCAGAATGTGAACTTAGAAGGTTTGCTTACTGTGCAATTACTTCTGTAGCCATACACTGTAAGAATTGAATTATTTGTAGTGATAAAGCTTCCTATTGTATAAGTACTTTCAGAGTGTCTTCTGTAATTCTGGTATTGCATTGGCATGAAAAATGTGAAGTCTGAAGTACAGAGCTATCACAACAGTTCAATGCTGTGATGCTTCATGTGAATTCTGGTTAAATAAAAAAAACTTCTGTGGTAGGCTACGCACTGGGACTGGCATCCATTGCTAGAAATGTTAGTTGGGTCACGGTGCTGAAAAAGCCGTCATTGCCGTACTAAAATGCTGGTACAGGGATAAATCTGTCTTTCAGAAGTTAGCCAAACAAATCTGTTATCTAGCAACTGCGTTGGCAAGAAAAAAGCTTTTGATTTGGGTGCCTCAAAATTAGCAGTGTGACTTGCGTGTTTAAAAACTGTTCGACATACACTTCTTCCCGACATAAAAATACTTCTGACGTGAGGTTGGCAAAGCAGTAGTTGTGCGTCCGTGCAGTGCACATCCTCTCGTGCTCTGCTCAGCTGTACTAGTTGTGGCCCAGGTTACTGGGCAAATGCGTGTAGACTTTGTTCAAACACAGGGTGTTTCCTGATCCCCATAGCTATGTGGCTTTAAAAACACTAAAGAAGGGACGGTTCTGCAACTAATTCTATAAGCAGGCTTGTTATTGGGATGTGACTGCGTGTTCATTTGATGTTAATGGTTATGTATGAATGAGCAGAGCAATGCTGCAGGAAAACTACTTGGCCATTTTAATTGGAAGAGTTTAGGTGGTAGTACTGGTTATATGCTGTGGTTATATTTTATTGTCAAAAATTGAGTAATCAATTGGCATCTCAAATGAATGGCTGGGCTTGAAAGAGATGAGTGTGTTTTAAAGCTTCTTTGTTTGACTGTTTATGTAGTTAGCTCCAGCAAAAGCTGAGTGCACACATGAGCTTTTGGTGTGGCCTTTTTTTTTCTTTTGCAAAGACTAGAGGTGAAGCTCAAGTGTATTTTCTGTCAACTTACCTTGAGGAGAAGAAAGAACAGGAGGGGTTGTAGAAAACTGCATAGACATATGACTGTTGAAGCTTCTTAACTATACACAAGTTTAAAAAAAAAAAAAAAAGAAATTAACATCTCATCAAGATGAGAGGTAAAGATATATTGCATTACAAGTCTGCATCTTTTCAGAGCTCCTTCTTTGGCAACCTGAACTTTCACACTTGCAGTACCACGTGCCAACTCTGATCCTTTCTTCCTGTGTATGAGGTGAACCAGCAGTGTTTGAGGGGCAGGCGGGGGGGATGTGCTGGTGGCTTTTCGCACAGATGCACCCCTTCCTTCCCCCTCCGAGCCATTAACGTGCCTAGTACACGGAGGAGATGGTACTGCTGTATTACAGTGCCACTGTTTAAAAAAAAGTTAGTTTTGTGGAGCTGGAGCCATGACTGTATGCCGGGGGTGTTGGGTGTTTTGTGTGAGATGAAGCACGTATGTGGAACAGGGAGCGGGAGGTGCTAAATTTTCCTCTGGGTGATGATACCGCGCTGCTTTTCTTGCCTCCTCGCTGAGTGGGTGATCCAGCACGAGTGGATGTCTTGGTTCAGTGCAAATGGAAGGAGCTGCAGTTAGTTACAGCAGCATTAGCTTGTATCACCATGTTTCGTCCTGTTGCCATTGGCCTGGAATGAGGGATTTGTTTAGAAACAGTATTTCTTTCAAGTGTTATCTTGACTACTGGGTTTGGGCAAAGGTGTGTCGGCTCGCTGTTACAGGAAGCAGAAGCACACAGTACAGCTGTTTCAGTTCTCTGTTCCTCCACCCCTTTCCATTCCCTCCTGTCTGTGCGGGTTGCTTTTTCAGTTCTTGAAGAGATGCAAGCACAGGGCTTATAAGAAGGACAGGTTGCATTGGGAAGTGGCTAACTCATCGGCTGTATGGCCTCTGGGCAGTTCATTCTGGGAAATGTAATGAGTAGCATAAAGATCAAAAAAGATGCCACAGTTACCTTGAATATTCTGGTGCTTACATTAAGAGAGCCTCTTGCTTGATGTAGATGGGTAAGGTGAATCAAAGCTCTTGAGTAGCTGCTTATTTTAAAGCGTGAAGTTTGTGTTAAGGAACAGCCTAGCCTCCAGCCAGAGGTGGGCTCTTCATAACAACAAAGGCAAGCTGAAAACAGCATGATACCCTTTAGGTTGAGGGCTTCAAAGGTTTCTCCTTTCCTGTAAATAAACAAAAATGAAACAAACAAAAAACAATGCATACAGGAAAGCAGAAAAAGAGAACTTGTTGCTTGGTATTTTGATCTTGTGCACTTTGCTGTAGTACAGTGCATAGTTAGTTTCAACAATTTAACTGCTCTGTGTGCTCCTCCTTATGTTCAGAGTATCTTGCATAGATAGCATCTCTCCCATGCTTCACACCTTCTCTCATGCAGCATCTTCAGGAAAGGGCTGTGGAAGTATGTTAATTGGAACATGCAGTGTAAAAGTTGAGAGCGCAGTAGGAAGGGGTGAGAACAGAGGGGGAAATGAATTAGAATATGCTTCGTGGTACCTAGCTTTTGGATAAGCCTCTGACACACTAAAATACAAGTCTGGAAATGCATCAGCAAAAGTTCTGGTTCACGTTCTTAAATGGGTGGTGAGTTTTATCTTCAGTGGAGTCAGTTGTGGAGCAGCCCCTGCTCTTTGCACACCGTGTTTCTTGTTCTCCTGGGTGCTTGGAGGAGCACTGGGAAGGCTCTGCTGCTCGGGAGCTGGGTGAAACCTCCTGGGTCTTAAGAGGTGGTCATCTCCTGAGCGCGGATGCTGAGTAGATGTAAACCTGAGGAAGCAGACATTTGTAGTCTGTAGACAGGGCTTTAATTTCTTACTTTTAAACATAATTTAAAATTAAAAAAAGGCTTTAAAAGATGAGGTAGTGGCCACTTATTTAATGTTGTCAGAGAACAGTGGGAATGTGTAGTCTATCTCAGTGGCAACATCCCTGCTGTGTTCTGTACAGCTGCTACCTAAAGGATCCTTCAAAAGAGGCAGTGCAACTGCTGCTAATCTGATGCATGCAGCATTTTCTAGGTTGTCCTGAACACTCCCTTAAACAGCTGAACAACTGCATTAGTAATTGTTTCCATTTGATTCTTGGCATGACTTTTTTTTTCTTACCCTCCTCCCCCCCCTTCCTTCACTTTCAGTTTGTATTTCTAAGCTGACCTTCATGCAAAAACAAACTTTTTTTTTTTTTTTTAATACTCTGAACTCCTATCTAATTTTGTTTTCACTGGCCTAGGTACATTTAGCTTTTCAAACTGTAACTTGGCATAGGTTGAATTTCAGTTTTCTGGTATGCAGCTTGTGCCAGTGCAGACACTGGGTGTTCCTCCTTCTGTCTTTTAGGCAAAGGTCCAATCTATAGAGGAGCTTTTTTGGCATCCAGGCTCCTCCCTGCTCTGCTCTTCAGTTTCCTGCCTTTATGTGGCTAGGCAAGCAACTGCTGGCTGAGGTTTCTTTGCTTGTTCTACCTTGTTCCCTCTGGCCTCTAGGCTTTCCACTGAGCAGAAACTGAAAAGTTAGGCAGAAAGGAAGTGCTACACAATGGATCTGACTGATATACACATACAGGAATATTTCTACTGCCTAGCTTTGGCTGTCGCTTTAGATGGAGTCTGTGTTCCTCAGGATAATTTTGAGTACCAACATTCAGGAAGGTAAAATTCTACAAGAGACTGCAGTGCTATAGCTGAGGAGGATGTTGTCTTCAGAGACAACCTGTGTTTCTGCCCTTGCAACATCTTCATGGTGACAAAAGGCCATGTTATTTGTTGTTAGTTGCTGCAACACTGCTGTCATTTGACAAGCACTAACTCATGTTTGTGCATCTCACTGTTTCAACTTAAAAGGTATCCACCTTAATTTCATGGAAGAGGAAGTGCCTTTGGCTCTTGTCCTTGAAGTTCTAGGATGATTGCTAGGTGCTGTTGTCTCTGTAGTTTGGGATACCAAAAGTACCAAATCCTTACTTGCAGAAGCCAAGTGAACACTTAAGAATGGGTCCTATTCACACTTCAGATTCTGGAGCTTAGCACAAGTTGGAGAATCCCTTACTCAATCTCTTGAGCATTTAAAACTAAAATGGAAGTCTTGTCATGGCTATCCTGGAGAAGCAGCTTATATCACTGTAAATGAATAATGGTCTTCTAAAGTGTGTGTGTGTGTGTATATGTATTTTTTTTTCTTTTAAGATACAGCAAATTTGGATCAAACCAAGGGAAGTGCTTGTATAGTTCTTCTTGAACTGTGTGGTGGGATAAGAATTCCAAACAGCTGTTTGCAGAGTTAGGTTGGGATGTATCTTTGTGGTGACACTGAGGGGCTGGCTTCCAGCTTAGCACACAGGTCATCTGGTGGCAGTTTCTTACCCAGCTACTGGGGAAGGCACTATTCATCCTTTTTTCCCCGAACTCAATGTTTAGTTGAGGAACGTAGTTTCACATGGTGTACTGTTCGTGGTTCTTGTTTACTGCGAGGAGCAGTTCCAAGCCTTATATTGTAAGTTGTTTAATCCTAAGGACTGTTAAAATTTGATTCCCGTGGTAGTTTCTCTTCAATTACTTGATGTGATGTACTGCAGTGAGAGTCTTGGATTGAAACAGACAGCAATGAATTAAAGAAAACCTGTGTGGTTCTGCAGTTCTGTTTGTGGTTGTTCATCATTCCTCTCTTCCGCAAACTCTCCTGTCTCAGCTGGGAGTGACACTGGATCCTCAAACTAGAGGTTTTACTTTTCATCTCCTTTCACAGGGTTTCTTGTAGAATATACAAATGGCTGATGAGTCTGATTTAGACTTGAGGAGTATGTTGGAAAATATCCACCTACCTTGGATATTTTCTCAGTGTTTTATTCTCAACTATCTTAAGTGCCTCTCCTCTTCTGTGTTCAATAATAGTGCGTGCTGACTCTTGGGTCTTTATTTTGTGGCAGTTGGAATGCAGTGAGTAATTTCCTCATGTTGCAGGAACTTGGTTGTAAAACAGGTGATGAAAAATATTGGAAATTTGCAGTCCTGGTAGTCTGGCATTTCTTGACAGATTTTATGTATATAAGCTGTGTGTGTGTATATATTTATATAATTTCTAAGAAAGTTCTCTGGATATATATCAAGTGGTAATTAATCAATAATTCTTCAGTTTGATAGTTGGAAATGGCAAGAGTAGTTTTTATTTTATTTTTTTAAAGAATTATGAACTTCTGTTAAAAGAAGAATTACTGAAATGGTGTAAAAGCATTTTTTTTCCCCACATTTGAGCCCATTTATGGTCCTGATAGCGTCTTCTTTTGAAAGGCAACTCCCTTCTGTTTATCCAGGACTGTGTTTTCCTTGGTTTAAAGATAGATGCACGTTTCCTTTTGATTGTTGGGTCCTCTTTCGGCCAGGACACTAGGACTTCATGGCACAAAGCAGGGACAGGTTACGTCCTTCTGTGTACGGGATCAGCACTCCTGGGACTCAGATCACGGCTGTGGAATTTTGAGGACCAAGTGCTTCAAATCAGGCGCCACGGGGCTGACGGATCTCATGCTGTCACTGGTGTCTACCTGATAAGAGGCTAACTAATCTTTTAGCTAGAAGGATTTCCTCTGGATGCTAATGGGGTACCATGACATTCTGTTGTCATGTAGACTATATTGTCTTGCTAAATGGCTTCCTTGTTTTGGCAATTAGGGAAATGATAAACGTAGGGGATGATAAACATGACTGTAACTTGATTAAATGGTCTAGTGTGCTTAAATAACTTAGCCTGAAAACTTAAAAGCTCAGCAGGAAAATTTTTGACGTGAAAACCTTACTAATAGACTGTGAGGTGGCAATGGTGCTGCTATTGACATCTGTTAACTCCGCTAAATTGCTAGAAGGAATGTGAGGTTTTGGTGCAATTCTCAAGTATTCAAGTGGCTAGATACAGTGAAAGTAAGTAATTTTCAAATTAATTTCCTGCTTCCAAAACTCATGAGCCTGGGCAGCACTCACAGTCCTGTATTCGGCATCTGACTTCTGAAACTTGCTTTTGGGAGTGGTCCTTCTGTTAAGTAAGTGACTTAAAATTGCAGTTCCCACTGAGTTAAGCTTACAAACTTTGGAGAAGGGAGGGTTGGACAACACACTTAACATTTCTGGTTCTGTGAAGTGAAAGGGACTGTGATGTCCCCTACAGCTGATGATGCAGTAGGAACTTCTGAATTTGGATTTGTTCTGTTAATGCGTCAGTATGGATGCTGGTGTCGGCTGTGGATCATTTCATATAGATAGTCTGGTTAGGTGTGTATAAAAGTAACAAGGTTAAAACAGAACTTCTAGGAGTACAGCACTTCATGTAGGAAAAGAAAATAAGAATTAAAGTAGAGTTGCTGTAGGGTGTGTTTTTACACTTGAATTTAGGCAGTGACAAGCCAACTTTACTTGCAAAATGCAGGTCAGCTCTTCCTTCTAAAATACTGTTACTGTGTTTAATGGGTCTTAAATATCTGCTTTTTTTCGCTCTCACTTGTAAACAATCAGTTTAGAACAGCTCAGAGGTCTGGTGTGGGTCAGTGAGGCTTTTCTCCCATGAGGAGACACCTTGTGGGATGTTGCAGAAGTAGATCAGAATAAGGTGCACTGATACCTTAAAATAGTCTGTGTGCGCTCTCTGTCCCTCAAGGTTTGTAAGCTGGCTCTTCCCTGTGAGATGGGATGCAGCCTTCAGTCCTGCCAGGTTCACTTGCTTGATAGGATTAGCAGACTTTTTTTTGGTCTTTTATATAAATTAATTCCTGAATTGTCCTAGTGTGGCTTAGCAGCAGCTGAGTGGAGGTGTATGGCAGTGCTTTGCAACCACTTTCTTCCTTAGAAATGTGGATACTGGATTGCTGATTCAGAGCACCAGGTATCACTGCCACTGAGGCCCTTCTGGGTTGAAGTTCCTTTAAGGGCCTCTGTTTGCAACTCCTTGGTAATGCAATCTAGGATCAAATTCAGTGTTTTTTTTCCTTCCACCATCCTCACTATTCTTCCTTAAAATCAGACTTGCAGTTGAAATGAGTATTGCTGTAATGTACTGGCCCAGAATTTTCAAGCAGGATGACATAACTTGAGTGTGTCTGTAATAATGCTGCTTCTCCAGAGCACTTAAGATTTGTGGATAATGAACAGTAGTTAGCCAAGCAGTTATTACAAATACATAGTTAAAAGGTGATGAAAAAGGCAGTGCTTGATAAGCCTAAAGAAATTCTCAAGACCAAAATAATCTCTTTTAGTAACTGAATTTAGTAATTATTTGAACAAGTTCTTTGCTTACTAAGGCTACTGGAGCTATCCCTTACGTCTGTTCCAAATTTGAAAATACACTCAGCTGTGATTTCCTACTTTGTTGCTCCTGTTTTGTCCTGTAAAGACGAGTAAACCTGCTGTAGGAGTTGGGTTAATATCATCGTCGGGGAAGAAGAGGACAGCATACTATTTAAAAGTAAGCATCTAAATACCAGTCAGATAATAGATATCCACATGGAAGCTAATGTAGTACACAGTGGGGTTTTACTTAAGTAAGGCATTTTTTTTTGACCTGGTAATTTCTGTTGTTTTGAAGTGTCCAGCTCTCTTCCTTTCCATCTTCATCCCATTATGAAAATTGAATTGCACAGAAAAATTGTTAATACTATTTTACAAAGAATGCTGCTTTAATAGTGGAAAACTGCATAGTAAAAATAATTCCTATTTATTTTGACATGCTTGGCAACACGTTCTGCTGATTTAGCAAAACAAGCTTTCGTATAGATGCTACACACGCTTTCTAAAGTTCTGAAAGCTGTAGATAAGTCAGCCAAGAAGAGAGTAAAGAAAGCCAGTCATCAGGTTTGATTGTCAAGTTAGATAGCAGCATGTGCTGCGCGCATGTGGAGCGGTCTGTTCCTGTGCGGGTGAGTGCATATGTTTAACTGCACGAGCAAGGATTCGCGTGCACGCTGGCTTAGAAACCAGGGACTTGTTCTTCTGTGGCCATTTGAAAGGATTCTTCCTGCTGGGTCACTCTGTGCTTGTCAGCTGTGCATCTTGAGGAGGAGGAAATTGCTGGTACTTCCGTTTTCTCAATGCTTCTACATGTTCCTAAAGCAAATTTTCAACTAAGACATTTTTGAAGGTGACAGTTTCCATTGTAGGCCAGTAATTCCTCCTCTTGCTGTCTGCGTTTAATGTCACTGTCTCTTGATTAAAAGTCAAATGTTTTACACTGGATAGAACATGCAACACGATAGCTCTTAAGAGAAATCCTGACTTAGGTTAATCCTCCTGCTTGACGTCCATTGAAGAGCATCTGATAAACATGAGTTCTGTTCTGGGCTTTGCCCTCCCAGTTCATGTGAAGATGGGCAGTTATTTTACTTTAATGCTTGTGTGTGTTTTATTTAACAACAGATGAGTAGCTGCTTGTCTTGGGGGCATGTTTTCAACTCTTTCAGTAGAGAGTTTCGGAAGTCTTTCTAGATAGGAACATGGGAGATGGTAGGAACATCTTACTTAAAATAATAAACCACTGGAGAAGTCTTCCCATGTGTCCAGCTTCCCATACACCTCTGAATTCAAGATTGTACCTTAGGTTTGTCTGCACACTTATGGAAATGACTGATGCTGCTGTTCTGCCCAGGGCTGGCAAGATGGAATTTTATACCTTTGAAAATCTGAATGGTGGGAAAGGGCTGTATGGGAGTTGGTTTGGTTCCTTTCTCATCGAAACTCTGCCTTCTCAAGTAACACTTCCAACATGTTTGATGGGCAGCTTCAACCTGTTACTGAGGACAGATAACTTCTAGGCTTAGATGGGACATAAAAAAAATTTACCTCATTTTGTTAATAAACCTGTTACAGTTGACTGTATTTGAGGAAAATGTATTTGGCAGCTGGCAGCTCTGTTCTTCTTAATGGGGAAAAGGAGTCGGGTGTTACGGCTTCGTGGTGTGACCATGCCGTATTCAGTCTTCTTCATGGAGCTCCAAACAGAACTGCCTACAGTCTGCAAATGTGAAACTGAATCTTAATGGGTTATATTGTTTCTTGCTTAGTGCTGTGTTTGGATGTATTTTGAAGAGACCTCTGAAAGATTCAGTTTCTGGGGGTAGAGCTGCTAAAGTAACAGCTGAGAGTAAGCGTTTTCGCTTTGCTGATCTGTGGGGTAGTAACATTCTAAATTGCCTTGTATTTTGGTATAGCAAGTGGGCTGTGCTGAAAGAAGTCGTTCGTTTCCTTTTTTTTTTTTTTTTTAAGTGTTGTATGGACTTTACTTCTAAAGCATGATGCCTTAAAACTTTTTTTTTTTTTGACATAGAATTAGTTAAGATACAAATGTCTTAGTGTGCTTAATATGAGAACAACAGTCATCTTCTCATGCCGGTGTAGCAGGTGGGGGAATCCTAAAATAGTTAGAGTGGCTAAAGTGGTTTTAACCTTGAATCTTTTATTTGTCTTTTCCTTTCAAAAATACTTATCTTAGTTTTTAGCTGACTTGTGTATTACCTTTCAATTTCCGGCAGCAGCCTTTAGAGTAATATCTCTCCTCTCCGCAGAACACAAGCATTCTGTTTACTTCATGTTACTGATACCATTGCAAGGCCAGCAGCTTTAAATAAGTTAACTTTTGTCTTCTACATGCATAGCTATGACTCCCATTGTTTTTTGCTTTCTTAAGCCATGACAACTTCACTTTTATTTCTAAAGTATATATTTAGTAGATTTTACCAATTAGAGCAGACATCTGTTTGGAGATCGCTGGCAATCAAAATCACTTACGAAGAAATTGTTGGCTCGTGATGCCTCTAGAGCACTTCTGTAAGTTCAGCTTCTTTTTAGCTGTTGCTAAGAGATAAATTTCCATTGACATGAGGGACGTGAGGACTTGTCAGCATGCTACCAGTTGTTTTATAGGCTGTTAGCTCTGCCGCCTTGCAGATGGTTGGAAAACTCCTGGTAGTGGGTAAATGTGTGCTGATTATCTCATTGAATTAAGGTAACCTTTTGTCATTCATTGAATTCTGCAGACCAGGCACTGAGCAGCTGCTCTGCTGTTGTTGAATTCTGGGTTTGGTGAATACAAAGATTATGCTAAAGGCTGTTCAGTCTAGTGCCAGGTACTGAGCATTGGACCACTCTAAGATTTTTTTGATACTGTCTTCAGTATTTTAATAATCAGGGCAATCATAAACATTATGAAAAAACTGTTTTCAAATTTTGTCACCATGTGCTCAATGATATTTTAAAGCTTTAGAAATAGGTCAGGAAGAGAGATAGCAGAGAGCTGTTAGCTTTTGATTTTGTCTTTTTCCCCTCCCTCCTACTTCTCTCCCCCTGCCTCTTCTTAAAGCAATACAAAGCAAAGGCACTTGTTTCTTCCTGTTTCTTGCATTATTAATTTTTTTTGTCTTTATATTTGACACTATCTCATGTGTCAAATATCAGTTTAAACTAGTTCCTAGTTTATTGATGAGACTGGCCTCAAGGACAGTTTAAGCAATCTGCCTATTATGAAGTTCATAAATAAATCTGTTTATCTGTTTTGGATTACACTTGAGTACACTTGTTTTATTGGATGTGTGTGTTTAAAGGTGGTAGTTCAGTGTCGTGTTAAAACTTGCTTGTAAACTTGTCTTTTTGAGAACTAGGCAGAACTAAGTTTTCAAATAGATTGCTTTTATTGAAGACTTTCCAAGAGTCAAATAAAATACTTTCTAGAATAATTTTTGGGTGAGGTAGGACAGGGGCATTCCCAGGTAGAACTAAAATGACTTGGATTACAGAAATCAAGAACCGATGTGGATTGTAGGACAGTTTTACAGAGCTTCAAAAAAAAGTTCAAGTCCTCATATCAGTGGTTATCCAAGAAAATTGTGTTCTGTAAGGATCTGGAAGGTATTTTGTCTTGGGGGTCCTAAGCAAAGTGTAGATTGGATGTCACTGTGTTTGGTATTCCAACATCTTGTCTTCAGGGTAAGAGGTGAAGAGAAGAGGGCTGGGGTTAAACGGGCTGTGTTGAGAACGCCACCGAATGCACCTTACAGGAAAAGGTGCTTGTGAGACGGGCTCAGATTCCCCTGACTTTGTTCTTGAAAGTGTCTTCTTTGTCAAGTATATGAGGTTTTATGGGTTAGACTTTATATTAGACTTTTTTTTTATATTAGACTTTTTTTTTATATTAGACTTTTTTTTTATATTAGACTTTTTTTTTATATTAGACTTTTTTTTTATATTAGACTTTTTTTTATATTAGACTTTTTTTTTTTATTAGACTTTTTATGGGCCCAGACTTTAATGGGCCCTTCGACCCGAATCACGTGTGCTGATCAGAGCTCTCCCAGTAAGTTGCTGCCTGCCTTCTGTACAATTTCAAGAAGTATTGTTGGGCTGCTTCTGTTGAAACTAAGTTGTACAAAATCTGTGGAGTCTGTTTTGATGTAGGCTTGACTTGTATTCACAAAACAGCTAATACTTGGTCTCCAAAAATATTTTTCTTAGACCTATTAAATCCCATCACAGATGTATTGGACACAGCTTACATGTGTTGTCAGCATCAGCTCCTTCCACGGATGTTGCCACAGGCGGCAGAGGTTCGGTGTTGGTGCTGTGCCTGGCTTTGTTTCCTAGCTGTGAGGTTCCAAGTACATTTCCAGCTTTTCAAGGAGTAACATAATCTAGAACAGATAACCTGCTAAATGAAAATAATACCAAATCATAGTGTTTTTTTCTTTTTTTTTTCCGGACAAAATATTCTTTCTGCTAATTTAGTAGAAATATACCACAGACTTCTCTTTTGAGCTTGTTAGTGTTTGTTTAGCCTTATCAGTGGGAAGTTTGAGGGGAAAAGTTGTAATAAATACTTCTTAGACACTTCCATGGTGGATTAAGATGTGTCCTTTTTGTGAAAGTGAGGAGCAGTAATGTATAATTTATATGAAACCTGTTCATGCTATGTACAATTCGGCTGAACACTTGGGGTTCTTTTTTTGCCCAAATTATCAGTTAGAAACCAGACTGTAATTCTGTGCTATCTGTGTTGGTGATAACAGTATCCTGTTTCCTTCCTTCTATGGTAAGTTTGGAGGCTTCTCCAGGGTGCTAACAGGTAGTCAGTAACACCAAGAGCCCAAGCAGTAGGCAGGACTCAGCAGATTTAATTCTCTGGTCTGTGTGGGACCAGTTCAGAAACTTCAACTGGGCAGTATTTTATTTTGTTGTACAGCTGCTGATGAACCCCTCCCAGGAGGGGACCTTAGCTGAGGTTAACTTGGATTTTGTAGTTTCACCCCTTCTAATTAGGGGAGGGAAAAAGCCAACCATGATCTGCATTCACTGTTGGGGTATAGAACACAGCATAGTTCAGGTCATGTCGTAGACCTTAATTAGGTTCTTTTGCCATATTAAATAATTGAATAGTTAGCTGAAAATAATCTGAGGAAATGGGAAACCTGGAACGTAAAATCTTCTTTCACCCATCTGCTCACCTTCCACTGTCGGTGTGCACAGCTTAGAGAGGAGCCAGCTCAAGGCCCTGACTGCAGTGTATCCGTGTCCTGAGAGAATGCTGCCTTAGGGCACTGCGTAGCCTTCCTGGCCCGGGGAACTTTGTGCAGCAGGGTGCCCTGCCGGGTCTGCAGGGGCAGTAGCACAGGTGAAGCTTTAGAACGGCACACAGGGAACACGTGTGAGCTCAAGAGCTCAGGCTTTCATAGCTGGATTAAAATTATCTTTCTTTGATTGTGAGTTACAACAGTTAAATCGCTAATCCATCAGAGTAGAATGCAAAGACCAAGTGAATGCGGTGGAGGCAGTTTTTTGAGCCTAATGCTTAATTCTGATTCAGGAGAAGATAGTTAGGGTGTGCTGCAGATGTTCTATTTGAGGATGGATGGATTTCTCCCTAGGTATTAAATAATATTGTAGGTATTAAATATAATATTAAAATAATAATAAAAAGATGGTACTTCCCTAATGGAGCATAAATCAGGCTACTCAATTGGGAGTTATAATGCGGAAGCTCTTCCTGTAGTACCATCGTTTTTTCTGTTTACCATCCAAAATTGGTCAATGCAGGTTTTTGTGTGCAAGATCCGTAGTGACCTGCAGCATCACCTTTCTTTTATTTATTTAAGGTGGGAACCTGAGGTATCTAGCGGTGTAAAATGGGAATGAGAAATCAAACTGAAGTGCAGTGTGCAGGTCTTGAGGTGGAACCTTGCCTTTTCTCTCTTCCCTTTCCCCATGGATTATATAAACTCAATTTAATGATGCTTCAACTAGTGATATCTGTAGATAGATGTCTGTCTATTTATCTCTTCAGCTGTCATCAGTATTGATGGGGACCTGCCTGTGAAAACTTATGGAGACGTTTGGTTAGTGTGTTATCCTTTATAAAATACGCTGGAGGAAAATGTTCTGAGTGCTAGCAGGTTTTCCTTTGCAGCTGTCACTGTGACAATGGACAGCTGTTAAGAGAGCAATAACTAAAAGGCAGAGCCTTTTACCTCCTCACAGGAAGCAGCTTTTTTACTCGTTTTTTGTTTGTCCAAGTGATGCAAAAGAAAATACTTCCAAGTGTCTGAAATTCTAAGCCATCATGAATATGCCCGATGTGAAAACAATATCCACAAAGCCCTACAATTCCATTACAAAAAGATGTATTATGCAGGTTGTTGTCCTTGTAAATTCACAGCATGATGCCAAGAAACCATGAAAAGAGTTTTCTGTTGCTGTAGAGTCTTTTGTCTGTGGCTTATACTAAGGGTAGAAGTGAGGGGTTGGGGGAATGCTACCTTTCTGTGAGAGTTGTCTTCTGTGCGCATGTAGTGCAGCATACCAAGGGTTGGGTTTGTAAAGCATGCTTTCCTCATGGCTTAGCCTTTCGTACGGATATGCGGTACAGCACAGCATGGCCGAAGGCAGTCAAATGTTGTCTTTCCTTTCCACTCCTGCTTTCTCCTTTGATTCAGTGAAGACCATTTGTGACACCTGAGGCCCAACAAGGAAGTGCTTCTTGGCTGTCAGAATTTCAGACCTCTTATGCTAAACAAGTCGGCGCTTATTTTTGCCCACCTACTTGTTCTTGGAGATAAGTTTTGCAGTATATGAAAACATCTCAGTATTTAATTTCAAATATCCATGAGAAACCCTTCCTGAATTGTTCGTTGCTGTCTTGAAATGTTGCTATTTCAAGCTGTTAGGGTCCAAGGATTTCCAAGACGAGACATTCCAGGTTCTCCTAGGAGGACATAGCAAGCTGGTCACTAACTGAAATTCAAACAGGACCTGTTCTATTCCTGTTAGTCTAGGATGGCATCTGACACGGCTGGACATGCAGGATTTCTACCTGCATGTCTTATTCACTGCCATAATCAGAACTAAATGTGTTATTTTCTAGTGCCACAGGTAAATGAATCTCTAACTGCTTTTCAGTCTCTAAGTAATGAGTCTAATCTATTGCAGTAAAAGCTCTACCAGTCAATGTGTGTGGCACTTTAAGTAATTCTGTTGGTTAAATCTAATTACTGTACAGTACTTTTTAAATCAAACTTGTACTGGCTGCAGGGCAAAGCATCTTAAGCCTTGTCAAACTTAAACTGTACATTATGTGGAATTATTTTAAGAGTGGTAACTGTGATCCCCCTGTAAATATAGAACATGCTGCACGAGAAAGAAGAGCTACAGCTGTTGAAGTTGGTCAATTATATAGGAAATAATGGGATCGACTATAGTGAGATGCCAGGAAATAATTGAGTGTGTAAATGAGAGCCAAACTCATTAGTCTGTGACGACATACAGTGAATGCAAGGTTTTAATGATAAACTGGGTACTAATTGCAAAGCTTTTTCTATACTACAAACGAACTAATTTATAAACTGCCAGCACCTGAAGAAAGAATTCTCTTAAGCCTGGAAGCTTGTGTATTATAACATATTTATTGGTTTGACAAAAGCTGTATTGCATTATCTGTCCAATTTAACCAGGAAGTATTTTTCTTATAATCTGACTGTAAATCTCAAGAGGAGAAAACTGTAGGAGTGTGATTTTGCATTGTAATGCTGTTTAGCAGTAGTGATTCGGGAATTGATGCAAATAACAGTTTTAAACAGCTTCCAGGGAAGAGATTTTTTATCTTCTATGATGAAGTACCCACAAAACATCAGTTCATCTTTGCGCATCTCTTACATTCCTACACAAATGCATTTATGTGTATATAAACATTTTATTTGCATCGTTATATATACTGTGAATTACCAACCTGCTCTTCTTGTGAAGACTGACATTTTTATTTAAAAAATGGGAAAATACAGTGCAAGACTCAGTGAGGATGGAAAAACAGAAGACGACAGTGAATGAAAGAAAGGTAAAAAAATACTCCATGTGCTGTTAACTCTACAGTAGTGACTTTCACACTTCAGAGCAGCTTCCATTCTGCAGGCACTGGCAGCCGTTCAGCAGTGTTGAACGGAGCAGATTTTTCTCACCTTAACCTAGTCAGTTGTCCAACTTGGTGCTGGCTGCAGCCAGCTGTAGATGCTTGGGCCAACAGGTGCAGAGTTGCTGTAAGAAATGCCACTCCACCACGCCCCACTGCAATTAGTCAGCCTTCTCTTAGTGGTGTGTTACGACCTTCTGAAATGACTTAGCAAAATTGTCCAGGAACCTCTGCAGTGCCAGTGCGTTCCTCACCCCTGAGGAATCTTACAGGAAAGCTCAGTGAGGGGTGGGAAAAACCCAGTAACACAGCCTTCTGTGTAAGCATGGATTCTGCCCTTTGTCGTAAGAACTTAAGGCACTGTCACGCTCAGTGCTCACGTGTGGAATAATAGTCACCTGAATCCAGCCCCGTTATCATGCCTGTGGACAGTAAAAGGACACGTAGAACAGAAAGGACCCCATTTCTGTTCTAGTTAGTGTAGCAAGAAGGGGGGAATAAGAGACACCCAAAGGTGGAGTCTCTGCCTTTGGGCAGCCAATGGAGCAGTTGCCTGTTTTGTGGGTGGTTTTCAGACTATTTTTTGTTGAGAAAAATTGCTAAAAAAGTTGCAATGATCAGGATGTGTTTTTGAGGGGTTTCTGTTCACTGAGGTGTTTTGTATACCCTGGTAGCTGTGTGTTGTATGTCTTTTATTGCAGCTCCATTTCATTGCCTGCGTGTAGTAGCAACTGGGATTGGTTTGAAGGTAGCATTGTTAATTGACTTTGGATGGTCTCAGCTGTTGGGTTTGAGGAAGGGGGAAATGTTTTCATAAGGGTTCCTCCTTTTTAAAGTTGCAAGAAATACTGCTGTGATTCATGAAAGTCTGTACCTCTGTTCATTACTAGCCCACTCTGATACGTGACAATTTCCAGCTCAGCTGTAATGTAGATACTGCCTGGGTCTCATAGCAAGAAGTTAGATGGGTGCATGTTTCTCTGCTCAAGACAGGCTGTGGAGGCGTAAAGTGTGCAGGGATGGGCACAGCATAGTCTTGCAAAGATAGAAACTTGTTTCGTGGACTTCTCCACCTTGAAATCGGATCACAGGTTTGAAGTAGATAATGTATGTGGAGTTTGAGTTAAGTCTGAGTATCTCAGTATTTATATCACTAAAGAGTTTGCCCAAGTGCATGTGTGAGCAAGCAGCCCCTTTGCATAAAGCATCCTGTCTGTCCCTTCTCAAACCAGAGGAGAAAAGAGAAGAGTGTGGAAGCAGTTACCGCCATGCTCGGAGCTAATGCATGTTTCCAAGCACATACAGAGTTTAACTCTTTGTTTTGCCAGAGGTTTTCAGACTGTACCGTGCAGGCACCAGAGCTCATGTGTTGATAGGCAGTGCCCATCATGCTCACCATGGGAGAGATGGAGACGGACTCCAGCTGCAGATGTGCCCAGACCCCTGGACTGTTCGGTCTGTCCCAGTAGCTACACGTGGAGCTGGATTGCTGTGCCTTCTGCAGAGTTGCTGCTGCTTCTGACTTCACACAGGATAGTGTTGAGCTAGTTTGTTTCAGCAGTCGATTTTGTCAGTTTTGTGCAGCCAAGTGACTTCCACAAGTTTCCCCAGCCAGTGGGTATGATAGAGCCTCCCAGGCTGGCTCTGAAGGAGCCACCTGTTGCTGCTGTAGTTTTCAAGCCAACTAAGTTTGGGAGCCAGGATGCTAAACCACATCAGTGTTAGAGGAATTAAACCCAACTTCTAAAACAGGTGGCTGGGAGGTTATTGTGACAGCCTGATCCCAAAATGGTTTATTTTGTGTGTCTTCGTGCTATTGGGGAATTTCTATGGTCAATAGAAGAGTATCACTGCATCAAGAAAATGTACTGAAAGCAAATAAATCATTAATGTTGACTCTTGCTCAGATCAAATGTAAATGCTTTTACTGTATTATGTATTAATGGTCTTGGTTTGTTTGGGTTACTTTAATGCACAATTGTTTTCAAGGAAATGAATCTTTTTGAGCTTGTTCAAATATACCAAGCTTAATGAAAGGCAGTGTGAACTGGATGTGGTTTAATGAGGCCTGCTTCTATCAAATTTACTGCTTTAAACCCAACTACAAATAAAGTGAATTAAAGACCAAATTATTTCAATATAGATGTGCATTGAGCCAGAGTGTTATAATGATTAATTTCCTCAAGTGTTTAATTCCCAGTAGGTTTTTGTGTCAACAGCCAAAAAGGAATTTATTGACTTTACATTAAGCATAGTTTGGTCTAGTTGATTGTATTATTCAAGTGTAAATTAGTGGGTGGTAGAAGACTGTGTTGTATTGGAATTTTATTTTGTCTTAAGCAAATTGTCTCATGCCTTATTAACCAGTGCTTTAAATGTATAGTTCTGATGCTTGGAGTAGATGCTAGGGTGATCGTAAGTTTTATTTTTTTTATTTTTTATGGGTTTCTTCTATTCACTGTGGAAGAACATCAGCATCCAAGCACCATCCCCTCCCCTGCCTTGAGTGGGTGCTTTTAGGATGCTGTTGAAAGTTTGAATGTGTTGTGGCAAATTCCCTAGTATTGTTGTTGAGCTCTTTTCTTTTTTTTTTTTTTCTCATGCTATGAGATGTTTAGGTTCCATTTCAGTGTATAGTAACTTACAGGTGAGTTTCTTATCTGCAATAAGCATAGTTGAGACACAAGTCATTTCTCATTGCTTCCCTTGAGAGTCCTGTCCTATGCATCTGTTACTCTAAACAGGTAACTTCGTGCGTTTTATGGATTGGAGTCACGAAACATGATTTGACTGCATGTCTTTCCTCATGCAAAGATAATGCTAGGAGAATATTTTTTATTTTTATTTTTTGGCTGTGTTTTCAAGGGTGGGAAATGCAATGTGGAATAGCTAAAACAGTGTATGTGTCATTGTCAAAAAGTTGTATCCTCAGACGCATTCTCTTCCCTACCGTAGCCTACCATCAAAGTATCATTAGAAATGATAGGTGTTGAAACAGATGATCCTGATAGACCTTTTTATGTTTCAATTAAAAATTGTGCTGTGAAAATTAAAAATAAAAAAAAAAAAAGTAGATTACTAGTTGGACTTGACAGCCCTCCAGTTCGAAAAATAATTACCGTTGGATCAAACTTCCTGTTCAATGTCTGCTATCAAGTTATCTATCAAAGAAAATGAGATGAGTGATTAAAAGGTTCAGATCAAAGGCAACTGATTTAGCTTCACTGGAGGCTCCCATCTTTTAATTTAAAATGTATCTATGTCTAACTGATTACTTCTCACATTTATAAAGAAATATTGACATCCTGCTGAAGTATGCAATGACCTCACTTCTAGCTGAGTTGTGTAGGTTTCACTGCAGGCACTCCGAAAGCATTGATATTCCTGTAACCTTTAGAGGCAAGATATGTGTTTAGTGTATTAATGAGCTGGTTGAAGTGATGTACAGTAATTTCATCCTTCGGTAAAAACAGATGTGAAAGATTCCGTTTTAATATTTAATCAAGCTCAAAGCCTCTGTTGGCTTGTTTAAGTTGACCTGACAGCATTATACCTGGAAACACTTTGAATTAAACCCTGAGTGCTTGACCTTGTTCAAACAGTTGTAATTTAATAAGGCTGCTGTCTTTGTGGAGATAGTGCAGCTAATGGGCAAATCCTTTCTTGGCCAGGACTGCTTTTTATTGCAGTGGAAAAACTTCCTATCTGTTCATAAAAATATTTTAATCAGGTAAAGTAATAAAAAGGAGAAAAGAAAAACAGCCCAAGAGCTTTTGCTCTGTTGGTTGCTAGCTCTAGATTATAGTTCAGGGATCCCAGAAGAGGCTGACTTCTTTCAGGTGTCTTCCAGTGTTGTCTCCTGACAGATCCCTGGCTTTCACTGTGCCATGGCTCATCTTGTTCCAGAACTTTTCATAGAGTTAGGGTGTGGAAGCTAGTTCTGAAAAGGTGTGTGTTTGTGTAGGTTTGCTGAAGTCAGTAGACCTTAAATTAGTTTAAGGCAAGTGAAAGACTTGTGCCTGCAAAAATGTTTCAGCCCCCCAATCTATTTCTGCTGAGCTGCTCTCCTGCCATGGAACATCAAGCTGTGCTAGACTTCTTAAATTTCATTGTGCATAATGGAGATTGTTTTAAAACTTGCAATAATCTGCTACTTGATCGGGAAGACAGTCAAACTACATGAAGAATGTTTTCATAATTCTAGAGGCTGTATAATTAAAACAACAATAGTAACATCAAAATTCTCTTGAAATAATTTTAATTCCAAAACATAGCAACACTTCATTATGCCACGGTGTTATTACAAAACATCATATGGTTGTTGCTAAAGAGTATTAATATTGTTTTGAAGTACATACTGGCAAGGACTGCATATATTCACAGAAAAACTACCATGTGTTGAATGTGCCTCACAATGCCAAACAAAATAATCATTAATTTAAAGAAACCATTTTTCTCTAGGAAATCAGGACTTGTAAACTCAACTTCAGTAAAATAATACTAATTCTAATATAATGGAAAATGTTGCATTACGCTTTTCTTCATACTCCTTATGTGCAATTGATAAACACGATACAGATGCAGGCATTTAACACTTGTGTTCTGGAACCAAGCAACACATCAAGGTAAGCTTAGCTGTGCATTATAAGGAAGTCTATTAGTACTGACTGGCTGCCCAGGAGAGGATCCAGCACACTTTTTTTTTTCCCAATCACCAGCATTTTTATTTTTTTAGCTTTTTTATTTTTTCCAAAGATGACATAAGCAATGAGGAAATAGCTCATAGTTGCTGAATCTCACTGAAGCATAGCTAGTTGAGGGTAGCCTGACTTGCATGGGTGAAGAAAAGAAAACAAATTTCAAAACAAATATTCTTTCATCTGATACTTACTCTATTGACACCTTGCATTTAGGGATTTTAATTGCTTCAGTGGTTTGAGAGCTTGCTAATGGTTTGTCAGTCTTGAGTTGGCTGCTGTGATCTGTCATCACCCTCCTTTCTGTGCAGTAGCTTGCTTGGTCTGAAGCGTGCATTTGTACCAGAACTTCAGCATGAGCACAAGGACACCAGTGGTAGGAAGCAGCTGTCTGCTGTGTTCATGTTGGGGACCTGGGGCAATGCTTTGGGTTCAGTGTCAGTCTGTGTTAAGTGTGGTTTTGTGGATGACCATCAGGTTCTGCTTGGGCTGCTGAAGCGCTAGCTGATAGCATTTTGGCAGTTCATTGTCATTGGGTTGGTAATGGCAATGTGACGCTCTTCATCTCCAGGTGAAAGTTTAGGCCCTTTACTGTGGGAGGTCATCGTGAATACTTGCAGGCTTATGTAAATAACAAGGGATCTTCATCCCCTTCCTCATGAGCAGGTGCCTGTTTGAGACGGGGTAACTTCATGTTCTTACAAGTGTAAACAGAGTCTGGGCTATTGATTAATAACTCCTGTAATGCAGGAAATATGTGAGGGTGTTGCCCTTTAACACAGCCATTCCTGTTTTGATTTCTTGGAATGTATCTGTAGCCATCTGATAAACACATTTGAGGAAACTTCATGTGCTGTACTTGCTTTACGCTCTAAAAATACAGCCCTTTTCCTGGGGCTGTCAGTGTGCTGCTGTAGCAAGCTGGTCAGCTTCTTCAGTTGTCTCGTTCTCCTGGGGGGCTTGCAGTTGGCTGTCGGTGAATTAGCGCGTGACACAAAGCATAGATGTAGGGGTGGGTGTGTTTTGGAGCAAGGATTCTGTAGCTGGTAGGTAAACTCCAAATTAATTTGGCTAATCAGAGGAGGGAGATTTGAGGTTAGGTTTACTTGACTTGAATGTGATTGAATACACCTCTGCCCCCCCAGTCCCAAACTAACAGAAGAGGCTCATCTTCAGACTTAAGATTTACTTTTTTCTTTTAAATGCATTTCCTATAATTTTTCACACTTGTTACTATTGAATTTTGGAATATAATAAGAGGGGGAAACAGGCTCGTGCTTTGTGAAGATGCGATGCCATTTAAGATGGTAAATGGTTCCTTGTGAGTCAAGTGTGTGGGCAGGTTGGGCTCCTTGGAAACTGAGAAGCTACTAGAGTGCATCTTTACGTGCCTCTGCAGTGTATGGTCATCACCATTAGTGAGAATCCTCATGGTGTACTTCCTTTACCGTTTGCTTATTAAAAGCAAGATTGGCCATGTTTAAGGAAAAAACACAGAGCAGTTACTGGGAGTAACTGGGCCTGAGGAGAGGTCCAAAGTTTTGACTTGTGTAAGGTGGTTTTAAAAATACAGTCTAGTAAAATGAGGCAGGAGAAGAAAACAATGTAAGTAAGGGATTACAGCTTTGCAGCAGGTTGGCAGGGTTTGTTTTGATGGGAAGTCTCTAGATTTTACACATCATTAAGCAGTGCTACTGTCTTAGGAAATATCTGTCTTAAATATGTACTGCTGGAATCAGCAGACTTGTTTAAGGTAAGGCTGGTCCATTATACTAGAGGTGGAAAGAAGTATTGGGGCTAAAACTTCCTTGAGGGTACGTTTGGCAAGGTTAGCTGCTGGCTGTTTTAATTAGTGCTTTCCTACACTTAAAAACAAAAGAAAACAAAACAAAAACAAATTAAAAAAAAACAAAAAAAAAAACAAAAAAAAAAAACAAAAACAACACCAGAATCCAGAGTTGTAGTTTCATTGCAACTGTAGTCCATGTCAGTCAGCTGTACTTCGCTCTTCTCCCCTCAATAGCATCTAACTTCTTGGCCATATGTTTTGTACTTGGTCAAAAATAGCATCTAAGTTTTATGCAAACAGTGGTCAAGGGATGTCTTTGGAAGTGTTACTGCTGAAGGAAAAGGAGGGACAGCTCTACCTACACTTTTGTTGGTCTTGTGGGTGGTGGCAGGTAGTCAGCTGAAGTGTTGATGCATGATACTGAACAATATGTTCACGTTTGCTGTTGGTGAGTTAGAGACCATGGGGACATCAAGAGGAGGAGGATTGCTCGGGTTGTGGGGGTGAGTATGAGGGATATAGTTTGAGAATTTGGAGACAAGGAGGTAGCAGGGAAGGTACAAGACAAGTTGGTTTCTCACTCGATTACCTTCACTAGATGTGTTGTTCTGGGAAATGAAGTATTCATAAAAGTTCAAGGCTCTGGGTTAAGCCAACGTTGTTATAAAACTAAATACTTTAAAAATCTCATGGGTTTAAGGGATATTTCATAGCCAAAAATAAAAGGGGAAATGTGAGTGTTTTTTCTTGTACAGTAACAGATACAGATACCATGTTTTTTAAAGGCTGTGGATATTCCAGCTGCACAGGCCATGGAATTAGCCAGCCAGGATAGCCACACACAGTCAAGAAAGACACTAACTTGTTTGGTGTAATTTCTCTGCACTGTCTCCTCTCCCATCCTGTTCCCATTATACAAAATTGGTTTCAAGAAACACATTTTTCCATTTGTGTACCTTAATGGAAGATGCAACAACACTGGGAATTGCTATATATATAATACATATATATATGTATATGTATATAACTTTTTTTTGGAACAATATGGTTCAGGAGTCATGTAAGCTCTTCTCTTTTGGCTACAGACAGACTTGAATATAAAGTAGACAGCCCAGGTTTTGCTTTGGTTACAATTTCTGGCATGTATTCTTAAGAGATTACCCCTGGAATCTCTTGTATATACAACTCCTCCACCCCCAATCCTTTTAGTCCTTGTGTAATGCAAGTCCAAAGCATGATTCCTGCCTGAAAGCATATAGTGGTATTTTTGAAGTTGGAGAGGTGGGGAAAACCGATGTATTAAATAAGGCAGTATGTTTTCCAGTGGTTGAGATGAAGAAGCTGAACACTTTTGTAGTACTTGGTAGTGCAACGCACTTCTGGTGGTGTAAGCATCTTGATTTGTTTTGTCTTCCTGGAAAACAAATGCCTAGATATGTAATTAAAACAGTAATCAGGCTAGCCTGTTTTCCTCAGTAGGAGGTGCAAATAGTTTTACAACTTGTCATGACTACAGCTTTATTTTCTGAAGGTGCAAGCAATTACCCTGTTGATATAGCTGTGTACATGGTATCAATACCCTGTGCTGTGCCTGCGGAGTGATCAGTGTCACATTGAGTGCTGCATGGTAGGATCTATCTAATGCGGTTCTGTAACACCAAGCCCAGGGGGGACTAGCAGCATGAGCAGCAGTTTGCTTTTGACAGCAGAATGTCCTTGTTGCTATTGATTGGGTTGTTCAGTGAAGTGAAAAGACATTGATCCAGCTTTAAACTGGTAGTTATATGATAATCCTGGAGATGAATGAGTATCAAGTGAGGTATTGCTGGAGGGAGGTGGCATGGGGGGAATCCAATACTGTTTTTTTTTTTTCCCTGTGTAGTTAATAATAGCCTAATGATACTTTAAAAATAGATGTTTTATTGTATAGATCTGCACTAAATTAAATGCAACTAATAAATATGAAACAGATCTTTCTGTACAACAGATGTAAATAGTGGTGAAAGGACATATGTCTCTTCTCTAATTCCCCAAACAGTTGTGTTCTGTGCTCTCTCTAGTCTAGGGAACTGCACGTAATGCTGATATCTCAGCTGGTGTTGGGGGTGCTGATGAGGGGTCACTCTTGCAAAACTACCAACAAGACACCGAAATACTGCTTGGCACTGAGGTGCTCTGAAACAATGCAAGTACGTTGTGCAGCCAATGCCAGTTAACTTGCTTGTCCCTTCTCCCTGTCACCACCTCATCC
The DNA here is from genome assembly GCF_047663525.1 of Anas platyrhynchos. NCBI lineage: Eukaryota > Metazoa > Chordata > Aves > Anseriformes > Anatidae > Anas > Anas platyrhynchos. The sequence continues at coordinate 18,832,466 of NC_092592.1, read as the reverse complement.
CCCAATACCATGTAAAGCTAGCAGTGTGAGATGATGATAGTTTTATTGCAAAGGTAACTTCTATTTTTTTTCCAAAATGAGGAATCTTGGGATATCAGGTTTGGAATATTCTCTTCCAACACTATTTCCTGGCTGTCTCAGATGTTACCAAGCTGAAAGGGATAATGAGATGGTATTGCTGAAGCATATTTGCAGCGTTAATATATATTCTGGGATTTGAGTTTACTTCGACTTTTGTACTCTAATATTATTTTTTCTTTGGGGTAGAGACTTCCTGCACAGCTTGCTTAAGAAACAGGACGAGTGTATATGATATCGGAGGATTGCCCTTTCCCCAGTCAGTATTTGGTAAATGTTTGTTAAGGGGAGGACTGAATGCCAATGGCTTTATCGCCCACCCTTGTGTTGCCAGTTACCTGAGTGGGGCTGCTGCTTCTTCCACCTGGGATACCATGAGCCTCACCCTTACGAGGAACACCAACATCTCCAGAGGCTGTGTCTGCAGCACCACGCTCTTCACTCCCTCTTACCACTACAGCTCACCTATTTGTAGGGCTGTGGCTATTGTAGCCCGAAGGTAGAAATTAATGGGTTTCCTTTTGTTGCACTTTGTACTTTTTTACCTCTGTCAAGCCACAGTTGTGCACACGTAATAAGGAACGTATGGAAAGATACTGTGCAGGGGCTTAATTTCTTTGTTCAGTATGGTCCACGGAACCTTCTCTAAATGAGTATGCAAACTGTAGCCTGTATTAAGGAATCATAGTGGTAGAAGAAACTACAGATCAAGCTTTGAGAAATACTGAAATCCACCTTCCATTCACATCAATTTTTGCCTTCCATGCTCCCCTAAAAGACTAGTACCTCAAGTGCTTGAATTGCTGACGTCTATGAGCTTCAGAGACACTGAAATAGTGCGTGGGGGAAATGAGGATGGATGGATGAGAAGCAGCATCAACAGCAGTGTGCAGAACTGCAGTCGAGCAGGCTACCGAAACAGGTGCTGGCCGTAGCTGTTCCTAGTGGGCAGCTGGAAAAAGGGATTTGAACTCCGTCGGCTGGACCACCCCAGGAACTTACTGCCTCACCTTCATTACTTGCCGGAGTTTGGTAGTACCGATGTGAGCTCTTAGGTGGATTAGATGCATGAGGTGATTGCAGTCTGTGTATCTTTGCTCCTCTTACTTCACTGCATGATTGTAGCTATTGCAAAGGATGACTGGACCAGAGGAATTGCTCAATTATCTCTCCTGTTTCCTGACAGTATTAACATTTTGGAGCTTGAATTAAAGCTTTTACTCTGTGTTGTCAAAACCAGGTTCTTCACTTTTGTAAATGAACTTATATTTTTTTCTTTAAGAAAAAAGCTTAGGTCTTCAAAAAGAATGACATAAAGTAATACCATCTAATACATTATGCATTTTTGGGGGATTCTTGGAGCATTTTTCATATGAACTGCATTACAATTATTCTTAATGTGTAGACAGTTGATTATAATTATGAAAGGTCATGGGTTTTATTGCAGTCAGTGCTGGCATCCAGGATCAGGATACTTACTCAGTCCCGTGTTTTCACATTCAACATGTTTCTTTGGGTTGTACAAGGAAGGTGTTGTTAAAATTATACGAGCTTCCACCTCCCCCCACTCATTGTACACCTTGATGTACAGATATTTTTGCTGTTAGTCTTGCATTGCTTCCTAAGTAGTGTGCCTCTTTTATATATAAGGAGTAACGAAACAAAAGGCAATGATAGCTGATTACTGATAACCCATTTTACTACTTGACCTACATTGACCTCTTCCAGGGAGGCAGTGTAATAACGCTGGGTAAGACTTTTTCCAAATGGGGATGCTTTTCATATGAATAAGTATTGAATATGACTTGTACTGTCGCTTCTGCTGCTTTTTTGTGCGTGCCCTTGCAAGTGGGGGGATGGTGGTGTTCTCATAGTCTAATTGCTTAAATGTGTATCCAAGAGACACGTGCTGTTATTAGTGGCTTGTTTTGGGAGAGTTACGTTTGTTAGGAGTGATCCTCCTTACTTTTGTAATACACTTAAGTAGCTTCATACATAAATTAATGGCACTGAGCTTGAAAGAGGCAAGAGTGATTTATCAGTGTTTTTGTCCTAGGTAATCCCCCGTTGTTTGGTTCTGGTGTATTTCTCTGCTGCTCTTTTGCTGTAACTGCCACACCTAATGGCTTTCCAGGAAAGCAGAGGCAGGCCCCCCAAAATATTTCCATTTTGGAGGAATCCCTTTTACGCAGAGGGGAGGCCTGTGCTAGATCCGCCTGCTGCTTTAAAAGTGTTCAGTGGCAAGTGTTGCTCTCAAAAATGTGTTTAATCATCTGACCAAACTTATTTTTCATTGTGGACCATACAGATAATGTTTTTGTGTTAACCTAATAGGCTCCTATTCTTTCAACCAAATGCAAAGGGTTGGTTGTCAGATGATGACTTGACCAACTGAAATGAAATAGAGACCTGTCCCCAAATTCGTTGTGATGGATTCCAGTGAATGGGAAGGCCAGCTGAGGAAAGCTGTGATGTTTTTGCTTGTGAAAACAAGGTGGGGGGTAGTCTAAAACGTGTATGGCTTGGTAGTGTGTGGGATTGGTGTATTAAAAACAGAATTGTTTTAAAATACTAAACTGAAATCTAGGATTAGCAGTGAAGTTCCTGCAGGGGAATTCTGCCCTCTTTGATCTCCAAACAGCCTAAGTGCGGATGAATGTGGATTATCTCTGAGTGCTATTAACTTGTTACCTTATGGTGTTGAGTCAAGTGGGCCCGTCACTTCACTTCTGAACTGAAGGGGTGCTGCATGGCCCAGAAACTCGTCCCTTGGACAGTTCTGCTCCGGGTCCTCACTTCTTGTCTCTGCATAGTGGGGGCTTGGGGAGGGAGGTTCCTTCCACCTCCATAAATTTGTATCTCAAAGTGGAGAAGTGCTTGGTACAACCACTTTTTGGGTAAGAGTGAGTTGAATATTTCTTAATAAAAATATTCTTCTCAGAGCTGACACCTTTGGACTAAAACTGTTGTAGGCTCTTCTCCCTCCTGGACTGCAGTTGTTCTAGCAGCAGGTCAAGGGGAGGGATGGGGCCGGAGCTGCCAGGTGCTGGGCTCCCTTGGGTGCTGGTGTGTCAGTGCTGCTGAGAGGGGAAGGAGCAGTCCATAGGTGCTGTGAGCAGCCTTCTGTTAAAGTATTTTCTCTGTTTAAATTGTAATACTATCAGGTATCCAAAGCAAGGAGGGAGTCAACTCACGGGTCCTGGAATTGGAAGTTCTGGACAGCTAGAACTGGAATCCTTCCAGTGAGGTAGTGGTCTTGCATGGCTGTGTCTAGCTTCATTCAGGTGCTTTCACTTAAGTGTGACGTAGAGACAGTTGTGAAAATGCCCTGCCACCTTGTTTGGTATTGTAATGGAAGTGGACTTGGTTGGGGGAAGGAGGAGTTCAGTATTGCACTAATGAAGCTATGCCTTTGTGCAAACAGAAGTTGCAGCGTGGCTCTGACATCTTTTTCAGCTCTGCCAAGTGGTACCTCTCATCTGTTTGCTGGGAGGTTGTGCACAGTTCTCATCTGTTTCAATGCTTCCCTGTTGTCAGACTTGATAGCCATTTTTTTTTTACCCTGTTTATTTCCCCTCCCCTTCTGGACACTCCAGAGAAATCCTTGGTACTTCCTTACAGGGACGATACGACAATGTGCTCCTGCCAGTGAACTTCGGGAATAATGGTTTGAGGAGGCTTTATGGGGAATGTGTGGGGAATACCTTTTGCCCAAAATTGTTTGCATATCCCATTCTACTTCTACTCCACATCTTCTTTTCCAAGCAGCAGTGATGTTCTGAAGGACACTGTCAGGAGATTGTGTGAATTCCTATGAGAAAGGCAGACATCTTCATAGAGATCTTAGAGTCTCGTTTCCCCCCATTCCCTATTTAGCTGTGATTACAGGTGACAGAGCAGCTTTTTTCCCTGTGAAACACAAGCCTCAGAAAGCAGAAAAGAATGCAGGTCCTCTTGCAAGATACTTTATCCTTCAGTTGTAATGAACAAGATGCAAAAAAAAAAAAAAAAAAAAGTAACAAATAAGAATTTTTCAGATGTCCTTTAAAAAAAGGACTTTCTTCCATAGCTGTGGGTATTACCTGTTGTTCTTGTGAAGGACTAGTGTTTTGCTTTATTTTGCTTGATTATTGGTTTTTATTAATATTTTGGAGAGAGACAGATTTGAAAGCAGAAGTTTAGAGTGCTTTATTATTTCAAATGATTCTTTTCCACCAGACCTTAATGCTTTAGGAAATCCTACCTGAAAATATCCATTTTTCATTTTTCCCTATCATCTGTAAGACAGTGTAGCGTTTGCTAATATGAAGGCATGAGAGATGTCCCAGTTGAGTTTCTTGGAGGGACATGTTGTTAGGGAACACTTCTCAACACTTCCCAAATCACCGTATTAACGGTGTATTTGGCTTATAGCTGCTGTTTTTTTCTACTGGCATCTTGTGGGAGCTGTTGCAATGAAGACCTTTGCTGCCTTATTTTTAATGTGGCAAGAAGTATGTGTTAATGTATAACAGAGCTATTAGTTCTCATCAGTCGTTTCTAGCTCACTTTGAGCAATAAACTACTTTCATCAGTGAATGGCTGTCAAACTTACTGTTCACGTGAATGTAGACTCATTAAATTGCAGTATTATAATTAAAAGGTATATAAATCAGTGAAGGCTGTACAGGCTGTCATTGATAGGGGATTTGAAGAGACTTTTCTAGAGCAGTTTGCTGTAACAGCAGAAATCCCTGGATATTTCAGGGTAAGGTGAGTTTTGCTGGCACGTGGGGTGTTGCGTGAAGTTTTACTTGTCTGTCCCGAGAAGAGGAGGGCATATTGCTCCCAATATAAAGGGGATGCTGGAGACACTTGGGTCTTCCTGCTCTTCTTGAGGACATTCAAACTCCGTGGATTCTTTGATGGGGCAGCAGGGGAGTGGGTTACATTTAGTGACCAGTAGAAGCAGAGCTACAACCTGAGTTTTCCCAGCAGAAAACAACAAAAAACAACCAACCAAGTAAACAACAACAACAACAAAAACAAACAGGAAATTGCCATCCCAAAGAACTTACTAAGGAGTAGAGAAATGGTAAGAAACCTTTGTTAATTACCATAAGCTCATTATTTTTGTGAAATAGCAGCAATGGGTTATCTTAAGATCTTTTCTAAGAGCCAATGATCTTTGTTATATTGAAATTTTAAAAGCACTTTAAGAGGAATAAAGTATGTAAGCCTGTGTCATAAAGCACTCCTAACTTGTCCTTCAAGGAAAATCCTCTTCAGGATTCATTACTTATTTTCTCGGTACGCACTTTGTGGTTCTTGCTGAACAAAATCAGTCTGAATTTACTGGCCACTCGTACAGATTTCAGTTTAACTCCATGTTTTGTTTGTAAGGAAAACAGTATTTGTTGTGGTAGAAAAGTAGTGGTGGTCCTTTCTGCCTGCTCGCAATTCGCTTGAGGGACCAACTGGAGTTCTAACTACAACACAGGGGAATTCTGCAAGATAGTGTGGATTCATTCCCCCACCCCAAAGTCAAGTTTTTGGCCTGCCTCGTGGTCATCAGAAGCTGGGCTGTTTTGGGTTTCGATGCATTATCAGAGAGGTCGACAGGGAGGATTAAAAACATGCTACTGGGAGAATGTTGTTATTGTCTGTCTTCATACCTGCTTTTCTTTCTGTATGTTTTGAACTACTAATTTGGATTTATTATTTATTAACTTTTTGGCAGGTTGGAAATGTAAATCAGACTATTTTGCTGAAATAGGCAATTTGTGCTTGATCTGAATAGTACTAGATCTATCCCATATGAGAAATGAAAACACTGTTGTTGTAATCTCAAATAGGAGCATCACTGAGTAAGTTACGCGATTCAGGTTTGTGTTTCTGAAGTTCTGCTTCTGCCGAATATCATTTAAATAGTCTGTCATTAAGAAAGATTAGAATAAGTTGTTGTTTTCGGTTGCTGGGTTCACTTGCCGGGTTCATTTGATTAATACATTCTGGCTTTCAGACTTGGAGCTTTGCTGTGTTTTGAGTAATAAAATTATACAGGTTTTTTGTGCAATATTAATACTTTCCCTTCCTTTCTCCCCTCTTTCTCTTCCTCTCGTCATGTTTTGTCACTGTCACCTCTCTTCAAGTGTAGATCTATTTCTCATATGAATTGTTGTTTTCTTTGGCAGGAGCTACAAGCAAGTCTGTGTGAAATTATGTAATGTCTGAAAAGTTATGTTCATGATTAATTAGCCTATCATAAAATGATTTTGGCCTGTGTGGAATAACTAGATCATACTTTTTATTTACTTGGCACTGGTAGTCGGCACTCTGGTCACATCCAGTAACTATAGAGTGCTTTGTATTAACTGCTCTGTACACGGCCCGATTTATATTTGGAACACGAAGTGCACCTTTTTATTGGCCAGTTAATGCGAACTTCGCATTCAGGTTCAAATAAACTTTAAAGGAAACTAGCTTGAGCTGCAAGTATGTCTTATTTCTCAAATGGTAGGATTTATAGTTATTTGCTTAAAGCTGAGCACCTTTTAAATGGCACGTTCAAAAAGTTTTTACAAGAAGTGAAAAAAAATGAGGGAATGAGATGTTATATCTGAACTGCACTGACATCAGTGGCATAGCACTGACTGCTGCAGAGTCAGCATCTCATCGAGGATTTTAAGGCTGGAGAAGGCTTTCTGTATAATTTATACTGTAGCTTTGCCTTATTTTTCTCTTTTCTTTCAAGAAATCTATTCACTACAGTTGAATTGTTCCAAAAATACTGTGTGGATTTTGGATCTTTCAGATCTTGGCTTGGTTAGTAGGATTTCTTGTTAGTAGTAAAGGCTTTTAGGTTCTATTCTGAGTGTCAGAGCAAGCATGATCTGCTCTGTGAGTGGGGCTATTTAGGATTCTTTACAGACTTTGTTTCTAAAGCAGTCTGGATTTTAGACAAGTAGTGTTCAAAAAATTCTATGCTCTTTAAAAGTTGTGATTTGTATCATTTAATTGATATTTGAGAAATGCTTGCTTTTGCAAAACTGAGGGAGATATTTTGCTCATCCTTAATATTACTTAGTTAAATTACCTTTGCTGAAGAATACCACATCTAACTTCTGTTTTTGCTAAGCTGAGGGCCTTCCCTTGCTTAGGAAATCTACTGTAGGCTTTCTACAAAAATTCTTAAGGCACCAAGGGACAAGAGCTGTAAATAACCCTGATTTAGGGTGGTAAGAAATAAGCTAATCGCCCTGGTTGTGCCTCAAGTACCACTGTCTCCTTGTTCAGACTGTTAAAGGAAATAGTGTTTCTCACGTTGACCTACAAGGGTCATTGTGAAATTTAACATTTTTTGACCCTACCCTAAAATTTTTGCAGGAGTCTATAGGATCAGAATTTTGTTGTTTATTTTCTAGTGCTATTAGCTCAACAGCAAGCACCTGAATTAAAAACTTGACATAGCTGGTTAACTTGGCCCTTGGCCTTGCAGGTTACTGTAGTCCTCAAGGCTGCTCAGCGAGATAGGCAGCTGCTCCTCTTTCCATTGGGTTATCATGCTTTCTCCTGGATGTGAACCAAGTGGCAAGGGCAAATCTGTGCCTAGAAGATATTCTTGTGAAGTGGATTCCTGCAGTATGTTGTACGTGTGTCTGAGTGCTCCTGTCCCAGCTGTGCTCTGCAGTCTTGTGGAGTTAAATCTAAGAAAGGGTTTTGTTGGTCACACTGCACCAGAAAGCTTGCACTGGAAATATGAAAAAATGGTCAGTGTCCCTTAACTATGAATGAAGCTGTAGGTGCAGGTTATTCCATCATTTAATTCTGTTCATGTGTGGAAACGAACAGCACCAGCTCTGTATGAGGTTGAAATAATCCTACCACTGTTGGAGGGAGTTGCTTGGCTTCTGAATGCTGTGAGACTTCATTTCATACTCGGGCAAGCTCCACTAGTACGGTAAGATTGATGTGTTTAGTGTTCTTGTATGCTCTTTACTTCAGCTATGCCATTTTGCTGGAGTGCAAGGTTCTTGCCACCATCTGTAGGCCATCAGTTGCTGTTCTTGAGACAAAGCATAAGCGACTTGAAGAGTGGTGTAAAAATCCCTCAGAAATCATAGTAAGTGAGCTGCTGGCTCGATGAACGTTGATACAATCCTTCTGTTATCCTTTTTTTTCCTATTATTATGATGCTACAACATGTAAATGCTCCCTAGTAGAATGGCAGTTCAATGTTATTGGCAGGACAGAGGATGGCCTCTTAGATTTTGTGGGTTTTTGCTTAGTAACTGCAGTCCTTGAGCTGATGTAGTAGGTAGATTTAAACCAGGGTTTGAGAGCCTGACTGATTCGTTTCCAGGAGTCATGCAATACAAATTACTGCAATCTTTCTTCATTTTTTTTTTCCTGCCTGCTTAAACATAATGGTTGAAGCCAAATCTTAAGCCTGTTTCCTTCAAGAGGCTTTCATTTAACTTTATTTAAAAGGCATACTTGGAAGCCTTTCTAAGAAGAGCTGGCCTTTGGCGAACTATTTATCGGTTTTGTTCTGAGCTGTTTACATAGCAGGACTGGTTAACAGTGTTTTATTATATTCACATGGAGATAATTTTCCCTGTATTTATAAAATGAAAGTGTTCTCTTTTATATAATTATAACAGTTTTAATTTGGAGGAAGGGGTGGGGTTGAATTTCTTCTATATTGGCCTTTCCTTATGCACATAAAGAAGCAGGGACCAGTAGAGCAATGTGCTTCATTTTGTTTGGAATGCCAGCCACTTAAATAACCCTTGGGGATGTGCAACTCCTTTGCCCGTTCATTTTTAGTATCCCACTGCTATAGGTTTCTGCAGCTGATCAAGTGAAAAACTGCTGTTCTCTTCGCTCTCATGTAAAATACACCATATGTACTTTACAGACCTAGCAGACTTTCAATGGCATCGTGTCTTGTAAAGTTAGAAGCCCTGTGAGTGACTTGAACGTCGTGGCTGCTGGAACAAATTGCCTTTCTCCTCTCAGGAATAAAATTCAGTTCCCATTGACAGGGTGGGGACGGTGGTGGTTAAGCTGTTCTCATTTAATCATTTATTTGTCCAGCTTTCACCCTTCTCAGAAAGGAGGTCAGGAGTGAACGTATTTCAAATCAAATGACTAAAAGTAGATTTTCAATATTTCTATTGCTCCTTAGCTCACCTAGCTGGGTAATGTGTTAGTGCCATTGTTTTCACCAAATGAAAACCAGTGACTTAGCAACAGCAAAATCCATGGTATATTGGTGTTACTCATTGCCTGTAGGAATACAGGGGTTTAGTTAATACTTGGGCCTCTGTAAGAGAGGTAACTGTCCTAACAATCATGTTATTTGTATTGCATCCGCTGTTAAAATCAGTGTTTTGGCAGAAAGGATGTCAAATTACAGGTGGACCATAACAAAACCTCGTTCTTAAACAAAGCAATCAAAAAAAAAAAAATCAAACACAACATAGCTCTACTTAAAGATTGCATTTTCATAATGACATCAGTGGAAGAATTCCAAAGAAACACTTCTCTTGTAATCCCATATCAAGTTCTGGAATGTGCAGCCTTAATCTTGCTTTGGGCCCAGTGCTTTTCCTTTACGTATGTCAGACGAACAGACAGGATATTTCTTGACTTTGTGTGGTAAATGAGCAGCAGCTTCATCTTGGAGTAGAACTGTGTTTTACTTGTTTTGTTTAAAACTGCACTTTGCACTATCCCAGTCCCACAAAGTCCTTGCTTCTGTATTTATAGTGCTACTCAGCTCTGGATAGTGCTGACAGTAAACTTGCCCCAAACAGTAAATGAAATAAAATATGCATATGATCCACTTAATATGCAATTAAACATTTTCTCTGAGCAATTAGCATCAAGACAACTAATAATTATCCCGTGCCACACTGCAAACATATTATGCACATTTATGTTGGATGACTTTGGTAATAAGTTATGAATAAAAATGTGCATATATACAAACATCTGAGTAAACATAATATTATGCCAACGAAGTGTGTACTTTTCATATGAGAGTTTGTTTAATCTACCTAAAAGCAATGTTTTTTCTCCAGTGAATGTCAGAATTGACATTCCCATCGGATCATGGCCTGTGAATCACAGCGTTGCTTACCTGCTTGTGATTACACATGTAGCTTCTTTCTTCATCCTACTTGCACCGCAACAACAGAGCTTGGAGTTAGGAAATGCAGTTCTATTCCAGCAACTCTTAAGTACCCGTGACCCAAAAAAAAGGTCTCCTGAAAACAAAGACTCAAAACCACTAAAAGTACAAAGGGGTTTTATCCAAAAAGTTTGAGCATCTTCTAAATACATGAAGAAAGCAAATACCAAGAAAACAAGGTAGGTGAAGAAAAGGTGAAAATAAGAAGTGAGAAGTGAGCAGAATTTGAGTTAAGCTGGGTACTTCGCTGTTTTTAAGCTGACCTCTGAATCAGTACCTAGAGGTGTACTTAAAGGGGTGAGATTCCTTGTGGGATTGCATGCTAATGGTGTGGATAATGTGTAATTTAACTGCTTTGTCATCAGGCACAATGGATGGCGTGGTGGTTGATGGTGTAGCAGATAAATCACGATGATGATGGTAGGTCAGTGTTGCTAGGCTTACATGCATCCTTTTGTGACAGATGAAGTACATGGGGAGCAATGGAAGTGCCTGGAAATGGAAGCGTCTGGGTTTTGTAGCTGCTGAAATGATCAGGGAGTCTACCCATATCAAAAGGCCTGGTTTTAGGCTGTCGACAATAGTCTTGTGTGTCCATTAAACCTGGATTATGGTTGGCCAACCTTACCTCTGCAGGCACAGAGGCTTTAAATAGGTTCTGTTAAAAATGAAAGCTGAGCCTACAGAGAACTGGGAAATTCATCTGTGGTTTTGAGGTGCGGCTTTGCACCTTTCTCCAGGAGGCTGCTTTGGATATCTGTTGTACAACAGAAGGGGGCTTTTTGAATTGTTTTGGTGGATGTGTCTTGCCAACAGAACACGAGTGTAGTTTCATTTGTATGAAGTCAAGAGGGCCAGGGCAATTAAACAAAGCCCTTTCAGAAAAGGTGAGCACATCTATGGATTTCTGTGGTGTTTTTGGTATGTTTTTGTTTTTAGGCAGGGTTTCTTCTGCCATGCATGTTGAGCAACCTTCAATATGAAGAATATCTTGGATGATTTCTTGAATACTGCTGCAGCAACTTTAGTATATTGAAGCTTTGGTTTTGTTTCTAACATTTGCATTTTCATATGAAACATGTGCAGCCTGCTTTGAAATAATTTGAAATAGAATAGAGCTTGGCTTTAATTGCATTTCCCAGTTTGCAAGCAAAAGAGGCTTTTGATGCCTGAAGTTGCATTTTGCTTCCTAAGCAGTAACTGTGAGTCCCCCTCTTCTAGGTTGTGTTGTTCTCCAGTTTGGATGAGCAGGAATATTCCCTTCAGTAACTTCTAAACTGTGTTTAGAAGACCACTACTAGCCTATGTTACTTTGTGCATGTCTTCTTCATTACCATGTTTGTTTACGAAGGCAGAGGTTAGCTTTTCGTCTGTTCAGTTCCATATGCTGTTGTGGTGACGAGGTCAGTCCTGAGGCACAAGAAGTGATGTGGGAGCTGTGTTCAAGTGAGATGCATGCTGTCCTGCAAGGTACCCTTGCTTTTTGGTACAGTCTAATGAAATAGTCTGGGAGGAAAAAGTAATCTACTAACACAAGTTTGCATTACAGTTTGGCTGTATTTTTCAGGGTGGGGAGGAGGAATCAAGTTTTACGTTTTTATACTTAATGGCTTTAAAACAAAAAAAAGTTGTTTTAGGGATCATACATGGGATTTTTAGCTGAAAAACAGTGCAAAAGCTAGGAGTAACTTGGTTGGCTCTGCACATCTTTCATCTCAGGATCGATGGGCACTGGATAGAGTCCCCACCTGTTTAGGAACTGTAACTTCCTTACAGGCTGACCTAGAGCTCCAGAAAGTGGCAGAATGCTCCCTTGCCTGCTGCCATTTGCAGCAGTTAGGTCCGTTTGTATGCATGTTCAGGGGTTTCCTACAACAATTGGATTTCCAGTTCTTAGGATGCCTGAGGAGTGCTCCATGAGCGGTGGTCCTCACGTGTGTGCTCTCACCATCTCCTTCACCCATCATATATCAGTTGCTCCATGTGTGCGCACAAAGGGAAGGGCAGGGACCTGCACGAATGGGTTGCAAGCTCTGAATCCTAGTACCACTGTTGCAGTTAAATGCCTTTAGGGGTGTAGATCCAGGCAGACACAAATGCCTTCATGCTTCTCAGTTTTGGGTAATTTAGTTACCTCAGAGTTATGCTGCATATCATAATTTCCATACATCTGTACCCCATGGAAGTATGGGAGAAGGATGTGAGCAGAGGAGAAGCCACTTTGTAATGAGGATATAAGACATCTATAGCTCAAAAGCAAACATGACTGTGTTCTAGCAGTGAATATCCTCTTTTGGGGGAAGAGGAGAAGCTCCAGACTACAGCTTTTCCTCCACATACTGTTTATGTATAGTTCATTGACTTTAATCTTTAATATTAAAACTTTTTCTTTTCCTTGGAACTGTTCTTACGCTGTTTTTTCGTTGTGCTTTCTGAACCTGTAGGTCCTACAGTCACATTTGTAGCATGGCTGATGTTTTCATGCTTCCGCAGTAATAGCCTGTGTGCATGTTCGGGCAGTTGTCATTAAAAAGTTGACTTAAAAATTAAAGTTTAGCTTACTTTGTAATCCCTAGTTCCTGAAACACAGCATTTTTTTTCCCTGATGTGTAAAGTGAACTTTTATTTTCTCCCACAGAATTGGTGCAGGAAGGGAATTGGAGCTGAAGGTACTGGTAATGCCTTGCCTTGCTTATGACCAGAGCAACTGTTTCAGTAGTTGAGACTAAAAATTACTATCTGTCTCGCATTCATTTTTTTGTTTCTCGGTATTAATAATAGTAGTTAAAATGTTTAGAGATGATAATGGTGGTAGTTCTTACTCAAGGACTTCGTTTTTTGAAATTAGGATATGATTGTCAAAAAAAAAAAAAAAAGACCACCACCACTAACCCAGCTCCAAAACGAAGATGGCTAGCCATTGAAGGTAAAGAATGAGATCAAAACAGTGGATCCCTAGTGAAGGTCACAGCAGTTCCCATTTGCCTCAATCCTGTTAACCTTGAAATGGCTTGTGCTGTTTCTATTCATGGGATAATAGAGATCTAAAATTGGTGTATTGCATATGGATGTGTCTCCTAGCAAGTTGTCAGATGCTGTTGAGGCCTTTCAGAAAAGGCATTGTGAGAGCTGCAAATAAGAAACTTGAGGCTTTTGGATTGCTGTTGAAACTTATTTTTTGGGAAGTATACATGAAACTTCTTAGTTCTCTTAGTGTGCATAACATTTAATGGGACTAGGACTTAAAACCGTAATTGTTTATATACAGCTAATGTCTAGCAGTTTTAAACAGATTGTCTGAAATCTTCAGAGTGCTATAGCAATGCAAATAATAATCTACTTGCTTTCAGTGGGATTTATAGTTGTGGGTAACTTCACATACTTGAAAATAAAGACTTTTCAGGACTTAAGATGTGACTTTTGGGGCTGCAGACTGTTAGAACATCGAATGCTCTAAGACTTCCATGGGAATTATAAATTAGAAGAACACGCAGATTCCTCCAGCACATGAACTACTGTAGGGAAAAAAATATTTTGAGATAGACTTTTGAGGCAAACTTATTTTGGCATAAGTTAACCAAAAACCAGCAGAATTTTAGCCGTGGATTAATTTTATGCGGTGGCAAAGCGTGTTAGTTTCTCGGAATAGATGGATGCGATTCACTTGAAAACAAGTAAATCACACTGCTTTCATAAGGACAAATTCTGCTAGCATTAAGATGAAGTTTTTGCTTAAGTACAGATGATGCACTAGTTGAACTACGTGCTAACACCGCTGTTACAATTTCTGGACAAAGAAGGCAGTAAGGAAAGTGGGTCCTTAACGTTTCACAGCTTGTAAAATATTCCAGGTAGTTGCAACTTTTTTTTTTAATCAATTATAAAACACTTCCTGAGGTCACCAAAACCCATGTTTCTAATTTGGTTTTAGCTTTTATCAGTAGCACAAACTCCCTGGATATTTTTTTTTTCTGAAAGTGATTGAAATGATTAAACAATGATCAAAATGTAGATGTACATACCTCTATTAGTGAAAAAGATCTTAAACATTAGTACATGCATGCATAATTACTGTCTAAAATGGGTTTGAAACCAGATCTTTTAAGTTACAGATTGAGTTGTGCAGGAGGAACTCCATTGTGGCATCCAAACTCCACTGACATCTCTGCTCTGCATGCGAGGCCGTGCCAGTCTGTGGACTGGCTGGCATCCTTTGGCCCCGGTGTTCCTTGTGAAGCCCGTGGCTGTTCCTAATTGCGGCAGTTATTCCAACAGACTTGGAAACACTGATCTCTGCTCATTGATTCTCCATTCTTCCTGCTCCCCCAGACGTTGAAGTCAGATGATATTTTTTGATTCCTCATGGTGGATTATGTCACTCGTGCATCTTTTCTTGTATTAGGTGGGTGGTTGTTTTGCCTTCCTTTCCTATCCTGTGCCCAGTGCAGACAGAGGATAAGCTGTGGTGCTCTCCTCCACCTCAGCTGCTGCACTGGCTTGCAGACCTTTCTTCCCATGTCGCTGTGACTTGGTCTGCTCTTGGTGCCTTCCTGCTCTGTGTGGTGGGGTAACAGCAGAGAACTCGTCTTCCCCTCTCTCAGGTTGAGGATGTGCACTCAAGTGACACCTTTAACAGCTTTGCACTGCACTCCTGATGAAAGGCAATACCTTTCAGGTTTAACTATCTCGTGCTCTTCGCCCTTTCTCTAGGTATTTAATGGCAGAAGTTGGAATATGGTGTTTGTAAGGGTTGTTTGTATTAGGTGTCATTATTAATAATATTTTTTAGCATAAAAATTTCTTTGTGTACACAGCATACCAAACGTCTGTTTGGAGTAAATGAGCTACAGACCTTATTTTTTTCCTTGATTTTATTAGTGCCCTTTTTAGGAAGGTGATGATGCATTTATGAGATCAGAGCAAGGTTTGTATAGTGCCTAAAGCAGACACTGGCTGGGACCTGCTAAATATTCTGAGGTAGTCTATTTAGGAAGCCAGTGTTTTTGAAACATTACCTGCATGGCTCTTCTGGTTCACACAGGCTTTTATGACACTGTTCTGATCAACTGCAGTGGGTGATTGTTTACAGGAATGATCTTGCCTTTGCATTTCGTGCCTGAAGGGAAGGGGAAATACATTTGAGACTTCCTATTGTGAATGTTTAAAACAACGCCTGGTTTATTTAACACTTGTGCTGTATTTGTAGCAGGATTAAATAGCTATCACCTACCAAAAGCTAATAATTCATTTGTCATCGCCAAGCAATACACTCACAAATTTGGAACAGATTGTGTTTCAGAAACTCCAGTTCCACATTCTACGTTACAATCCTTTCTTGCTTATTGGAGGAATGTCGTGTCGCAGTGTGTGCATCACAGGGGTTCTGACCCAAAATTACTGGTGACAGTGAAATTACCATGATATGGCACTGGCTTGTAAGGCTATTTACAGGACAGATGGGCTGCAGTAGTTGAAGTGTGAAGTTTTTAAAGGGTGGGTTGGCTCTGATTGTTGAATGCATTGTGTTAAAGTATTGTTCAATTTCTAATTGGGAAGGAAAACAATCAGTTGACAGTTGCTGAATTGTTTGTCTGTTGTTGCTCTGTATTAGATTTAAAAACCAAGTTAAAATCTGACTGCCTAGCTGTTTTTTTTTTTTTTTTTTACAAAGCTTCAGTTTCTGAAGGCAACTGCATGTTGGCATAGTGTGTGGATTTTCTGCATATTTACCCCTACTGCAATTGTAAATACACTGTTACTGGAACAGGGCGGCCTTCTAAATTTGGATATACAATTTCTAGTGATCTAGAAAACCAAAACCTTCTGACAGACATGATTTAGCTTGTTCTCCAAGTTCAGTTGGATGAGAAGTTCTCCTCAGCTTATTAGCTCTGTGGAAGAAACAACAGGATGTTACTGGAGAAGCATTGCTCAGACCTGTATTCAGGGACAGAGCAGACAACAAAACCTTAAAGTTTTGGCAACAAAATCACTAATGTGATTCTGAAAAATGAGATAGGAAAAAAAAAATAAACTCAGATGGAATAGCAAGAAAAATACTGGTTTATTTAGTGTAAAATGTTACTGTGTTGAATAACCGAAGTAGTGCCTGCTTCCTTACCTGGGATGGGCTGAGGCGGGAGCAGGTTTGTTGCAATAGCCAAAATCCCAGTCATGGTCCTCAAATCCCACTCACGGTCCTCAGCTCCCAGCACATCGACTGCTTGCTTTTGGGAGTTTCTGCCCCTCCCAAATGCTGCTTGGGGAACATCCACCCGTCGCCTGTTTCCCCCTCAGTGCCTCCCATCCCGTACTTAGCCTCTTGCTGCTTTCACTGCTCTTCTGCAGCCTTCTCCCAGGCCTCCGTGAGTTGTGTACTTGCCCTTCTGGCACCCATTAATGTTGTGACCCCATGGGTGTGGGAAGATTGCGACAGTGGGTTTGTAGGATTCTGTAATGCACAAGAACTCGAAGGCTTTTGTTTCTTGAATTTCTTCATTGCCAGTTGCTGCAAATCACTGCTGGTAAAGCAAGTATACACTTGTGATTGTTTACCTAAGCGCCTGCCTGCGTGTGCTGTTTTGAAGGGCAGCTCTCACCGAACCCCTCCCAGGGGCTAACCTGGGCCTCCTCAGCTGTGGGGCAGGACTCAGCTGTGTCATGGAGCCTGGCCTCAGCCAGGCATCCCCAGCAAGGGCCTGTCCCATTCTGCAGGTCTCACATGGAGAAGTTCTTGCAGGAGAGCTTTGGCAGAGAAGCTCATCTCAGAGTAGAAAGCAAGCTGCTCTTGGATGTAGGGAGATGTACGGGGATCGGATCCTAGTTCCTGGTACAGCCAGTAGCTGGTGGCGATTCCTGCTTTCCTAGCCCATCAGTTGGTTATCACAGCTCCTCTGTTCGGTGCCCATCAGGGAGATCTGGGGCTCCCAGCTGTGCTTGTCAAGGATGCCCTGATTCCCAGGCCAGCCAGCGCACCGTGTCAGTGGTTTGACACTTCTGGCTGCTCCAGCAGCGAATTACTGGCCAGGCGAGTTTCTGTAAGAGATGAAATGGAATTAACCTCGATGTTGACTAACAGTTGTGTTACAGAGGATAATGATACTTGATTACTGTGTTTTAGGTGGGAAACTAGTGATTAGGGCTTGAAAAATGATACAGGTAGGAGATGAGCTTCTTTGTTTTATATGCTGACAAAGACTTTTTATGGTTCATCCTAATTGAGTCAGTTGCAGGACAAAAATACCACCAGTATGACTGCAGTGCTGCTTTAGCTATGCAAGTTCAAGTAGCATGAGGCTTTACTTAGTGTGCTGACAGGAACGTCTGTATTAACTAACGTCAGTAGCTCAGAGATCAGACCTAGTAATGTTCACAGTTATTAATGTAAATGGCTCCTAAATATATACAGGAGCCTGTAAGTTTCTTGAAAACCTATGTGTGAAGTGACAGGATTTGCAAGCTCTCTATTACTGCGTTTGGTATGGGAACATCAGTCTTTGGAGCCTTGAACTGCCAACAACCTTTGTCCTTTATTTTACCTTCAGTTAAAAAAAATAAAGGGGGGGGGAGAATAAGGGGATTGAAATAGGAAAGTACATGAATGTTGGCTAATGGCCATGTCTTTCCTAAGTCTTGGAAAGATAAATGAGAGTGTGGACCTGGATTTGTTTCATTGCATGAATGATATGTGATGTTTTGTAAATAATTTATCAGAGCAAGCATTTCTGAAATGGCTAAAGCACTGTGATATCAAAGGAAAAGAGAACAGTATCATTGCCAAGATGAGGCTTTTACTGGCTTCCACTTAAATAAATAAATATCTTAAAATTATCTGTGTTAAACATTTCTTTAAGTTAAGAAATTTTCACAGGATGGTCTAAGTGAACAGATAGCTCTGAACCATTTTCCTACTGCTTTTTATTGAGGTCTGAATGATAAAACAAAAAGCTAATTTTTAGTAGTGTATGTATTTTTTTTCAGGTTAATACCATTTTCATGTAAATACATCTTAAAGTGATAATGATGGGACAGATAATTTTAATCATGATCTCTTACAGGCAAGAATTGTAAGGTGTTTTCCTTTATCTGTAGGTATGTTACTTGAAACTGACAGGTAGAAAACTCTGCGGGTATGAATGTGTCTTCCCCTATCTGGGAAGGTGCTTGTTATTACTTCGAGTATCCCACTGAAGAAATAGTTATACCTAGTTTTACTTGTTACAGACCTGTTTATAGACTCTCAATTACTACTGATTTACGTATTTGGATGATGCAGGTAACTAGTTTGACTCAAAATCTCTGAGAATTTCCCATTGGGAGAATTGGGAAGTAAATTTGTTGGTTTTAATTTTTTTTTTATTTTTTTTTGCGGAAAGCTGTGTGTCAATTGCAGGTATTGAAAGGTTTGCGTGTTGGTTCTGTTGTGATTGCATGAGATAGTTGATGGGACTCATCATGCTGGAACAAACAGCTGATCTACTGAAACCAGTGTTTTTAACCTAAACTGGTAGTTTGAGAGAGAGGCACAAGGAAGCTCCATTGGACAGAAGTAGATGAACTATGTCTTAACATTGACATGAGTACACGTACTCCTTTAGAAAGGAACTATTCAGCTGTAATAAAAACTAGTTTGTGTCTTAATCTTTGAAGTACTATTACAGCTGAACCAATGATTTTTTTGTGTTCTGGAGTTGAAATAGTATATTTAAGAACAATGTCCTAAAATTATTATTTTTCCTGTTATTTTTTTAACACTAATCTCACGTTAGAGATGTTTTTATGGGTAAGTACATAAAGTGGCTAATTACGGGTTAACTTCTGGTTTTGAAACAGGTTAAGATGATAAATCTTATTCAAAAGCAAGTAAATTGTAATTAATACATAATAAAACAAAATGACAATTAAAAGTGATTCTCTGAACTCAAGTATATGGGAGACAAAAGGCCCCTGAGAAGGGTTTGCCTCTATTTGTAGTTTTTAGATAACTTTTTTCTTGTTTAATAAAGCTAACAACGCCTATTTGTTTTTTAAATCTAGCCACGAGCTGATCCCATCCCGATATGTAGCTTTTGTTTGGGAACGAAAGAATCAAATCGTGAAAAAAAACCTGAAGAGCTGTTGTCTTGTGCAGACTGTGGCAGCAGTGGTAAGTTGGACGAATTTACAAACATTATAAATATTAATTTATAAATCTGTTTTTAAGTTAGTAAAGTGTTTTCAATGTGAGAATGTCATTCTCTCTTTGGACATACATTGAGAGTTAATTGAGTGGAAGAGGCAGGTTTTTTAATAAAATTCTGTCAGACAGCAATCAATGAGTTGTTTGAATTCATTTGTAGGCCCAAAGTGTAGATGTGCTGAGGAAATACATAAGGGAATGGTACTTGCAGAATGCTGGAATGGTGTGATTTATTTTTTTTTGTTGGGGGGGGGGGGGGATGTCTATGCTTGATTTGAAAACTAAGTTTTGCTCTGTGCCTGCAAATGATCGTCAGGAATTCTGTACTCATTTGCAGCACTTAAGATGTTGGGGAAGAATGAAAAATAAAGACAACTGTGTAGCAGTCTTTGCTGTTACGTATCTTCGGTATCCAGTTAATTTTCTTGTAAAATTCTTTTGTTACGCAAGTGGTAATTTGTGTAGTGTTTAAAATAACCTACTCAAGCTGTTAGGAGAAACATCACATTTGTGTTTCACTCAACAGAAAATGTGTGTGGTTTTGAGGGGAAAAAGGGAGTTGTAAGAAGAACAAGTCTTTTGGCTAGTAACAGGAAAATCACTGAATCTGGGAAATATTTTACAAGTACAAAGAAGTCTGGCAGTTAATGAGCTAGATGTTTGCTTCCCTGTGAAGTTACATAAATAAAGCAGAACTTTGCCATTTTCTTCAACTTTTTTTTTTTACACTCCTTTTTTCTTCATATTCTTCAGCTAATGTGAGAAGCCAGCTTCCCCTTTGAATGGTTTCCATTACCTTGCAGAAAGTGTTTATAAAAATGGGATGAATTTTTATATCAAGAACTTCTTTGTCAGAATGCATAGGATGGTTTTTGATATTGGATCCTTATTTTCCCCCTTCTAAGAAAGTGACCCTGTTTGATAAAACAGGGCTATACTTCACTGCCTGTTCCCTGAAAGGTGTTTGCGTGGGTGGTGGTAGAGCTGATCCAGTAGTAGGTATGGGAACAGGTATGTAGGCAAACCAGAGGCCACCACTTGATAGACACAATGAAGTGACCATCTACTTACACGTACCTTGCTGCTGTGCACTGGAGCTGCTCTTACTGACCCTGTGCATCTGATCTGAATGCAAGTGCTTCCAGCAAAGTGATTGTCTGGCTTAATTTTGAAACCATCTGGGTTAATTTTGGAATCTGTAACACACTGTTGCTTTGAGCACTGATGGCACATGGATGATACCAAGTATGTTCTTGGCTTAGGTTATTGCGGATTCACAGGGGGATTTGGCTATGAAACTCATGAAGACCTTGTTAGAAAAAGCTTTATGGCATATAGCTGGCCTAACTGTCGAGTTTGGGTTTTGAAAATCCTCTGATCAGTTCAGCTATTCTAAAAGAAAATCCCATGTAAAAAGGGCTTTATATCGGAAGAGGAGTTACTTGACCAGTAGAGCTTGTCACTTGGGTGGACTGCTCTTGTTAGCTGTGTCATTAAAAGAATTTTTGCCCACGTAAGCTACTGCTGCTTAAGGAAGTACTTTCAGCAAAGACTTCTGCAGTGGAGATCATCCCATCCCAGCTCACAAACACACTAGCACTACTGCTTCTTAAAGGCACAACCTGCAATGTGCTACCCCTTCTTCTGCCCTGGAGCCCGTGGTGGCATGAGAGCTGGACTGAGGAACAAATGTAGTTGAAAGATGGCAAGTTGGATTGGTTCCCTGATGGAAGTTCCCTGCTCTGCCATACAACTTTCTGCGTCAGAATGAAAATGAGGGAAGTGCTTGGGTGGTAAATGAGTAGGGCCATTGGTGCTCTTGAGAAGGATGTAAGTGAAAATATTGTTTCAGTGTTTTTAAATTCAGAGTATATATCTCTCACAATTTTGTAGGTGTGCTGCTGAAGATGGTTAATCTTTTGGTACTGTGATAGCTATATAAGTACTCAAGTAAAAGCAAACCAGTATGGAACAAAAACATATTTTCAGTTAATCGGGGTATGCTTTTCATTGTGTGCTTCTGAATCCATCACCCTGGACAGATTATTTTTATTCTAACCAGTTTGTTTTCTAGTATATTTAAATGATTAAACAGTGAAATAAGGAAGTGGCTTTACACTGAACCCCTTAGACTTGTTAAATGGCTTTCCATATGGCTTACAGGATTCCTGCACTTTCCAATCTGTGTTCTAGTATTTGGAAGTTAAATAGGATTTGTGCTTGGTTAGACTGTGGTACGCAAAGTTTACATTAATCAGGTGACCTCAGATAACAGCTCTTCTGTTATGGAGTAATCCCTGGTAAGTCTGAGGGCTCTGGAACTGCAGAAGCCTTGACTTTCATGGATCAGCTTCCCTTCGAATTAACACTGATACATTCTCTCTGCCTCATTAAGAGTGAATTATCTTTAATTAGTTCCTCAGATGTATTATATATGAAGAATGAAATGTTGAGACTGCCAATCAGATTGCTGCATGGTTAAACTTTAGCTACTGATGCCTAACTAAAAGAAAAACCAATTTCAGTGCAGTATATAAATAATAAAACTTCATTCGAGTAGAGGTTATTGTAATTGGATTTGTAATTTTGCACACTGCAGTATGTCTCAAAGCTGGTCTTACTGTATAAGAAACATAAAAGAAAATGCATATTGTGCACAGCAAGCAAATTGTTGTTCAGTTGATCAGAGATTAAATTGCAGTGCCCACTACTGGCACGTCTGCTTTGCCTTAGGTTTTTTGTTTCAGTTGCTTATGGTTCTTCAGGTAATGCTTCTGCATTCTGAAAGCAGAAACTATCTGGGTATTTGCACACCCCTCTAATATCACTCTGATTTTGTGATATAATCTATTTGGGTAGTGAAAATGAAATGCATTGCTGTGTCTCCTTTCACGGGGTGTTTCCTAAGGGAGTAAGATGAGGGATGTCAGATAAGAGAAAACAAATTCTATTACAAAAGCAAACATTGTTCCTTCCTTTTTCCTGCCTATTTTTCCTTGTTATCTTTTGATTTTGAAAAATCAATAGACTTGAACTGGAATCAAACTCTACCTTTGTTTGCACAATCAAGAGGTGCAGAAGCAACTGAAGAGCTGCTGCTGGCAGATTTTTGAAAGGGAGAATGAAGTTTGAGAAAGAAAGGGGAAAAGTAGAGTTACTGGGAAACTATAATAAATACTTAAGAGCAACTAAAAAGCACAAACCAAAACAACAACAACAAAAAAAATACAAGAAGAACAATGGTTGGTTTTATTATTCTAAATAAGTATTATGGTAGGCTGAGAAGGCAGCAGGGTTAGTGAGCAAATGTGGATAGGGGAAGCTGGAGAGCAGAACAACAAGGTTTTAGTCAGTTCAAGAGGAACAGGGACAGGAGATGTTTGGAAAGCCACCTGTGGAGGCTGCTTTACTAAGGGAGATCAGGATGTGCCTGAAATGTAGGAGCTCACAATGGAGCAGGGGGTGTGGTCTGGAGGCAGCTGCAGCCCATGGAGAGCAGGAACAGGCTCTGGTCCAGAGCTGCAGCCCATGGAGAGGAGCCTACACAAGAGCAGGTGATCTGGTGGCAGCCTGCGGGGGACCCATACTGAAGCATCTGTTCCTGCAGGATGGGCCCTGTGGTGTGGACCCCTATTGGAGTAGTTCTTAAGCTGCAGTCTGAGGGAAGCTTGTGCTGGATCAATTCAGGAGGGACTGCATCCTGTGAGATGTGCCCCGTGCCAGAACAGGGGGAAGAGACCATCCATGAGGAGGCAGAGAGGAGGTGTTACGGACTGACTGCAACCCCCATTCCCTTCAGTTGCACGGGGGAAGGATGTAGAAGAGAGTAGGTGTTGGGGAGAAGGTGTTCTCAGTTTCCTTATAGTTCTCATTGCTCTGGTCTGTGATCAATAGGCATATAATATATATTAATATATAGTGTAATGTTTGTTTTATTAATCTCCCTTATGCAGAGTCTCTTTTGCTTGTGGCAGCAGTTGGTGTGTGATCTCCCTGTCCTTATCTCAACCCATAAGCTTTTCTCATTGTTCTGTCCTTCTGAGGATGGGGAATGAGAGAGCGGCATGGTGATGCTTGGCTGCCTATTGGTATTGAACTGGTACATAAGGGAATATAGAAAATAAGGGAATATAGAAATTGTCTTTTACTCTTGTTTACTACCATATGTGGGAGGAGGTTTGTTAGTTGGTAAAATGAACTGCTAAGAATTCTGTAGCTAGAAAACCATACTGGATGCCCAAGTTAGATGCCCAAGATAGATGCCTTTCTCCTTGTAGTTAAGTTCACCCTAGTTAATAATGCTTTCTACCTAACAAGTTATTGAACACATTTTTCTTCGCAAATTACTTAATAGATTTGTTTCCAACAAATTTTTTTTTGTATGTCAAAGTTAAAAATGACATGATATTAGTGGGTCTAATCCAGCACTGTAAGTAATTGTTGCCAGTAGTGTAACACTCCTCACTTAAAAGACTGGTGTTTTGTCAGATCCTTTGAAGAACATACAAGAGTCGAATTTGCAATGAGGAAACAGAAGTGGACTTCTTAAAGGAGTTCTCTTCACTCAGGAGTGAGACATTGTTTTAACTTCCCGATCTCACCTATTTTTACCACATGAACATATTGCAAGTCTTCACCTTTGCTAACTGGGGTGGACAAGAAGATTTTAAAGCATTTGATTATTTTATTTTTTTAAGGTTGAACTAAACATATATATGTATTCCTGGTGGGAATTGGCAGCTTTTGAAGGTTGAAGTTACCTGTAATCTGTTAAGTTAGTAATATATTGATGTTGCTGAGGCTTAAAAGAAAGTCATAGAATCATTTAGGTAGGAAAAGACCTCTAGGATATCTAGTCCAGCCTTTAACCTAGCGCTGGCAACTCCACCGTTAAACCATGTCAGTAAGCACTACAGCTACATGTTTTTTGAAGACCTCCAGGGCTGGTGACTCAACTATTCTGCTGGGCAGCCTGTTCCAATATTTGACAACTGTTTCAGTGAAGAAATGTTGTGGTGTGTTTATGTGGCAAGGTTTAGCTAGCAGGGGGCCATAGGGGTGGCTTGTGTGAGAACAATCCAGAAGCTGCTCCATGGTAGGTAAGGGCCCTGCTGCTTACCAGAGCTGAGCCAATACATGATGATGTTTGTGCCTCTGTGAGAGCAGACTTGAGAAAGGGGAAAAACAAACAAACAATAAAACAACAAACTGCTGGGAACAGAAGCTGGGAGAGAGAAAGGAACGAGAAACAGCCTTACAGATGCCAAGGTCAGTGACTATGGAGGGGGAAAGGTGCTCCAGGCACCAGAGCAGAATTCCCCTGCGGCCTGTGGTGAGGACCATGGTGAAGCAGGATGTCCCCCTGCAGCCCATGGAGTACCACGGTGGAGCAGGGTTCCACGCTGCAGCCGGTGGAGGAGTCCCTGATGGAGCAGGTGCACCTGCACTGAAGAAGACTGTGGCCTGTGGAGGACCCCTGCCGGAGCAGGTTCTGGGCCAAGCTGCTACCCATGGAGAAGAGATGATGCAGGAGCAGGGGATCTGGGGGGAGCTGCTGCATGTGGGGAACCTGTGTTGGAGCAGCTAGCTGCTGGGGGATGGACCCCATGGTACGAAGCCATACCTGGAGCTGCGTGTGGGAAACCTACACCGTATCAGCTCGGGAAGGACGATGGCATCCCCTGGGAGGGACCCCACAGGGGTTAGGAGCAGAGAGTGACTGGAGGAGCAGTGGAGACAAAGCACTACAGACTGACCACAGCCCCTGTTCCCTGTTACCCTGCACTGCTTGGGGCGAGGAGGTGGAAGAGGGTGGGTGGGGAGAAGGTGTTTTTGGTTTTTTCCCTTTGTTTTACACTTGTTTAGCTTGTTAATAATAGGAAATAAATCTTACTATTCTCTTTGCTCTGAGTCTGTTTTGCCTGTCACAAGCGTTGTTGAGCGATCTCCCTGCCCTTACCTTAACCGTTGAGCCCTTTGCATTGTCCTCCTTTCCCTTTGAGGAGGAGGAGTGAGAGAGGGGCTGAGGTGGAGCTCATCTCTCCACCTGAGTAAAGCCATCATAAACGTTTTCTAATATCCAACTGAAGCCTTTTCTAGCACAACTTGCGCCCGTTTCCCCATCTTACCACTTAGTGCTTGGGAGAAGAGACTGATCCCCACTTTGCTATAGTCTCCTTGAAAGCAATTGGAGAGGATACCTGCGATAAGGTCTCCACTGACTCCTTTTCTCCAGGTTAAGTAACTTCAGATCCCTCAGCTGCTCCTCGTAAGACTTGTTCTCTAGGCCCTTCACCGGGTTTGTTGTCCTTCTTTGGACATGCTCCAGCTCCTCCATGTCCTTCTTGTAGTGGGGGGCCCAGAACTGAACACAGTACTCGAGTGGGGCCTCAGCAAGACCAAGTACAAAGGGGGACAATCAATTTCCTAGTCCTGCTGGCCACACTGGTTCTGACACAAGCCAGGATGCTGTTGGCCTTCTTGGCCACCTGAGCACACTGCTAGCTTGTGTTCAGCCAGCTGTCAACCAACACCCCCGCTCCCTTTCTGCAGGGCTTTCCAGCTCCTCTTCCCTCAGCGTGTAGTGCTGCAAGAGGTGGTTGTGCCCCAAGTGCAGGACCCTTTGGCCTTGTAGAACTTCGTACACTTGGCCTTGGTCCAGCATGTCCAGATCCATCTGCAGAGCTTTTCTACTCTTGCGCAGATTTACCCTTAAGCAGATAAACACTCACGGCCAACTTGTTTTTTAATGTGAACTTAAAGTCAAGTGATTGAACCAGAAGAAATGACCATATCAATCTGGAGAGTGATAGAAAGTTACTGGAGTACTATGTCCAGTTCTGGGTTCCCAGTACAAGAGGGACTTGGACATATTGGAAAAAGTCCTGTGGAGGGCCATCAAGATGATGGAGGGACTGGAGCACTTCTATGAGGAAAGACTGAGAGAGCTGGGGCTGTTCAAGCAGCAGAAGAGAAGGCTCCAGGGGGTCTTCTCTGTGTCTGTAAATACCTGAAGGGAGGATGCGGCCAGGACAGAGCCAGGCTTTTCTCAGTGTTGCCCAGTGCTGGGACAAGAGGCAATGTGCACAAACTGGAGCACAGGAGGTTCCCTGTGAACATCAGGAAGCAATTCTGTGCTGTGTGTGTGTGAGTGCTGGTACAGGTTGTCCAGAGAGGTTGTGAAATTTCCTTCTTGGAGCTTTTCAGAAACTGCCTGGATGTGGTCCTGGTTACCCATGTCTACGTATACCCCTGCTTGGGCAGAGTGTTGGACCAGACAACTGACCTCCAAAGGTCCCTCACAACCTCATCCTTCTGTGATTCTGTGGTGAAGACCTCTTGGCAGATACATCTGCTTCTGAATATACAGGAGATAGTATGTTCTCTCTCTTCAGATCAGTCAGTGCTGAGATTATAGGGATTTTAGAGCCAAAACCATGCTTTCCCTCTTGAGCAATTTTACAGGTATTTTCTTTACATTTGAGGGTCACAAGGACTCAGTTTAATGGACTACAGAAATTGGTTTAACTATAGAAGTAGTTTAAAATATAAGTCACGTATAGAAGCAAAGCCTGCGTTGACTGCTACTTAATGACTGTTAGGCATAACCCACTTTTTGTTAATGTTGTGTTTTTCCTATACAATCTTGTATCCAAAATGAAGAATATAACTCTTACCAGCTAGTAAAGAAAAATACCATACTGTATTTGGAAATTTAAAAATCTGTGCTGTTTCCAGTAGCACATACCTAGGGAAGACAGTAAAAGAACATGGCAAACAAATAGTGATATTTCCCTTTGTACAATCCCAGCCTACAGTTACTTGAGTAACTGTAAGTCTGTTTGAAGGACTTTGAGTCGCAGGCAGTCTTCATGTTTAATCCCAGGAGATGTTTTTCATGTTTGTTTGTTTGTTTTTTTAATAATAAAACCTTTAAGGATAGAAACGAATGTGTCTTAAGCTGTGTAATTTCTTGAATGAAAACTTTTACGTTGGTAGGTAACAGAGAAATTAAGTAACCCTGTTTTACTTAGTTTGTGTAGTTACCAAGTAGTGAGAATAATGAGCCTTTCTTAAGTTAATAACTGAGAAGGATAAACATACTGCAAAGTTAAAATCAATGAGTTAACTTATTTATGCCTTGAAGTAAATCACTTCTGTGCAGGGTAGATGTATGTAATTCTAGTTATGAGTAAGGAGATAATTGGTTTATGATAACGCTTTAATGTGTTAATGTACATGTTAAGTCATGGTTGATGAAATAAGTCTGTGATATTGATTATTAATATTATTGACTTTAGGGAGCTTTTTTCCTTCTTAGCAGGCATTTTTTTTTGAATCAAGCACTCATTAAGCTTTATTGAAAGGGACAGAGTGACACTGAACTGCACTATGCAGTTCCATGGTGCATTTGTAACTTACAAGAGAAATAGTTACTTTAGATGTGCAATCAGTCATAAACACAGATTGTTAATTTCTGTTAAACTGTATGGTAAGTGTCAAATGGCAACATTTTCTTATATTTCTGTTTTTAAAAGGATTTGTGGAATTTATTCCTGAATGTTTTTCACTTACAGATTATATTTCTTATTTTATAAAATGGTATTTTTACCCTGTTTAAATTGCTTTTTTAACAAGAAGTGCATTGATTAAATCTTGGGTATGTGCTGTAAGAGGAAACAATCAGTACAGATTTCAGATTTTGGAGTGGTTTTTGCATTCCTTCATTCATCTTTGTCATTCTTGACTCAGTCTATTAGAAGATTAAAATAGCAAATGCTTAGGGATTAGCCGATATCCTTGTTTGTGGTGATTTAGCTGTGGTGGTTTAGACTGAGAGAGAAACAACAGATGGACAAAATCTGAATCACCATTACCTGGAAGAATGTACTTACCAGCCTCTGGCAATGAGAAGAAAGCATCATGCATTCTCATGACATCGGTACAGCATGGCATCAGGGATTCTTACCTCCCTTACAACTTGATGTCCTTGATGATCTCTAAATTTAAGTGCTTCCTTGGGAAGGTTTGTTCCTTCCTGTTTAACAGTGCTTTTATCTTCTATGGATTAAGGGTTTACACTCCATTGAGATTGTTGAAGACAAGAGAAGTCACTGCCAGTATTGCCTAAGGTGTTATATGTGTTCAGTTTTCTGATACCTTGTATTAATTGGAAGAGCTTCCAGGCTGCCATGAAAAAGATGATGATCCCACTAGGGAATAAAATGCAATTTCATGGGAAAGTGAAGTTCAGCTACTCTTTTCTCACTACTTCATCTGGTCCCTCACTTTTAACCTTCCACAGTAGTAAACTTTTTGTGTGTCACTTGTCCACTCCATTTTTTTCTTCTAACTGCTCTGAAATTGTTCTTCGTATATAACTTAGTAATAAGTTGGAATGAAAAATGCATATAGCTCAACCATTAAGTTTCTATGGTAGGTAGTTAGAACATTTTGAAAAAGATACTAATTCAGTCTTGTATAAGGATTTAATCTGTTTGTTGCACTGCTATAAAAGGAGTGGGTTCAAGTATGTAGAAATGCTTTTTTCAAGACCAATGGCAGTTGGTTATTTCCATCGCATGTATAACTAGTGAAAGAAAAGATTATATTTCAGATGTTTGTGAAGACTTTTCACAGGTGTCAGTTGTCGGCTTTCTGTTTCTCTTTATAAATGAGTTTTATGGCAGTTTTGCCATATCTTCTTTGTAAGAAGTGAGTTAAATGATGTATTGCAAAATTCTAAAAACTGCTGGTGCTTACAAGGCTCTGGTGGTGCTGGCTACATTTTGTTGAACATAAGCATCAGTATTTCTTAAATCTCAAGCTTTAAATATATTGTGGTTTATTTTATTTTTTTAGGACATCCATCATGTTTGAAATTCTGTCCTGAGTTAACAACAAATGTGAAGGCCTTAAGATGGCAGTGTATTGAATGCAAGACATGCAGTGCATGTAGGATCCAAGGCAAAAATGCAGTAAGTTAGACTGTTCAGTGTTACCTGACTTTTGTTTATCATAGCTCTATACTTAGCACATATGCAAATACAAATCACTGTTGTGCAACCTCTAGCAATGCTGTATTAAGTCTTTTTTTCCTCTTCCTCTTCCTTCCCCCACTCCCCTTCAGGATAACATGCTTTTTTGCGACTCCTGTGATAGAGGGTTCCACATGGAGTGCTGTGACCCACCACTTTCCCGAATGCCAAAAGGTGATAATGAAAATACTTTCATTCACAGTCTTTTCTCATATTAAGTGACCAAAAGCTCTTAATGATGCTAATTACTTTTGCATTGGTGAACAATATAGTTTCAATCTTGTCAAAGCCAGAATTTTATTTTTTGAGTTTTTTTTTTCCTCTCTGAAACTGTAAAGGTCAGTTGACCAGGTGAATTCACCATGAATTGAGTTCTTGGCCTATTATCGAGAGTGAAGTTTTGCAAAGGCTGTTTAAAATGTTTGGAGTGTATATATTGATGTAGAAATCCTTAAAGCAGGTGAAAAAGACAGCTGCCTCATGTAAGGGTAACTTAAAACACCTGTGTCCTTCAGATTCTCTAGATCTCTGATATATAGCACCTATCATTTCTAGTCTCACATCTTTATGGCGTTCCTTATTTAATCTTAAAATTACACTGCAGATTTTCCAGCTTTTTTTCTTTAAATCTTCTAGTGTTATTTATAAAAGAAAAAAAAAACAAAAAAACGCAAACAAACAAAAAGTGTTCAGGTTATCTACTGTTAAAAGGATAACAAATTCAATTTGTATGTTAAACCAAACATACTTCGTTGTGATCTGATGTTTTCTTCAGCATACTCTAGACTAGTTAGCTGTGTAATTCACATGTAATTTTTTCCCAACTTAATTTTTTCAAAAGAAATATGTATCTGTAGTGTAAGGAAGAGCAAGTTATTACAGACTTTCTTTTAAGAACCCATTTGCTCACCATCTTTTGTGATCTCTTTTGCAACTTCTTTTTCCCCCTTTCCTTGAGCACTTTGCTGTCAAAAATTTTGAGGTATAGGTAGAAGGGGATCGCTTTTCTTTGTCTACTTCCCCTTCTACCTGTCTTGTTTATGAGAAAACTTTACATACATGGCATATATCTTGGTAGGCACCTGCAAGACAGATTAAATATGTTGTGTACAATTAAACTTTTTTTCCTTTATGTAGGGATGTGGATTTGCCAGGTCTGTAGACCAAAGAAGAAAGGGAGAAAGCTACTTCATGAGAAAGCTGCCCAAATAAGGCGACGATATGCAAAACCTATCGGACGACCGAAAAATAAACTAAAGCAACGAATGTTGTAGGTTTCTCTTATTTATTTATTTATTTATTTATTTATTTATTTATTTATTTATTTATTTTACTGTACTAGAGAAATAAGTTTCAACCAGTTTTTAACTATGTTTCAAATTGGGGAAAGTAAGTTATGAATCTTCTAGTACAGACCTTCTAGTCCAATGGATAATGACTTCTTAATTATAATGGTTAATTTTCACATCTTGTCAAAACCTGGTAGAAAAAACTTCCTGTAAGTTACTTTTCTAGGTCCCAATTTTTTTTTAATACAAGTTGCACCTATACCAAATAGAAATAAAAGTCTGTACAGTAATAAATGACACATCTATCTTAATATGTAACTTAAAATAATTGATATACATACAGAGACCATATTAAATCAATAATAAATAATGAATTTACTTATAAATAATTTCAGGCAACTGTTCTGTTCAAAGGCCTGTTCAAACGTAGTATAAAAATTACTTTATTTGTATCAGTTCATAAAACCCATTCCAAAGAGCACAACATGTAAATACTATAGAAGTTCTGTTTTCAGTGGTACTCTAGAAAAAAAAAAAAAGTGTTTGAATTATGTTGTTAAGCTGCCACTGGTTACTTGGCAAAGAGGCTGCAGTTTGTTTTACTTATTAGGAATGTGTTCATCTAATACAAGAGAATGCTGTAATTCTTTTGGCATCTGTCCTTCCAGGGAACACTGTAATTGGGCATCTTAAGGCATGGTTGGAGGGCTTTTTTTTTAAAAAAAAAAGCAGTTTAAAATGCTGAGTTGTCTTTACACTCAGTCTTAAACAAGAACAGATTCTGTGTTAACTTCAGTAGCATGTTGCCCTCCATTTCATGTTTCTGTCCACATGTGCCTTCCTTCTCTTCCTATTTAAGTTTGTTTGGCTGTTTCAACTCAGCAGCTGAAAGGTTTTCTGCCTCTGTCTACTACTCGTTTTGTCATGTGGCTGTTACCCAACCATTTTTCTCTACAGTCTAAACCTGCCTGGTATACTTCAGAGTTGTGTGTTAGCTGCTGTAAAACCTTGCATTTTGCAGAATAAGAACTTGTGGAGTCAACGTGTAAAAGGGGAAACACATACATATATTAAAAAAAAAAAAAAAAGTAAATACTGGCAGTACTCAAGTACAGCATAATAGTCATGTTGATGTACTTGGTAGTGCAGCTTGCTATCTATATATTTATTCTCTTTATGTCAGGATCTCATCTTTCCTTGAGGTCCATGTTCAAAAGTTCTGGGTAGGAACCCTAGGAGGAAGCATGGTACTATATCGAAGTCAAAAATGTAGTTGTAATGGATCATAAGAACATGCTCATAAAGGAAGAATGCATGAAAAACTTTTATTTCTCCCTTCTCTCAACTAAATAAGTATTTAAAAGTCATTGAAATAGCCATACACCTTTCAGTGTTTTTACATGGTGAAATGGCTGTGTTTCCTTGTGTGTGCATCTCCCTCTGTTTATCGCTACACCTTTGTGTTTACCCCTTTGAAAATTCTAAAAACTTGTCCTTGATTTATGCATTCCACAGTGGGTTTAGCAGGAATGTTTGTCTGATACAGTATTTCTGCTTCCCCTCATTCCATATACATGTAAAGGAAAAGTTGGAAAGCTTGTGGGGGTTTTACTGTTAGCTTTTGATGATGAAATTCTGAGCTATGGCTTTTAATGTGAATGCTGTGTTAAAGGATGTTAAAGTCCCTGTAATGTTGGATTATGATTATGAATATAAAGATTTTCTTTTCTTTGTAGCAAATGAACCACATGAGCATGTTAGTTTAGTACTTAGGGAAGTTTTTTTCTTTGTAAAAATACTTGCATTACTATGGGCACACTTCTACTACTACCATGTCTAATCTACATGAAGTAATTTTGTTTTGGAAAAATAATAGTTAGGAGATGGAGTAAGAGCAGAGATGTGTCCTCATAGAATCCTACTTAAGTGATAGTAATGTACAGAAGACAGCAGTGTCGTACATAAATGTGAGCGGTCACATGAAATACAGCAAGATTAGCTAATGCCACTTGATTCTTTTTGTGTAGCACAAAGAATCTGTCGGGTTATCCTAGAATAACCATCTGCCTATTGATTGTCTGTAGGATATCCTTCACAATTATACTATACAGGCAAATTACTATGTAGGATTAACTAAAAACAGGTGCGTTAGTCACCACTAGTGCCAAAGGCCAGTACATCTGGTAGTGAGAGTAGGTCTTGTTATGGACACAAGCTTATGGCAGCAAAGGATTTGAAAGACTTAAGTTTTTGGTTTTGTTGCCTCTTAAGAGCTACCCAAATGTAAGGATGTGTGAGTAGAAAAGGGCCAGTTCTTAAACTGGTGGGCCCTTGAAGTTCAGCATACCAGATGGTAGCCCCAGGCTCTTTGATCTCTAATTAGAAGTAACCTGTTGGAATTAATTATTTCAGCATCTCAATTAAGAAGGCAAAATCTGTGAAAGAGAACTTTTCACTGCAAAATAAATGAGCTGACTTCAAAGAGCAGGATGGAAAGGGGGAATGGAAGCATTTGATGCAACTATATAGCTCTGTTTGGATTTTTCATTTGATCATGCCTCCTGATATTTATTTCTCTTACTCCAAATAATTTTAAACATTCAGTTTCTATATACTCACTTATTCTCCAGCTTGCCCTTCAGTGTTGTGCATCTCTTTAGTCATTAGCAACCAGCTGAACCTGTACTTCTGCTGTCACAAGTGTTGGCCTTTCACCATGCCCTCTTTCTTCCTAGCATTCAAGTAGCAGTTACCACTCTTCTTTCTTAACATTTTCCATGTTAGGCTTGACTGGTTTGTGGTTTTTCTATAAACATTGCTTGTTCTTATGGTTTTGATCTTTCTTCTTTATGGTGATTTTTTGTTCCTGTTGTTCAAATATCTAGGAAAAAAAAAAAAAAGAGGCCATTTGTTTAAGTTTGTTGTAATGCTCTCCATAAATGACCTCAATTTTCTTTTATGTCTTAGGTGGTAATTTTTATTGCTATTGTTGACATATGTTATCAAATGAGTGTGGATAAAAAGAGCAGTTTGTTGAAAATCGACTGTATTGCTAACTAATAGACTTTCTCTACAGTTTAAGTAAATGTTTTGATATGCATTAACTTATTTACATTGCATATGAGCATCTTCTTTGTTTATACAATAAATTCTATTGTGATGAAGCCATTACCATGCTCAAGCACAGTGCATTAATATTTTTCTCCAAAGATGCACTTTTCTAACATGCCTGAAAGTAGATGGAGAGGTTGTATACTTGGAAGATCTTGCTATCTGAGCAGCATCTGTTCATATGTACAGTGGACTACCTTATTTAAACAGAGAAAAAAAGAAATGCGGTGGGGAGGGGAGAGAAAAAGTTGGATGTTGCATCATAGCGTGAATTACTTTAAAAATGCGTATGTCCTTAGTTTTTTTTTTAAGATTAAGTACAGTGGCATAAGTAATTTGTATAAAGTATAGTGCTATTTGGCAGTAGCTGTGTCTTTTTAACGCTGATTTTTGTTTTCCAAATTTTTGCATAGGTCTGTAACCAGTGATGAAGGATCCGTGAATGCATTCACAGGAAGGGGGTCACCTGGTAGGGGTCAAAAGACTAAAGTCTGTACCACACCTTCATCTGGTCATGCTGCATCTGTGAAGGATTCAAGCAGCAGATTGCCTGTTACAGACCCCACTCGGCCTGGTGCCACCACCAAAATCACCACCACCTCCACCTACATATCTGCCTCTACACTTAAAGTTAACAAGAAAACCAAAGGGCTTATTGATGGCCTTACTAAGTTTTTTACACCATCACCTGATGGTCGCAGATCACGAGGTGAAATAATAGACTTTTCAAAGCACTATCGTCCAAGGAAAAAGGTCTCTCAGAAACAGTCATGCACTTCTCTTGTGTTGGCTACAGGTACCACACAAAAGCTAAAACCTCCACCTTCTTCACTTCTACCCCCAACCCCCATCTCTGGTCAGAGCCCCAGTTCACAAAAATCCAGCACTTCTACTTCTTCTAACTCTCCCCAGAGTTCTTCCAGTCAGTCAAGCGCACCCTCCTTTAGTAGTCTTCCTAGTAATAGTCAGCTAAAGGGACTCTTTGATGGACTCTCTCATATCTATACTGCTCAGGGACAGTCTCGAAAAAAGGGACACCCAAGCTATGCACCGCCCAAGCGTATGCGTCGTAAACCAGAATTATCTTCTACTTCAAAATCTAATAGCCATTTCTATGGAAAGAAAGAGGTTAGGAGTAGGTTTATTTCTCGTGCCTGTACCTCTGGATGGGGTGTGTCTAGAGGACATGCTTTTAAAGCAATTGCTCACCTCAAGAGAACAACTTTCCTTAAAAAGCACAGGATTCTAGGCAGATTAAAGTATAAAGTGACCCCTCAGATGGGGACCCCCTCACCAGGGAAGGGGAGCTTGGCAGACGGAAGAATTAAACCTGATCAGGATGATGGTAAGCAAAGGTCAAAGCGCCAACCAAACCTGCGTCCCGTCCAAAACCAAAATTCTTATTTTGTCACATAGGTCTTAGCTATTTCTCTTATTCTTACTTCACTTTCATACAAAAGCGACAAAGCTGACCTTTTATCTAATGCTGACTAAACCTCCAAAATGTTATTTCTGACTAATACCACACCACCTTTTTATTATTTTTTGCATCTGTAGTGACATTAGGAGCCCCAAATGCCTTCATGATGTTGCTTATGGCTGTTTAGTACCGCATGAATAGCCACTTCATGCTACTTCCTTGTTCTTCCCCTGCCCTTTCTCTGGCAGTAGTGCTGTCATTATGATTGTGTGCTGTCAGTGCTTATAATGGTGGGCATTTCAATTCATTTCCCTCTGCTCCATTGCTTTTTCATGAACAATTCCATCCTGCTACAGTCTCCACAACACTTGATCTGTACTGCTGTAAACCACCTTTTTAATAATTACTTTTATTTAAGAAAAAAATATACTGGTGATGTTTGAATGTACACTTAGCTTAGCATTGGTCTCCAACTTTT
This sequence comes from Anas platyrhynchos, assembly GCF_047663525.1. Lineage (NCBI taxonomy): Eukaryota > Metazoa > Chordata > Aves > Anseriformes > Anatidae > Anas > Anas platyrhynchos. Next base: position 18,796,698 of record NC_092592.1, on the reverse strand, counting down.
AAGGGAAAGTTTTTCTCTAATTTTTATTATTCAAATAGAATATCCTTGTAGAATATCCCAAAATTTATCAAGTGGCATAGTTTTAATGAGAGAATATATTCCCTTTTATGAGGTTCAAAACTAATTTAGTAGAACCAGACTGTAAAGCCTTAGACAGAAAGACAAGCAAGTAGCAAAAATTGCTTACGCAACTGCATACTACAGAACCAGAAGAGAGGAAAGATTGATTTCTGTTATTTATAATCCCAAATTTAGTCAAAATGGGAAATCATAACAGCTATAACTGCTACAATCCTATTTAGGAGCAACACTTTGGTAAGGCATGTGTAATCTTCATGTCTGTGAATAAACTTTTTGCTGGTTTTAAATAACAGATACTGAAATCAAACTAAGCATCAAACAAGAAAATACAGATGTATTTCTGGTGGGAAGCAAGGACACAGTTACGCAGGAGGATTTGGAAGTATTTAAACAGGCTCGGGAGCTTTCCTTGGAGGTAAGACTATGTTGAATGAAATTACAGAATCAGAATGGTTTGGGTTGGAAGGGGCCTTAAAGATCATCTAGTTTCAACCCCCTGCCAAGGGCAGGGACACCTTCCAGCAGACCAGGTTGCTTAAAGCCCCATCCAGCTGGGTGTTGAACACTTCCAGGGATGGGACATTCTCAGCTGCTCTAGGCAACACGTTCCAGTACCTCACCACCCTCATAGTAAAGAATTTGTTCCTTATATCTAGCCTAAACCTACAATTTTTTAGCTTAAAGCCATTACCCCTTGTCATATCACTGCACTCCCTCATAAAATGCAGTTACATATGTAAATTAAAACTACTTTCATTCTCATATTCTCTCATTTTTAATAAAATCCTTTTGACCTACTGCGTCATGCTTATTGTAAATATAATTTGGGAGATAGTGTATATGCAGTTAAAGTCTCCTAGATTAGAGACAAGGGCATGGAATGGGTCAGGTAAGTGAGACTTCAGATAGATTTTGAAAGATATCCTTGAGCATTTTGGACACAAGACTACCATTGATTAAACATAGACATTAAGCACAGCTGAAATAATGGTCGTGACTGAGAGGATGATGGTCTGTGAGAATGTGCTTTGATGTCCTGTGCAGAGAAAGCAGCCACTATGAAAACTTAAGCCCCTCCCAACAAATACTGCTTGATAGAAGGCAAGGGGATTTAGTGAGCTCATGACTTTATTTTGCCCCACTGTTTAACACACTTTGAGTTTGAATATAGATGACTTCTAGTAGTAAAAATGCTTGAGTTAAATCTGACTAAAACTGTTTATACCAGCTAGTGTTAATGCTCTTCTTTAAGGTACGTACTGGTAATCTAAAGCTTGCTGAGACTGAGCTGGTTTTCTTTACCAAGGAAGTTGGATATGGCAGCTGAATCTTCCTTTTGCAAAAGAGGCTTTTAAATTTCTTTGTCAATGAAATGAGCAAGCCTAGTAGGCTTCTATGTTGCAAGAAGCTCTTCACAAGTCAATCATGAGGAGATTTTGCCCTTCAAGCAACCAGTGTCTTTGAGAACCTGGGTCAGAAGGGAGGTGCGTGTAATGCTTCAACTGCTGCTTTTTATAAAATTGCATAGTAAACCATTATGTCTAGTGCTTTTTCTAGCAATGCAAGTCACTTAATTTGTTTTTCATGTTAAAAGTAAAAGAACCGATGTTACTTGCCATAGGTCAATGTGACATCCTTATCACAGTCTGAATTCAGAGTGTGTTAACCAACAAATTCAAATGAAGTTTAAAGAATCAACTTCATGATTAGTTTGTGTTTCCATTTGCTCATGGAAACGGTTTCCATGTCCTCCTCATTTATTTCTTTCACATGCAGTCCAAAAATGTTACGAGACAAGATTGCTGAAATTGGGGGCAATTAAATTACTTATTTTTCCATTTTTATTTTGTTTTTGTATTTAGTCTAGCAGTCATTTTCTGATCAGTTCAATCTCAGTATGTTAGCTGAGAACAGCATATTTTAGTATACTGGGGACAGTTATGAGGTCAAATCCTATGGACCTCCAGAAAGGTTCTGCTGATCCCTCTTCTTTCCTTGTTTTGACAAGATAATGGCTTAGGGGTTGAACCAGGACTGCAGAAAAGTCCTTCCACTAGATCCTGCAGAAAAGGATTCAGGCAGTTGTGCCTCTTCTTTGGCTGGGCCATTCATCATCTATTTCTATGTGCTTATTTGTAAGCACTACTGACCTCACTTCATGATTGTGGGTTTGTTTGGCACCTTGAAAGGAATGTTCCCTTTTTATGTCTAGCTTTTTGCAAACTTTGTTCTCTGCCTGGGCTGGAAGAATTTAAGCGACATTTGAATACTGTAGGTTTGTCACACTTTCACTGGGTGAAATTGATACAAAGATAAGTTTTTGTTATTGTTGTTGTTTGTTTGTTTGTTTTTAACTTTTTTTATAACTAGTATTGTGCTTTTGTTGTACCTGACAGAAAATTGGGTGTAAAAACACTGGTGAAACAAGTGGGCGATACCCCTCAGTGATTGAGTTTGGAAAATATGAGATACAGACCTGGTACTCTTCACCTTACCCACAGGAATATGCAAGGTAACAAGTCATCAAAATCAACATATATTGTTTTGATTTTTTTCTGATGTAATAGTTGTGGTTTACTTCCTTACTTTTCTGAATTGTTTGTAACTTACTCATGTAATTTGAAGAGCAGATATGCTTTTGTAATTATAAGGGAGATCAAGGAGTTGTCTTTCTTTTTCTACTAGTTCTAATCAAAGATGCATTAAAAATGCCATTTTTTCCAGTTCTGCAAAAACATTAACTTTGTAGCATGTATTAGTATTTTCTTTTTAACAACTTCAAACCAGGAATGCCTAACTTGTGGCCATTTAGAGCAGTTAATCTTGTTTGTCATCCAGAAGTTAACTTTCTTCTTTTTTAAGGACCAAGAAATCTGCATATATTAGATAAATAAAGTCAAAGTGAGCCAAGTGTCCCATTTCTGGCTGCCTGTGCTGGGACACCTCAGTCAGGCAGAGAGCATGAACTAGTATGTGTGCTCAGTAGATTCCTGCTGATTTTGGCATGTACTGAAAAAGCATATTTCATGAATCTGTTGGATATGTGGTACACATGGAAATTTGCAGAACTATATGTTCTTCAAGACATCTACTCCAGCAGGCAACTGAGTTACATGGTCTGTTTCAAAAAGCCTTTGCATGGCATTAATGTAAGCTTCCTTTTCTCTCCTTCCCTCTCATTCCTAGGTGTTAGCATCGTGGCATAGTGGGAATGAGGGACGTGTTGTCAATTGATAATACAAAAAACAAGGGCTAAAAAAAAAGTGTAAACAGCATGTTTCCTGTTATTACCAATGCCTTTATAGTGTTAATCTTTATCAGTTACTCTTTTAATCCCTCAATTTATATCATATTATGAGAGAGAGATTTGTTACATCAAGCAAATTAATTCCACATACAGGCATGATAATGAATAATTGTTAGTACAAGACAACAATGAAATATCATTTGTAGGAGGCAGTTCCTGGCCCTAACTGCAGTGGGATTACATCATGGAATGAACACTTCAAACTATTTTTATGTTGTTGATAAACTTTTTTAGAATCCTGTAATTATGCAAACCATGATGATGATCCCAGGATATGCCAGTATCTTCACAGCAGATAGTTTTTCCTCTGCTCTAAAACATTGTGATATAATCCACTGCTCCAATAATTTTAAAATTGAGGTTAATAGCCACAAAACTCATTGGAAAGGAGCAGTTTGTGGTATGTAGAACACTTGTCAGCATTGTCTGATGTGAGGCATATGTGTTACTTGTATCATGTCTGAACTGAATCCTTCTTGGAAGAATAGTCATCATCTAGGATGCGTTGTTTCGTGGACATAGGTGGAAGGGAGACTTTTCACATATATGGTCTGTTTAGACAGGCTTCTCTGGTTGAGTTAAGAAATAACGTAGGCAAGGGTGGGGGATGACACTCCTACCACAATTGCTTTCCCATTGAAGTATTATGAAGATAATTGTTTCCTATATATCTTCCCCATATCCAAAGTAAAGAAAATTAAAGGGAAGGAAATTCTTTGTATTCTGCTGTGTGTCCTCTTTGTCTTTATTGGAAGAAAAAAGATGAAATTTGAGGTATGACTCCAGTGTGCTTGCTTTGATGGAGACCACAGCGAAAACTTTGGAATGTGGGAAGGGGCAAATCACAGGGATTTACCTAAAGTTGTACCACAAAATAGCTGACCACAGTCACACTCTGTTGAATCAGATTCACTGTGATTGAGCTCCTATCTTTTTTTCTAATAGCTAATGTATATGCTTAATAATTCCCTGTAATGTAGTGATACTTTAAATTAATATTATTAAGTCTGTTTTTTAAACTTAAGCAGCATTTACTCAGGGTACCTTATAATAAACTGGGCAAAGAGGAGCATGTGACTTTGTGATAACTTTTTTTTTTACAGAACTTAATATTTTTAAAAAATGAAATATTTTTCTAATTTTTCTGCAGACTACCAAAGCTTTACCTGTGTGAATTCTGTCTTAAATACATGAAAAGTAAAAACATTTTGTTAAGGCACTCAAAGAAGTGTGGCTGGTTTCATCCCCCAGCCAATGAAATCTACAGAAGAAATGACCTGTCAGTATTTGAGGTAGGTGTATCCAAGTCTAGATTTCTGAAAGTAATTGTTTGGTAGACATTACAGACCAGGTGTAGAACAGTAGCATGGAGACTTTAACATACTTAAGCACTTCCTCAGAGATTCTTACTGCATTGCAAAAACAAGCCCATCTTCCCTGTCCCGTTCCACCGTGTCAAATTCTGTCATGACTCTTACTTTCTTTATCTGTAATTCATGAATTACTCAGCCTTTTGAGATGCTTTTATAGCATACATCTTAGAATGGACTGCAATGGATGCTCTTTGACTGGATTGCCTTTTCCTTGTCAGAAGAAGTGCCTTCCATCCTTTCATTTCTAACAATTTATACGTTTTGGGTGTAGAGACACTACGAAGCATCAAGTAGGTTCTTCCAAGATATAAAAGCAAGCAATGCAGCTTATTACCCACTGTTCTAGAAATACAAATGATAATTAAGTGCTTTTGCCTCCTTCTGGATGTTTGAACATGAAATGTCCTGGTTGGATGATGGAGGTTCACTCCAACTTTGGCCACAACAAATGGCCTTCAGTTTTGAAAGTCCAGAGTTGGGCTTGTGGGTACACAGCCTTTTATAAACTAAATTATTTTCCTGGGGGACTACTTCTTTAAAAGTATTGGAAAGTTTAAGGATATCTTGAACAGCAGAAATCTTGTATGTCACATACGTTTAATAACTGCAGGCATGCTACACATTAACCTGCATGTGGCTGTTTCTCAAGAGTTGTTACCAGTCACATTAAGAGAACAGACTGTCAGGGTTACTAGGACTTGTTTTTCAACAACAGAACAGCTTCAATAGTTAGATGAATATGTTGCCAACTTCTTTTTAATTGTAGGTATTACAGGTTCTACTTGAAACTTGTGTTTACATATTGTATAAATGTCTATTGTGCCTGATAATTGCCATTGTCTGATCAAACAATCGTAGATACAGTTTTGGAGTCCTTAAATGAAAATCTTGAAGTTTGGTTCATTAACCTATTTGTTTTTATGCTATTAAAGAAAATTAGCTATCTGCATCACGATTGTTTCCTTCCTGTCTTGAGCAATTTTTCTAAATACTGTAGATTTGCTGGCAAAAGACTTAAGTTGTAAACAGGCTTAATTCTTTTTCTATTAAAAACAGAAATTGTCCTGTCAGTCTAGAATAATTAACCTTTTCTCTGTTTAGCAGGTGTTAAGACTTGTGCAGCATACAGCAATAGGCAAATTCTGCTTTCCAGTTTGTTTTATTTTTGTTAGCTACTGCCAACACATGAATAGAAAGTTCTTAAAAAAAATAAAGTAAAATACAGCTCTGGGTGGGGAGGAAACCACACACACACACACAAAACACATGGAAAACAAGATGCATGTGAAAGGAATGTCCGGACTTTTTCTCCACTGGTCTTACCCCTTTCTCTGAGGTACTTCAATAAGCACCTACATTAAGACTTCTGAAATAGCTGTTCTTATTTCAAAGGTTAGCTTCTATTATTCTGATAACTGTAGAAACTTACTCATCAGATCATGTCTTTCCTCATAGGTACTTTAATGAACTTTGTGCATCCATTTTCTGTTTGGCAGGATAAAGGGTTTGTGGTTTCCTTTGTGTTCTCTGTTTTCTAGAGAAATATAAATGACTTTGGCATTTAAGATTTATGTACCCCTGCTCAGAGCATGACTTTGACAGATTTGAGAGAAGGCTTTGACACAGTTTACTACTACATTGTAGCCAAGGAAGTTTGACAGATGCTTCCTTTTGGAGTTTTAGTCTTTTTTTTTCTTTTTTCTTTTTCTTTCTACTTCTATTTGAAGCTGATGAACAAGCTGTGTTTGCCTGCCATTTAAGGAGTCTTTTTGCATTTCTGTACAGACGTTCTTGCTGAAAACGATATCTTACATAATTTGGGTTTTCAGACTTGTGGCTTATTCAGTGATGATTTTTACTTGGTTGATGTTCTCCTTAATTTGCATGCTTGCTAGTAAACATGAAAAGAAGGAAAAAAAATGGACAATGGAGTGAGTTGCATGAGAGCTTAGTGTACTTGATACATTCTCAAGTGCTATATGAAGTTTATTCTAATGCATTTATTAGCCGTAGCTGTCCATTAATTGTTCTTTCTTTAATCCAGATAACACAAGTATTATACAGCAGTAACCTTGAAGTCCCTAAATAGATCCAAAAGGTTGGGAGTTTACTCAGTTTTATAACTAGGATTCTAACTAGAAACGAAGTAGAACATGATTTCTTTTTCAGCACTGTGTGCATACCATTTGGCTGTCTCTGTGAATGAAATATAAACAATGACTTTATCAAAGAACATCAGTACAAGCAAACCTTTCCATTAAGATTATTTCAAAAAGACTGTTGCCTTTGAACCCTCCCTTTCAAGGAGTGACTAATTGATCGAGGAATTCTGCATGTATGTCTGGCTTTTCTGTAGCTGTCTGCATCACAGCTTGACTCTTTACACTCATAACATACCTAGACTAATTGTAGCACTTAGCCTGAAAATTTACTTCTCTTGCTCAGTAGTGTTTTAGTCTAGCATAGAATTTTTGTCTTGTCTAATTTATTCAAAACATAGCTATGTTTGATACAAAATCAGCAGCCTGTTCATTGGACTTACACCTTATAGATTCAATGTAATGAGCTTCGTTGTCTTTGATTTTATTTATTTATTTATTTTTGGTGTGTGTGCTGGACACTGCAGCCTTCTTGCAAATCAGTTTAATGTAACTTTGAATAGCACATTTTTGCTGTCTGCCAGTCATGTTCATTTTGTCTCAAGAAGTAAGTGAAAGAGGTAAGTCTTACTTGAACAATTAAAAAGTAAAGTTACTTTGTTTAATAAAACCAGATCCTCAGAGGATACTTACAAATGCAAAGTAATTAGTACTAGTTCAATAATTCTTATCTAACAAGAAGCAGGGGCATCTTCTCTTGACTTTTTTTTTTTTTTTTTTTTTTTTTTGTAATGCTACCTTTTTCATGTTTCCTTCTAGGATATGGTTGATTCAAGAAGCTGTTTTGTTCTAACATACTGGTGGCTTTGGAAGTAACTTCATCTGTCTTGCTTTCTAGGTTGATGGAAACGTGAGCAAAATTTATTGTCAGAACCTTTGTTTGTTAGCTAAGCTCTTTCTGGACCACAAAACCTTGTATTATGATGTTGAACCATTCCTCTTCTATGTCCTTACAAAAAATGATGAGAAAGGATGCCATTTAGTTGGATATTTCTCAAAGGTAAAGGAGAATATGTATATATTTTAAACATTTGTACTTTCCCACTATCTTTTGCATCAACAGCAAAGATGATTTTGGCTCAGAAACGTATAATTCTCTCTATGGATCTCAAATGGAATGTACATATTTGTCCCAAATCTACTACTACTATCTTTGAGAAAAAAAATGATGCAAGTTGAGAAATTGTATGTGCAATCAGCCATATGCATTGTTACTTTTTGTTGTTGTTGTTGAATGTGTTGTGGTTTATATTGTACAGTTGAAAAATTCAATTTTTTTCCTCCCCATCAGTTTTGTAATAATATACTAAGTCTAACTTCTGAAAGTGCTAAGTATTTGAAATTATGTTCATTTCCATGTGTTTTCATGGCTGCACTGGTAAGCAGTTCAAGCTGTCTATTTAGATATAAACAGTTGGCTGTTTTCATCTTTGTTTCTCTCTTGCATAGAGTCTAATCTAATGAAGCTACTTAGTGCACAGAGCATAAGAACACAAGCCTAACTTTTATGGTGGATGTCTCTTTTAGAGTAGATGTCTGTTACTTGTGGCTTTGCTTGGAATTTTAAAACAGTAGTTGTTGCTGTAGACCAAAAATATTTCTGTGGACTGTCATGACAAATGCTAACAAAAATAATGGTGAAAGATAATCAGATATGCCTGCAACTAGAAAAGCATTCAGCTGTCTACTTGTCTGTAAGAATTTTGATCAATTGGTATATAGTTACTTAGAAATGCAATACTTGGTGGTCTCTAGCATCACCTCCTCCCTCAGTATGTAATTTCCTTTATTTAAAAAATCATTTATATGAAAATGCTAACTTTAAGAAGTCTAAAAATTATATCAGAGTACCTGCATGCTGCGCAACATTCTCTGGGGTTTCTGTCTTCTGAGATGTGGGTCTTGTTGAGATTTGAAAAACAGACTGATAGGCACAATTTACTCCATCTTATGTTAGCTAGAAGTTCTTGTGGAATCCAAACATGTCAACTCATTATTGGCAAGTATTTATCTAATAAGTTTAGATACCGCAGGTGTCCAGATTAATCTCTCCTGATATTTCTTCTGAATGACTATTCAGCAAGGATGCATTTTGTTTCCTCACTCTACCCATATTGCTTCGCCCAGTCTGTTTGTCCATTTTGATGATCACAAATGCTTTCACTACCATAATTTAAGAAAAAATGTTAAAGTCATATCCAAATTTCACTTAAGTACTTAATTTGTGTTGTGTCATCCTGTCCCCCCACCCTTTTTTTTCCAAGTGTGTGTTTGTATATGTGTTCTTGCTGGCAGATGTGCTCTGGCTTTGCTTGCCTGAGTACAAATATGTTGGCAGGATGTGTAGTTCATACTAGCTGTGGTCTTGAGAGTTTGGGATCCTGAACAGAGTTTGGAAACCCATGCAGAAAAAAAATAATACTTCAGGATTCATTATACCATAGAAAATAAGAAACCTACAGAAATACGACATGGTTATCTATTCTCATGTCTGAAGAAATGTTTGGAAACCAGGCTTGTGGTCCTGTCGGTGTCATCACTGATCTGGTGTCATCTTATGTGTGGAAGCTGAAATAATAGGTGGTATTTTAAACTACCAGTGTGCTGGCCCTACTTCTTGTTGGTTATGCTGACCTGGATATCTTTAGTTGATTTATTTGGTCTTTGTCAAAACTACCTAGTGCTGATTTTTTGTTTTCTCTGTAATCTTTTAAAGGTAACAACACTTTAAGGATCTTCCTTTTTATCAGTAAACTCTAAAGGAACTAAAGCCTAAAAGCTGTATTGTTAGAGCAGCTTCCTAGTTAAGGTTCTTCCTTCTGTTGTTTTAAACAGTCAGTATAATTTTTGCATCCACTGCCTATGTCATATGAATTCACTTTGTCTGAAAGAGCTCTGAATTTGGAGCGTTCTGCCTTCATTTGGATTCAGGTGAGAAGCTTTGAAAGAGTTAGCATGACTTAGTTTTGTGGATATAGGTTGTTTCCCCCAATATTCATTCAAAGAAGACAAAGGTGGAAACCAGCAAGCAGTCAGTGTAGCAATTGCAGAAAAAGCAACTTCACCATGTGTATGGATGTTATTTTCCTCTTTTATATCCTTGAGAGAAAGGTCAGTGAAGCATGAAAATATCTCCCTTTTCCCTGTTCTCCTCCTTTATTGCGCTTAACCTTCATTATGCTGTTTAGACAATGTATTTAATTTTAAAGGTGCTGAGTAGTTAACTAGTAAAAATAAATATTTTGAAGGGTATGTTTGATTGATATTTCCTTCTTATAATTAAATATTAACATTGAATTATTCGACTTTGGTACTGACCCCAGGCATCTGTTCACCTTATTGGGATATTTTAAAAGGATAGTAGTGGCAGGTGCAGGCAATTGCCCACTTCAGCACTGCTTTGACATACTTGATCTGTTTCTCCTTCCCTCAGGAAAAGCTTTGCCAGCAGAAGTACAATGTCTCCTGCATAATGATCATGCCCCAATACCAAAGGCAAGGATTTGGAAGGTTTCTTATTGATTTCAGTAAGTGAAGTGTTTTGTTTACATTTGTGATCCAAGGAGCTGATGGTTATTGTAAAAAATGGTAACATGTAAAACTTTATTTAACTTGCTTTGTTTTTTGTCAATAGATGATGGGATTTCTGTTTATATTTACATAGGATAGAAAAGCTCCCTGAAGTGAATAACTTACTGCTGCTCTGTTATTGTACTCCAGGAAATTGAGAATGGATCTCTCAGCAGTGTAATATTAGCTCACAAAGCTATTACCCCGAATGAATTGTCTAAATTTCTTTCCATTTTGCCTTGCTCATTAGTATAAAAAGAGGCAATTATTTGTGATTAAAGCTTAAGAAGATACTAGTCCAAGGCTTTCTCTACATTCTAATATTTCTAACTTACGCCTTCCTTTAGCTAAAGAACTGTTTTTGCTGAAGAATTGCCACATAGAATGTATTTTGGTTTTTGTCTTAAAATGCATGACTTTACCTTAGTGGAAATTGTTACGGAAAAGTGTAGGTGTTCATGGTTGTTCTTGCTGATTTATTTTGCTGAGCTGTTGATTTGACTTGTTTGAAAGCTTTAGGAACAATTGTTTAAATATAGATTTGTTAACCCCCAAACCTTAAAGCTGTAGTGAAACTTCAAACAAAATTATCCAAGGAAATGTCTCGGCTTAATGGCCCCAGTATTACTGAATCCAACTTGCTACTATAATTTAAAGGGAGGATGTTAAGGAATTTGTGTGCATTGTCTGTGATTAGAGAAATGGTAAATATAGTTTTCACTAATACTTGTGATTTTTAAAGTGCTTTAGAATTACATGACAATAGAGATAGTTAAGATAATAGGATTCCTGCCCAGAAGGTGTGTGCAAGAAAATAAAATGCAAATAAAAATACGTTGCAGTATAACAGCAGGACAAAGACAATAACTTGTAACTGTAGAATTTTCAAGTTCTGAGTCTTCAAGTGTGCTCCCCAGCACGACTATGTTAGGGTTAATAAACATACTTAGTATTTCTCTTCGTTCTGTGGCTTTTTAACAGTTTTCACTATACCCCTGTGAGTTAGGTAAGGTTGGTCTTGGACCACTTAATCTACCATTGAAATGCAGCCATCACTGGAGTGGAACACAACAGCTGTTCCATTGTGTGCATTCTGCAGCATTTTAGGAAAGGCAGTGAGAAATACCACATGCTAGAACTGCAGAGTGAATTTAAGCTTGTTACTGAGGCCGAAATTGGTCCTTACCTGAGGATTAGCATCTCCTCATGCAAAAGGAGATAGGGAACTCTTACTGGGCACAAGTGGTAAGTACTTCTAGGCCTTTTCTTTGTTTTGTACTTCGGTACAAAAAGAAAAAAAAAAGTCCAAATCACTCTTAACAAACATCTTTCTGGTTGAGTATTGTCATAGCACTGGAGTTGTGCATACAAAACTGGTGGCACAGCTCTGAAACCTGTGGATTCCACAGAAAGTTTGGATTCATACGTACTGTGTTACTGTGGATCCCCATGCTCTGTTATTCTGCCACGTGCTACTTAATCTGGAGAAATTGGTAGTGTGTTCTGTTACTCTTACCTGCCTGTAAAAATCTGGAAGCACATCAGGCTACTTGAGCTGTTATGATTTCTGTGATGTCTTGCAATGTTATGTAGTGGTATAATTAGGTTGAACCTTGTCTAGTGCTGTCTTTATGCCTTTCGTCTTAGCAAATGTGATCAGATCACAGCTGCAGGCTACAGCTGAATACATGTTGGACGTAGTCCAGAGACCAGTTTTAGCTTCTCCTGTGGCTGAGCAAACATGCAGTCCAGTCCTTCAGTGCTTTTCCACAGTGCCTTCCCTCTTTTTTTCTGGACAAGAGGTTCCCTTAACTGACTTAACTGAGTCATAGAGCTGCTAGTGGCTGTCTTTTCCTAAGTGTAGAGAGGAAGCAAGTCTTGTTTTCTTCAGTTGCATTTATATCCTTTTGCAGGATTGAGGCTGAATGTCATTGAACAGAGCAGCCATAGCCTCATCCAGATTAATAAACCCAAAATGTATCTCAAAAACAAACAAACAAACAAAACAAACAAACAAACAAAACACCCAAAATCTTTTTTTTTTTTTTTTTTAATAATTTTACTTTCACCTCTTCTGTTGTAGCTGATGTCTAACTGTTGTCTTTTTTTTGTGCTTCACCCTTCCTGCTCAGTTCTGGTCTTCTGAGAAAACTGTTCTAACATGCCTGAGAATATGGGATATAGCCAAACCCAGTTATTATTTGAAACTTACATAGATCAAGTTTCAAATAATTAAATAAAAAATTGCCGGTAACTTTATCTTTAACTTTAGATTGTCATATTTTCATAAACTTATCAGAAGATAAATTTTATGCTCGAAATGTTAAGTCTTCATTTATCATGCAGGTAACACGTCTAAGTTCTGCGTTTTGAATTTTGTGAGGCAGTCACTGAAGCTTGTTGACTTGTTTTAATAACAGTACCTAAAACAAATTTTAGTCTAACATAATAAAAATGTTACTGTTGAGCAAGTAATTTTTCAGAAAGTGATAGCTACAAGCCGCAAAGCTCTCAAGAACTTTGTGCAAGCAGTCAACTGCTCATATTACTTTGTATATAGATGTAGACATTTGACAGTTGGAAAGGCTGTAAAGAACACTGCCTTAAGCCGCTATGCAACTCCTGCTTTGTCAGCAGTATGGTGAAAATGTAGTTTGTGGTACAAAGCTATATTTTTTTTTGGTAAGTGAAATGTATTTGTTCTGATCGTGATGCATTCTTTTTTCTTGAACAAATTTCATCTTTGCAGATGAGTCAGTATGGTCTTCCTCTAACTTGCAAGGGAAACATCAATTATTTTGCAAAAAGAAAATAAGTATTTGTCTGTCCCTTGAATTTTCAACTTTTTTTTTCTGATAATTGTTTTTAAACTTACTTGTATTCAAATAGAAACTGATAATGCTATTTCTTACTCCATAGACACAAACATAAAGATTTTTGTAAGCTCTGTCTATCGCTTCATGAATCTATAATTTCATGGGGAAAAAAAAATTCTAGGAAGAGTACTTGAACTTTTGTGAGATGAAAGTATACTGTGAAATGTCTGAGTTGTCTAGCCTGATTGTTTTCAGCAAACATTTAATGTGTAGTGTTTTCTGTATCTAAATTGGTTGTTTAAATAGAAATTTTATTTTTAAAAATACAATATATGCACGTGTATCTGCTATATTTTTTAAAGCCTGGTAAGGTTTTTTAATTTGTATGGAAGTTACTTGTTTTGACTGTGATAGAAATTTGTTGGGTTGTTAGAAATGGGTTTAAAACAAACAAACAAAAAACCCACAAGCTTAATTCTAAATACTTAATACTTTAAACTGTTGATATTATGTGATCTTGTTTAATTCCCTTTACTGTAAGATAAAATTAGTTTGACCTACTTCATTTCTCTAGAATCATGTCTAATTTGAAGACAGTAGTCTGCATGAAGTCTATATTTTGTCTACACTGAGTATACTATATTAAATATTCTTTTATAACACTCTGATTAATTCAAATAAGAAAGTAATTTTTATTGGAAGCGTATCTACATATGTTAAAGTATTTCCTGGAAAAGGAGGGGGTCTTAATTTGCTTGTTTTATTTAATACCTTCCTGCCTTTTTTTTTTTTTTTACAGAATGGATATTTGTTGCCAAACATTTTTTTTTTTTTTTAGTTTTGTTATTTTTTGTATTCTGTGGGGCTGACTGAATTATGATCGTAGCACTGCACCTGAGGGAGAATAATTAATGGATGAATCTTCTGTAGTTGCTGTAAATTAAGTTTCAGGCAGGTAGCTTGTAGTTTAACTTGATCCAGAAATAAACGGAGAGCAGTAAAATAAAAGAGCAGGCTTTTAATGCATAAGATCCCAATCTGGATTTGTTTCACTTTATATCCGTGTATGAGTCCACATGAAGCGATAACACAGCTATTGCTCCTATCATGAGAATTATATATACTTGTATTTGCACAAGTCTTTGTGTGTCTTACATGAGTTCAGCCTACGTTACCGTTGTGGTTTTGGCAGTGCAAGTACTGATACTGCTGTCTAGTTGCTGCCCCTTTCCAAGTGGTCCCTTTTTTTTTTTTTTTTTAATACTTGAGCATATACTTTTTTTGTTTAATACTTCTCTATGCCAGAAGTTTTTCTTAATTGACTTGAGATCTCAAGAGTCTAAAATCCTTTGTATACTTTTTGTTTCTATACGTTAAGATGCAGTGCCAAAAAAACTTACTATTTCTTTATTTTTTGTATCTAATAGATAAAATTCAATATTGCTGGAGTACAATACTGTGGTATTTCATATTTGTTTAATGAATGTTTTACCTAAGTTTAAAGTAATCTTTGGATGCATGCTTACTCATTAAACTCAGCTCTTGCTGGTCCCATGTTTTTGCTTACTGGATTGCAGTTTTCATGCTGGAGGACCCAGTGCACTTAATACAACAGCAGTTGGAAGAAAAAAATGCACCTAACAATATTAGGATAAACTTGTCTAAATGTGCAGGCTTGCATGTTGACAGTTCATTTGCATCACAGGAACAGTTGGATTCAATGCCCAGGAGCAAAGTCCTTGATAGCCTTTTGTTATTTATCTTGAGGGTGTTTCTGGTCCAGTTGATTTGTAGCAGTTTCTTCCTCCCTATCAGAATTCCTTCTTTTCATTCGGTTTGTCTTCATGAAATGATTTTTCTTGTTTGAGAGAATAAACTTGCTTTAGTATTGTAGTGATTCTGCTTGGGTTACATGCATGTTCTTTGTTTTGTGTGTGTTGTTTCATTCTTTATGTATATTTGGGAAGGTCAGTGCTGACTCTTTGACCTTTTGTACCATTTATTGCATGCAGCTGTAATACCTCTAAATAAAGCTATTTTTTCATTAGCTTGAGCTAACTCCTGGTTCCCTTCTGGGAGGTTAGGAGTCCATGACAGGGAAAGACCAATTCAAGCCTTGCAATGGAAGAGAAGAAAAACAGAAAAACCCTGCAGAACTTATATTACTTGGTGTTCTGTTCTGGTACAAGAAAAAAGGCTCCATTAATGTCCTTGTTTGCTTGTTTCCCTCAATCTGGTATCTGTTTCTTGATCTAGTATTTTTGGTTTTGTTACATACAAATAGCTGAGTAAATCTCAAGTCCTCACTTGCAGAAGCAGCAAAGTACCAGCAGTAGCAGCACTTGTGGAACAGTAATGTATATCGCTAGGGAAGGCACATTTCCAAAGGAGGTGAGGAAGAAAAATTTGGCTCTACAAGAGAAAACAGTCTGTTAATGAAAAGAAACTAATCACGTCTTTACTCTTAAATGCTTTTCATGAGTGAACACCAGAGCAATTGATGAAGGAGGTCAGTACCACTACTATTGTTTATAAACTGGTAACTGAGAGAGATGTCCACTTTTTTGCTCAAAGCATTTAGGTTTGTGTCAACGTTCATTAGGATTTTGTGCTTCTCAGTAGGAGGTAGCTAAGCAGAGGCCTGTGTATGAGACTTGTTAGAGTGGTGTATCCATTTGTCATTTACAGCTTTGAAAAACTTGAGTGCAGATCTGTTTTTTTTATCTCAGTTCTCCTGTCTTCTCTACTGCGAATTCCTGCAGTGGTTTGGGGGCTTCCATGTGTAAATGCTGAATCAGTGAAATATTCTGGGCTAAAAGGGAGCAAGGACTGATGTCCCTGAAGATGTTCGTTTAAACTCACATCGCTTACTGAGCCTGTACATACGTTCACTGAGAAGTAAGTGATGATGATGAGATAGTGGATAGACCCCGGGGAACATAGATCCTTTCCTAAAGTGCACTCTTAAATTCTTTTCAGTTTATGCACTTGTTTCAGAAGATTTGCATCTCTGGACGCGTGAAAGGCCTTCATTGCTTAGGGCTTAGTCATGTAGAAGTGGTGAGCATTGTGGAACCAGTCCAGAAAATTACTTTAAGCACAAAAGGTATCCCAGAAAAATGGACACTTAACGCAAACCTGTCTTAATGATGAAGGAGACAGTGGGTTTACTTCTTTGAGGTGCTTATTGCCGGCAGTTTTGAGACAATTTTGAAATTATCTAAAAACTGCATTGCATGAAACCTAGGATAGTTTTCAAGCACATGAGTTTAAGGAGATTGGGAGGAGTATGCTCTTTTCTTCTGGTCTTCAGTGCAATTTTCTTCTCCTAGCAAGGTTGGTAAAGAGCTGGTCTAGCCTATAAAAAGTGAGGTTTTCCATATATGTTAGCATCAGTAGAGGGGGAGCCTTTGGAAGGGCGACACTTTGTTTCCTGAAGGGCTTTCATTTTTCAGTAGGAAGATAGAATGAGGCAAATGACCACAGTTAACACAATATGGAAATGTTGTTTCTAAGAATACTTGAACACAATAAGCAATACCGGACTATTAACAGGAACACTAAAAGGGCAAAGGAAAGCAAAAGTAATAAAAAGACATAGTTTTATTTTGAGTTATGAATTCACATTTCTTTGCTGCATCTATATAGCCCTAGCCTGTGGTGTTTGTTTTAATTAGCCGTGTAGACTTAGCTTATAGGAGCAGGTTGAGGGGGTATCAGATTTAAAACTCAGTGTTCAATTGGAAGTGAGGCATAGGACCTGAAGTGACTAACCTTATGTTGTCTATAATTATTCATAAATTAACTTCTGGAAACAAAGCTGGGGGTGGTGGGTGGTGGTGGAATAGTAAAGACGGCTTCTGTAATGAAGCGTATCTATTACCAGAGGTGAGATGTGGTATGTTCATGTGTATGACATCTGAGTGCTAGTACCTGCTGAGAACCACTTCTAATACCTGTGCTGCTTAGAGCTCAGTCAAAGCTTCTGTGGGTTGTAAGTGGTTGGATATACTTTATTGGTGTGGTTTATATAGAGTTGATGGTGTAAATCTCTTGACCTTTTTATGGGAAATAGTGCACTGGCCAGAAAGTAGTATTCGTAAAAAATATTTCAAGAAAATCAGGATTTTTTGAGGATGGGTAGGGAACAATGAACTCCTTCCATAGACACCCCTCAGTATTCTTTTCCAGAGTATGACATTAAGATGTTTTGTGGTTTGCCATAACAAATACCGAAATGTAGCAGGAATACAATCTATGAATAAATACACCTTTAAAAAAAAAAAGTGCACAGTTCTACTTTGCTATGCTCTGTGAACAGAATATAGAGGGGATGTAGTGGGACCATACATCTTAATCAGGAGCATCTTCATGTTCCCTTTCTCACATCACAATCCGGAAAGAAAAGTTTTGGTGCTGTTGAGGGTGTGGCCAACAACATAGGGTAAGAATGAGAGGCTGAAGGTGGAGAGGAACAGGATATGATTTTTTTTAAATGAACTTCACTGCAAAAATGTATACTTAAGGTACTCCTAAAAAGTCAACACCACTAATTTAAGGAACTGTATATTACAGACCTGTGTCTATTATTACCTGTGGTGCCTGTGGTGGCCATTCTTTTTTTTTTTTTTTTTACCTTTTTCTTCCTGACTGATTTGCTTGTGTACCCCAGTACAGAGCACTGTGTCAATCTCTTGGTCATTCTTGTTGGTTTGTTTACAGATGTGTTGTGTCCAAATGAAAGGTTGAATTATCTGCCTGTTTTCTTCAAGAGGGAGCTGAAAGTCTGGGAGCTGTGAATTTGCGAGGGAGCCTGAATGCTGCTGCTCATTTTATGTTCTTTTCTTGACAATTGATTATGTTGCTGACCTGAAGGCATGAGTTTGGCCTCTCCTAAATAACTAATAAGGAACATTCTGTCAAGCTGAGATTTAGATGAGGGGGGAATAAAGATGGATTTTGAATCAAGCTTTGTTGACTTAATCTTGGGATTTCTTGGCATCACTTTTATATAGCTTCAAGACATTGCATTTATCAGAACTGCAAAAGAAATCAGGCATGTCACTTCACATATAAAAGCTAAAACTATTCTTACTGAAGAGCATCTTTATTTCAGATAGCATTGAAAACAGCTAAAAGGCAAGGCCAAACATAGTAGCAATGAAAACAAATGTTTGTTGGACAAAGCTGTCCTTTTAGGGGATGAGTAAACAGGAGAAGCCATCTGCCTGAGACTGTTGGCTGAAAACAGATTTAATTAAATAGTGCATCCTTAATGATCAAGAATTTTTGCTTTTGACTACACAGTGTAGTTCTATTACAGTAGGTCAGTGGACAAAGCAGGTATTTGTTCATGATGTGTTGCCTGTCGCTCTGTTGTTGAGGCACTTCTAGCATCACAGCAAGACATCTTGCCTCAATGAAATAACCTTGTGGCTTTCTTAACAGATGTCTTTCTTTGCTAGTGCCATCTCTTTTATCAGACAGTTCTGCCTTCTTGTAAAGAAATGACTTTTTTGCTTGCTTACCGCTGTTTTGAGTAACAGTAGATATTTAGCAGATTGCCACGTCTTGGACTTAGCTTTTTGAAGTGTACTGTAATAGATTTTTGTACTTTGTAGACAATGTGTGTTTTTTTTATCATGTGATTTCTGCATCTTCTGGCTAACTAGGTATGACCATGAGATTCCTTAACAGCCTTCATAATCTGTTGGTTTGTTGTTCCAAATCTTAATTGGTTAATGTCTTGCTCGACAGAATGCGCTAGTATAGCAAACAAACAACGAAGTTTTGCAGCCCATGTAAGACAAAAATGCACTTTTCATGTTTTTGTTTTACAAAATGTCTGTGTTATGAACACTTAGCTGAGCAAATATAGTATTTGTAGTGATTTGTTCTTTTCTCTTTGTCCAGGTGTGTCTTTTCAGTAGTGACTCTCCATTTCACTTTTCCCATTGGTCTAGTATTATGAGTCTGTTTTTTGTAGTTAAGAATAAAAGAATGATAGAAAAAGATTTTGGGCTGTGGAACTTGGTCATCTACTCTAAAAACTGTTTAAAAACCATCCCTGATACAGTTCTGGTCCAGGACATCTGTCACTTTCCAAGCTGACAGCAATTTTCATGAGCTGTAAGTCTGAGAGTTATGTTAACTACCAGGTTAGGTGCAGACATTTGTTCTCTTTTAGAGAGTTAAAGATTAATGGTATGGTTGCCATACATTTGGCTGGCCTCGTTGCCATGAAAAGGTTCTTGTTACGTTAGGCATAGCTTGCTAGGGTTCATCTGCCTGTCTTGTCAATTGAAATCTTGTTCTGTTAGTATGTAGAGAAGGCAAACGTAGAATTATCTAATGGGCAAATTTAATTTTTTTAAATACTTTTCATAGGCTCTTCATGTTAACACCAGAAGATAATGGCAGTTGTTAAAAGAAATTTGTTCAACAGCTAGTTGTATAAACCACTTTCCATTCAGTCTCACTTATTTAAATTTACATCTTAAAATTATTTAACAAATTGGTGATTTAATAAAACATTGCATATAAAATTGAGATCAGTCCTACCTTATTAGTTACCTTCTAAACTACTTAACCTAGTGACAAATTTCTTCATCAGATTGGTGGTCAGGACTGATGCCCTCTGTGCATGCAAGTCTTCCTTTTTAAGGGTACTTCAGTTTCTTTTCTCTTTTGCTCATGCTTTCACTCCACTTTTAAGTAGTCCACTTTGTACACAGAATGTTCATTCAATGGATTTACTGGCAACTGGCACAGATAAAATAAGTGTTAGCCAATTAGTTTGCTCAAAGGGTGCCTTTTGTTGGTCTGACTGTAATGCAGTCATCTTTACCTTTCCTTCACTTCGTGAAGGGAATTTGTTTAGCCCTAACCTCTTCTGTGAAGCTTTCTGTAAAGGAACTAAAGGTTTTCGGCCCCCTGTGTTGAGTTTACTCGAGGATGTGGAAAGGAATGAGAGCTGGCATTATTTCTTACAACAATAATGAGAGAATCTTTTGGCTTCCTCTGTTCATCACGAAGAAAGCTTTTCTTCTACCAGACAAAGAAGAAAAGAGAATGTAGCAGGTTGTTCACGGATCTGAGCATCTCAAGTTACAGCTAGTCTTTTTTTTTTTTTTTTTTTAAGTGTTTGTGTGGATCTTGGTCTTGGGGTCTTTTGAAGCTGCCTCAAAAGTGATTTCAAAGAGGGTACTAACACCTATTTAAGATCCTCTGTCCTTGACCTTCCTCCCGTTTACATAGATAAGAACAGTCCAGAGGCACACAGAATAGTTATGGAAAAAATATAACATGAATTACAGTTTTAGGGATCTTAGGTCTTAATAAGCTCACACTTTCACCTTACCTATTTCTGCCTTTTACTCATGGTCACACCTCTGAACTAGGAATGCTGAGCTGACCTAATTGCATTGAGCTGTCTTTTCTGAATACTCAGCTGTTGTGATTTTTCTGACCACCTTTCTGAACCTGTCTTCAACTTAATATAATTTCAAAATGAAATATTTGTTATTTTATGAGACAAAAGGAGGTCTCTAATGATAACTTGAAATGCTGGTTTGAGAGAGATCTTTATTTTAGACACTGGTATATTATAAATGCAGTTACACTGTTCCTTCAGATCCCTGGTTTGATACTGAATGTAGCATGAAAAATTACATGTTCTTCCTTTCCATATTAAGGGACTTAGTTTACTTGGTTATGTTTCAAAGAAAACAAAGTTAAATGGAAAAGTGGTTGATTCCATCTGAGTGGTAATTCATTTGTGGGGGTTGGCCTTCAAAGAGGCTGAGAAGAACTCAGAACATGCAAAGGGGAACAGTTCACTGGTTGCTTCTTTTGTCCTGGATGGATTTTTCACAAATACATATTTTTCTGACAAAAATATTAACAACGTATACATAAATAGGGGTTGAGCGATGCTGATTACATAAGGGGAATCTTTTAAGCAAATGCTATTGCTTTTAAGACTCTTTCAGAAAGACTTCATTTTATGACTGAGGCCCTCCATCTGAGAAGTAAATCTTAAGCTGTTCGCAACTTCTGGCAGCGGTTGGACTTTTTTTTTTATTGCAGATATTTTTTCTGCTCAAGGTTTTCAGCCCTGCATTGGCATCTTTAATGTCTGTATCTGGAAAGCTTTCATAAGTAACTTGATTCTTTCTTCTGTGGTGTTGGAATACTTTCTATGCTGCTGGTGGAAGTATATGTAAACTTCTATATTGTGATGTGCATTCATAACTATGAACCTGCAATTGACGGATTTAAGTTGCGTGATGTGTGAGAAGAACTATTATCCTTATAAATCAGATTCAAGTCCAGAACGCTAATATTGCATTAACTTCTCATTTTACTCACGTAGTATCTATGTGCCTGAATGCTTTGGTTATTAGTGCATTAAAATACTCAGTGAAGTGTAGCCCTCACAGCAGAAGTCCATTTAAAAACAGTTTAAAATGAGGGAAACATCAGTAGATTAAGATCTGTTCTTAACTTCAAAGCGGCCTGCTCCTATTTGACTGTCATTTTCATGACATCAGTATGCTGTTCCTGTCCCTTTACTACTGTCCAGCAGTTCCTGTCAGTTGTGACATTTTTGATCTGCCTTCCCTGGCAGGTAGACTTGCATCTAGACTTCATTGGTGATCGCTTAAGTACAGAACATAATGAGGTGAATAATAGGGGTTTGATCCAAACATTTAGTTGCATGTATTGTTGTTCTAATTTGTGATACAGTCAATCTGTACAGTTGGTATACATATGCAGGAATGGGATTAAGGCAGAGCTTGGCTGGAGTTGCACCTGAGGTATGTGGAAAGCAACAAGAGAGCTCTTAAAAGCATATCGACAGCCAAAGTAAGGGTAAAGGGAGAGTATGGCCCTGCTGCTGAATCAAGTAGGCACTGTGTGGTGCTCTCAGGTGTGGCAGAATTTAAGGAGTGGAGAGAGGTGGCATCCATGGTAAAGGAAGGTTAAGAGTGCATAAGTAAAACAAATCCAGATTCATGGGGCCAGATGTGACGTACCCGAGAGGACTGGCTGACAGGATTGTCAGACCTTTCCCTGTCTTCTCTGAGAAATCATGGCAAATGGGAGATCATCCTTAGTGACTGAAATGTGGCAAATGTTATATGTGTCTTCAAAAAAGACAAAGTCTGGACAACTGCGACAGTGAATGAAATAAATTAATTTGTATCATCATTATATTACTTGGTGTAAATAATGGAACAAGTGCTAAGGTGCTTCTAGTTCTGAAAAGATTCAAACCTATTGATAGGATCAGTGACATGTTGCTATTGTTAGTACAGCTGAACAGTTTCAGAAGGATAGTACAGGGTTTAGTCGTGCCTTGACAGTAGTTGGGAACGGCTGTTCAAACGTGATTGAAGTGGCGTTAGTGCATGGCTAGAGAGCGAGCACGTCCCCTGGGATGGTGATGGTGTTTCTGTCTTTGTTGTCTGTCTTGTCCTTGATTCACAGGCTGTTAAGCCATATACATCTCAACTGCTGAGTAGTAGTGCATACAGATGACACATCTCTCAAGCAAATTGAAGCTGGTGACACTTTACCTTATTATGACATGCTGTATGTTGTAGCAGCTCAGTAGCAGTTTTACGACTGTGAGAACTGGCAACCTGGCAGTTGTTCTTAAGCTATGTCATTCCTCTTTGTGGGCTATAACCTGATTTTAAAATGGTGCTCTACGCAGGCAAGTCTTGAGTAAGTTTGCACCCATTTCAGTTGACTTACATGTTTTGCTCTAAGACAAATTTGAGTGGTGAAAGACAATTTTGGAAGTCATGCTTAACAGAACTGAATTTGGGTCTTGCTTCATTTGGTGTATTCCCTACACTGATGCTAAGTTATTACACATTACAAGAATAGCATATGACTTGTGGAAATAAAGCTGATTGGAAGATTATTCAGATGTGATGTGTTGTGTATTGTTTGGGTATTTTAATACAGAACCAATAAATTAATGCATTTGCAATTATATGGAATGTTACTTCTATTAAGTTGTGATCCTTTGCACTGCAGAAGGTGGAGAGTCTTTTTCTTCCATGCAACAAAGTAAAAAATCACAATAAAAGATTTTCTCTCTGAAGCAAGGCAACATGATGACAATCAAGCATTTCATGAAGAAACATGAAACATGGTAGCCTAAAAAGTATGAAAGGAAGATGTCTTGATGAAACCCTGCTGAATAGGACAAGTATTTCATAGCTGCTAAGCCCTCTGCTGTTTCTAGTGGAGTCCAATAGGTTGAACTGTTAGGGTTAATTTACCTGCTGAAAGACTCTTAGGAGTCCTTCCTCTGCTACATTGCATTTTCTGTATTGTTCTTGTGCTCTGCAAGAGTTATTCCTAGTAGAGGGCTGTGTGTTTTATTTATTAATAAATCTACGAATGTGTGGGGAGGAAAGAGGATGTAAACAGTTCTCTGTAGTGCTTGCAGTGCAGCACAGCTCTGCTTTTCTTTCATTGAACTACCACCAGTGTTTCTCTGTTTTTGAAAGAAATGCTTGCCGTATGTCATTGCAGCTTTTCTGTAAGACTACAAACTAATCTAATCTGTAGATGACTTTTTTTTTTTTTTTAAGTTTAATTTAAGTGGCAATTACAAACTGAATGAAGCGGTTTTCTTTTGGAACAGATAGGATGATCCAAGAGGAGGACTCTGGAATACTCCGGTAACACATCCTGATTTTAAGATGTTTGTCCTTTTGTTTCCAAGTAATTAAGACATTTAGATAGTCCGTATGGAAGATTGACAGAACGGTATTTTTCCCCTTTAACAAAGGATGTATAAGGGCATGTAATACTAATATTAAAGTCAACGTGATTTTTCAATCAAGCTGATGTTAATCAGTAATCAATGTTCAATCAAGGATTTTTTGTAAGCTATATTCTGGCCCAGTTATAAGAACATAAGACGTTCTTCACTAGTATTTGTTGTTTGTTTGTTGTTTGTTTTTTTTTAATTCAGAGATTAATACTATCGATTTCCTAGAACTTGGTAGATAAGGGAGAAGACTCAAAAAAAATTGTTTAGTTTTTCAATGTAAACTATTATTTCCAGCTTTTTTTTTTTTTAACCAAACAAAAAATCCATCTTAGCTAAAATGCAGAACACACAAATCCCTACCCTTAGGGTCTTTTCTGAAGATCATTTAATTTTTAACCTGCATAAGTGAAAAACAAATACATGAATTTGTTGCTAGTAGCATAGGAGAAAGGAACCTCAGTTTGTAGGTCCTCGTCCAGGTACAGAAGGAGATTCAATACTCTATTTCCCATTCAGACTCATTTTTGCTCATTCTGTCTATGTCTGCTGAAGACTTCCTTAAAACAAACAAACAAGCAAAACAAACAAACAAAAAAGGCAATATTTTCAGTAGTTTTATTACTTGTCACTCGTGCATATGAGAAGTCTTCCAGTGTGAGCTGGAAAAAACAACACTGGAGAGCTAGCTAAAAAGTAGTCAAGCAAAGTAGGCTCTTTTGCTATTGTGTTTTTTATGATGGTTTATATGCTGGCTTTGCTATTAAGGATGGAAGGTTTTGTGGTGGGGAAAATATGGGGGAAAAACAAAATTACTTAAAACACTCCTTGTGTTGTGTGTGTGTCTGTCCCTGCCATGTGACCCAGTTCTCTTTGTCAGCTGTATATTGAGAGACAACCCTGGCCCAAAGGTTTTTGGTTGTGATCTTCTATTCTTTTAGAAACTCACTATAAAACCAAATGGAATCTAAATACTTAAATTTGTCATCTCATAAGTGCTTATTGTGCTTATATTCATAAGAAATTTTATGTATTTTCCCAAGTGTCACTTCATGGAATATGACATATTTAAAATTATCTGAATATACCTTAAATGTACAATCCACAATATAGTATTAGTGTAAGTAATGTCTTGGAAAAATACAGAGCTGCTTTTAACTTAGGGATGGGGGATTGGGGGCTATTTGTGTAAGTCTGTAACGTGGAAGGAAATTTGATGACAATCCAACTTCATAGAGGCATTAAAAAGAAATCTGCATTGTAATGTAGTGATGACTTTTGGATCACCATACGCAAAGAAGTGTTTTCAGAACAGTAGTTAAATATCACGTGTGATGTTCTCACAGAAGTTAAGTAGCCCTGTGGCACTGGCCTGAAAGAACCAGCCTACCTGTAAGCTGTGAAATTACATGAGTGGAGGAAGTGTTGTGTTAATTTGGCACAAAGCCCACAGTCCATTGTGTGTGGCATGCATGGGGAGGTTGATCTGTCAAAAACGCATGGGTAGTAGAACACAAGGAGTGATAATAGAGGTTCAGCTGGTGGCATCTTCCTGAGTACTTTGCATTGAAAAACCATCCCCAGGATGCTCTGGGTGGATTGTGTTCTGGTTGTATGGTGAATTTTCAACAAAGTGCACAATTATATTGCCTGCTGGAGATTGTGAAAGATGTTGTGATACCTTCGTAAAAAGAGGATTAATAACATGTTCTTTATAAGCCAAATGTAGCCCTCCGTTTCACCTCCTTAATAAATACTCTGCTGTAATTCTTAATTCTCTGAAGTGTAGATGCTAACCAATAGACTACTGCTTACTCTTAAGCCAAACAAAGTCATCTCTGTATTTACTGTAAAATGCAGCCTTTGTAGAATCTTTCCAGTATATAAAGTTTTCTAAAAACGGAAATAATAAATACAATTACATCAAAAATACATGTTCAAAACCTTAATATTAGCTAAGCTCACTTAATTCTCAGGTGAATAGGAAACCACTAATGAAGTGTTCATTCAATCCTGTGTATTACATTTTAGCTACTTCTGTGCATAACTGAGCCACTGTATGGCCTTGCTCTTCTCCTGCATGCACAAATGCGTAATTCAGTCTCATACATCCAGGTGGCAAATGGTGGGATGAAGGGAAGGGAGGACAAGACTGGGATTTCTGTTCTGTGGTTTACTTGATTCAAGTTACATTACTTAACTTATTTGAAAACCTAATGACTTTATAATGATTGTGGCGAGTCTCAAACACACTCAAAGAAACTGAACGTCTTTATAGCTAGATCTCTTTTTTGCAAAACTTTTCATTTCCGAAATGAAATGCAGCCCTCAGAAATGAAATGCAGCCCTCAGAAATTAAATAAATTGATTTTTTTTCATTGCTGTAGAATATAAGGCATATATAGAGAACACACAAATTGCTGATGGTCCTTAAAACATCTTCAAACCTCATTTGACATCCTTCTGTCACTTGGTCTCCCTCAGTATACCAATTCACTCATTTGGTGTCTATTTGCAGCTTCTTCCTGTGCTTCTGGCTTCTATATAATGTGCGTCTCTGCCTCCTTTCACCTTTGAGAGCATGCCTGCATTGGCTGCCATGTCAAAAGCAAAGGGACAGGTCTATAGTTCTTCGACAGATAATAAAGTTTAATTCAGTTATCTTAAGTGAAATGGTGTCCTCCTTATTTAAAACCATGGAGTGGCTACTGCTTAAGGATTAAGTTAGACTTTTTATCAGAAAGCTAAGGGGGTGAATATTAGAAGTGTGTTTGGCAGGGTAAGAAGGATGTGGAACTAAAAGGGACTTCATAATGAAATAGCAGCTCATGGCAGTTTGTAACCTGAAGTGCACCAAAAACTGCTTACCTCAGTGCTGCAGGACTGAAAGGGGCTAATGTGACCCCAGTTTTTCAGTTAGAGAGAAACAAGTCAGTTCGCCTTATGTCTGTACCAAGCAGATTAGTCGAAACTACACTAAAGAACAGTACTAGTGAGCACTCAGGCAAATGCAATGGATGGAAGAGGAAGCTGGACTCCGCTGTTTGCAGAAGACAGTGGTACTCAACAGATCTTACCAAGATCTTAAAAGGTATCGAGAAGCATGAGGGTGATGATATACATGTAGATCTTGTTTGTTGGGACAGATAAAAACTTTCTCTGTGGATTTCACAAGATGGTTGCCTATTTTAGTCTGTCCCATGTGTTTTTGTTGTTGTTTGTTTTTTTCCTGTTGGCCACTGTTGGAACAAGGTACTATCAAGTTGGGCCTCTAATCCCACACTGTTTTATCTGTTACAGAGACAGTAGTGATTGTAACAGAAGTAGTAACTGACTAAAGGTTTTTGGAGGCTTGCACAGATGAATTAATGTTACTTTTTTATGTAATTGTGTTGTAAACTGTGGTAGCTAATTACTTAGGGGAGCTGCATATTAGGAATCCTGCAGATTCAAAGTACAAGATAACTGCTCACATGAATTTCTTCAACTGTATACTTTTTAATGTTGAACTGCCTCTAAAATTTGTGGTGAAGGCATAAAATATATGTATCTTACACTATTTTTTCCTTTCTCAGACATAATTTCTTCTATTTGTTTTAAATACTGAATAAAATGAAACTTTAGTGGCTCTGGGGAGGTTGTGAGACAAAAATCAAAGTCTTTAATGGCATGTGGCATGTTGCTTCACTCCGAAGGTTGAGATAGTACAAGAAATAAAAATCATTGTTTTTTTTTGTCTTTTAAGTTTTTTTGATACCATCATTTACATGCCCAGATGATGAGACAGACAACTCTGTTTTACTAGGTTAAGTCTTAAAATTATTATTTTTATTTTTATTTTTTTTTAGCGTACAGTCTGACTTCTGTACAAGTGGGTGATGGGGAGGAGCTATATTTTGTCCTCTGATTGTTGCCATTGTTCGTAGTTGCAAGTCAGGTGTTACGGTTTGAGAGTTTTTTCAGGTTTTCACTTTGAGGCTATCCATTATTAAGATTAGGTACACAATGACGCTGGGGGTATGTGTTTAACAGGGACGTATTGTACTCATTTCAGATGCTTCAGGATAGATACACGAGCTATCAAGATCATTGTTTTTTATTTACCTGCAACTTAGATCAATTATTTGGCGTCTCTTTGGTAAGTTTAATTTAATAGATGTCATTCAATTCACAGAATCTTAAAAGAGAAACTTTCCTTCAGTGCCTGTTACACATAGCTAAGACTGTTAGCTCAGGTCTATATTTCTGGTTCTACAGAATATCTGTTTCTTGGTTAAGTGTATGTTGTATTGTTAGGAAGGTAGAAGGAAAAGTACCAATGCATGTTACTGCCGTGTAGGATGAGTTTTAATACTTTGATGTAGAATATGTCAAAATGACCATTGAGAGCTAATCTCCAAGTCCCTAACCACTGGAAGGATCAGATGTGCAAGGGTATATTAGTAAAGCTCTAAAGCTATTTGCAGTTGCCTAATTAATAACGCTAAACTATTGGTAGTGGTTTCTTCAGTCTTAGATGTTTATCAAGGAAGTGTAGTTACAGCCATTTTATTTATGAGAAAAATGGAAACAGGGGAAGCTTACAGATACTTGCTGTTAGTGCTGAAATTGTCTTGAATGTCAAGTTGGTAGTTTAAACTGTATAGTTACTTGAAGTCAACTTTAAGTTCTATTCATGGAATTCTTTTGAAATCTAGGTACTTTTCCCTGTCTTTTTCTTTATTGAGACTCCTGTCACGACTTGTACTGCTGCATCTTTTTCTGTAGGCAACGACGTCTTGGTATAGAACTTGTGTTTCTAAGTTGTAAAC
This sequence comes from Anas platyrhynchos, assembly GCF_047663525.1. NCBI lineage: Eukaryota > Metazoa > Chordata > Aves > Anseriformes > Anatidae > Anas > Anas platyrhynchos. The sequence continues at coordinate 18,767,786 of NC_092592.1, read as the reverse complement.
AAGATGATCCAAAATTGGTACAAGTAAAACTCTTTACACAATTATACAGAGTGGGATATACATAAAGTCTAGGTCTCCTTTTGTGCATTTGGAAGTAAAACAACAATTCTTCAAACTAGTCAAGATGCAATCTGTTTTTGAATGTGAAAGTTCTTGTCAACAACAGTGACAGTACTAAGATGCATCATCCGACTGCAAAGTTTTCATATGCTGCCACTTGAAATGTTGAAGTACCTTCCATTTCTTGAGGTCCAAGGTAGTGTTTCTTCTGTAAGACAGAATAAATTAACTTGCTGAATTTCCAGTAGTACCTTGCAGATATTGGCAGGCTTTACGCAGGCTTCTATGTGCCTATGTAGAAGTAGGCAGGTGTGGGGTGGCATTCCTCTTGAAGTGCTAGCACCTTATTGTAAGTCACGCTAATGGATGTGAACGTGATGCTATGTATTTCAGTTTGCATGTTGCCAGTGATCACTTGGAAAGTAGTACTATAATTGCTTCTCTGTTTAAACATCTTTATGCAAACTGGAGGTTAGACTACGATGGCCACTCAACATGTGTATTCCAAATTCTGTAGCGGACCTTTCATGTTGTTCCCCCAAAAGTGAAGACACTTGTTTCAGGCTGAGTGAAAATGCATGTGTGTGTTTTATTTTTAGCTATAAATAAGTGTATGTATATACATGCATATATAAATATGTTTGCATATGCGTACAATGTGTATATAGTAGAACATGCAGCAAAACATGGAAACAGACACTGCTTCACCCAGCTGGGTGTTAATCATATGTTTTAAATTTGTAGTGAAGTTGGTTATGAGAAACTTTGTGGGGAAACAGTCACGAGGATTTGCGTAACAAATATGACATGGGTGTGTTGGGTATGTTTAAAGCAATCTTTTAACAATTAAAGGAAGGATTCCAACTTTTTAAAGTAAATTATTTCAGAAGAATATTGGTAGATGAAAACCATGTATGTTGGTGGACTCCAGGTGACTTGCAGTAATGTAATTCCGAAAGTGTCATGTCCTAGCTTATGATGGAAAAAGCAGTTTCTAACCCTGGTTTTCTTAGGACCCATATTTTGGTAGCATTTGTAATGGCACAGTGCAGAATATTACCGTGGAGAGATAAACTACTCTAGAAGGATACCTTTTATTAATTGTGTTATTTTCTTCTTTGTCCTGAATTAATTTTAATGGTGGCAAATACCAGAGTTCTTCTGTTGTCTCCAAGCAGGTGTATTCTACTTCGAATTGTAAAAGCTTCTTGAAGCTGAAGACAGTTGAAAACGACATACTACATGTATAGAATATAAAATGAGGATGTATACTATATATAGGAAAATGAATATTATGTAATAGCTGACAAGGTAGTTGTGAAGACTGAAAACTGGAATTATGTGAATGCTCTTGAACATGAATTAAGGGAGGTTTTTTTTTTTATTACTTCTAAGTAATTCTAGTAATTCAACTTGTGAATTACATGTTGCTTAAATGCAATAACTGTTTAATCAAAAACTTATGTCACTTGAGGCTTCATGAAGAAAACTGACCTAGCTGGTGCTACCCATGATAGTTTCTGCTGAGATTCTTCTGAAAATTTTTGGCTTCAGTGATGTAAAAGTTTCTCAAAAGGCCAGACACCTGTAGTTCTAAATGAGAACATGTATGATGAGACCTGCTGAAACATGTTGGCTTTCTTTCCTCCTTGCCTTATGATTAAAAAGGGGCTTTTGTTTGATTCTCATAATGTAATGTGTGAATCTCTTAAAATAACTTAATCTTTTTAAATGTCATTATAATTATGAAAAACAATCTCTTTTGTGGATAGAATTTATTTAATTGCAAGTGTTGCCAATAATGTAATCAGTTATACTGAGCTCTCTATTAATTTCAACTTTCTTAAAGGGTAGTTTAAATTCTTTAGTTATGTTCTCTTAGTAAGATACTTTGTTTCTTTTCATTCTAGGCTATTTACTTTCTAGAAGAGAGGGTCAAGCAGGATCCCCTGAAAAGCCGTTGTCTGATCTGGGTCGTCTCTCATACTTGGCTTACTGGAAAAGTGTAATTTTAGAATACCTTAACTGCCACCATGAAAAACAAATCAGCATCAAAGGAATGAGTCGAGCTACGGGAATGTGTCCACATGATATTGCCACAACCCTGCAGCAGCATAGCATGATAGATAAAAGAGAAGATAGGTCAGTGAATCTTACACAAATTGTAAAAAATGATGAGACAAAATACTTACTTTGTCTACGTACAAAACGTGATATCAAAAATGCCCATGTAAAATTCTGACTTAAAATTGAGTAACAATCTTACTGAAGAAGTCAGTAAGGCTGGATCATTTTAATGGGGTCCTGCATAAAGACTTTCTTTTCCATAACCAAATGGTGTTTTTTGGATCCTCTTTCATATTAATGGTTGTTAGAAGGGTGTTGCGCGCTTGAAACGTTTTCAGTGAAGAATTTAGTTTCATTCAGTATCATCATCTGTAAGTACAATTTTTTTAAAGAGTTTATATTTAATGCTGTGATCAATATTGAAAAGTTGAGTTAAATGCACTGAGAAGGTGAGTTCCTGTTTTGTAAATGTCTTCTTTCTTAATGATCTTGATTGCTGTTTTAAACACTGCATGATTTTATGTATTGCATTTTTTAATTTTTTTATATATTTTTTTTTTATAAAATGCCTTAAATGATTTTCAGTGGTATTTCTGTTTCTCAAGACTTCAATTCTTTCTGGATAGTCCAATCATGGAAACATAATTAAGTGAAATTGCCTTGCAAACAGTGAGGTGCCAAGAAATAAAATGAAGATCACAGATTAGCTCAGCTTCAGTAACTTTTATGTGCACCAATACTAGTATTCAAAACCAGTAAGTTTTGAACTGGTAAGAATGCAAGTATTCAAAAAGGAGATTGGCCTACAGGATGGTGTTATGAGAGTGATTTAGAAGGCTGTCATTAGATTAAAACCTTAATTTTCTGGGGTGCTTATTTGTAGGCAATCTGATGGGATTTATTTTACAAGATAAATAAATGGGTATTAATTACTACTGTGAAACTTGTGCCCTTTCACAAATTACTATAGGCTTTGAATACTGACATCCAGTTAAAAAATCATGCTTTTTCATCTACAGAATTCAAATTACTTTATAAACACAGTCAGTTAATTTTTTTTTTTCCACATGTAGTAAAGCTTAGACAGGGACATGAACTGACCTGGCTAAAGGTATCCAGGTCAGTAGCTGAGCTAGGAAAATAAATCACATCTTGGAAATGCCTGTCCAGACATTTACCTTGGGAGTCAGGTATGGCTCCTTATTATTTCCTACATTTAATTAATTGTTCTTACATTAGTGAGGTAGAGGTTTGTCACAGTTCTGCAAAAAAATGTTCATCTGGATTTGATTTTTTTTTCCCAAGTGTTCTCTTGGTGGAAAGTAATGTAGTCACTTGATGCCTTCAAAATCCTTGCTTAAAAGAAGTTTAAACTTTTATAGTTATTTACTTTATAACAGGATACTTCAGCGGGGTATGTGCTAGCATACTGCTATTATGTTAGTCTTTGTCTACATTTGATATGCTACTTCATAATAATTAGGAAGCTGTTTTCTACTGCATCAGCATAAGACTGAGGTACATTTTTATGTTTTGTTAGAAGACCTGTGTTTATAACTTCTTTTCTTGTCCGTTTAGCTGCCATCTTCAGTTACAGTATTAACAAGTTTCTTATTCTTTGCTTCATGATCCACAGTGTTTTGTTTTTATTCGTATGTCATATTAAAATAGGAAACTGCTCTGGCAGAGTGTTAGAGCCTACACTAAACCTACTGCATGTATTTAGACTGGTTTACTGTAACAGCTTAACTTTCTTCCCTAGTGATGTTTAGTGTTGAGTTTTCCTTTCATCAACTGTTGTTTCCTTACTTTTCTTAGAAAACAGTCAGCAGTGTGTGTTATCTGTGTACATTAGCTGCTATTTTTAGTTTGATTCATCTGTTGCTTTACCAGTTTATTTTCACAGGTTATTGTGCAAAAGGATTTAATCTGTAGGAAGACTGTTTTACATGATCACTTTCTAAAATAAAATACTGTTTATTGGATTGTAGATTTGTAATTATTAGAAGGGAAAAGCTGATTTCAAGTCATATGGAGAAACTGAAAGCAAATCCACGTATTAATGAAGTAGATCCTGAAAGCTTGAGATGGACTCCTCTGTTAGTTTCTAATGCTGCAGTTTCTGAAGAAGAGAGAGAAGCAGAAAAGGAGGTAATAGCAGCAACTTTTTTTTCTGAATTTCCTTTCTTTTAAATTTCATCATTCCCTAATATTCAACAGTAGGCTACCTTAAATAGAGCAGTTGTAATTTTGACCTCTGCCTAATTATGGAGGATACTGATTATGTTGTAATGCACAGTTTTGGAAACTGCTCAGCCAGACATGGTAACTTTTTCGGGGAGGGGGGATGAATATTAAAACTTAAAAATGTGAATCTCTTGTTGTGGAGACGTATTTATCACTCCTGAGGTAGTCGAGGAGCATGTAATCAGATCAAATTTGGTGCAGAGCTCAGGGGCTGCAATGTCAATCGATTCTTTGTGTTATGAACTTGCTCAAAGTGATCCATGTCAGTGGGCATGTAATGTAGTGCTAAAGGACTTAAATCAATTCGCTGCATCATTAATAGTGCTAAATATCCCATGAAATGCAATCTTCTTTGGTTTGTTATCCTAACTGTTGTAAAGGAGCCTACTAGATGATTCAGCTGAAATGTTGTTGCTAGGTTAGCCAGCAGTGCTAATCAGGGTTGACTTATTGTAACTCTTTAGCAGAACGTAAAGGATATGGCTAAGTAAATGCTGTTTCAGTGACCCGTTATTTTAACCTCAACCCTTCAGGCTGAGCGTCTGATGGAGCAAGCTAGCTGCTGGGAAAAGGAAGAGCAAGAAATATTCTCCACAAGAACTAATAGTAGGCAATCACCTGCAAAAGTACAATCTAAAAATAAATATTTGCGATCTCCAGAAAGTGTGGCAGTGGTGGGGGAACGAGGGCAATCCACAGAACAATCTAAGGAGAGCAGCGAGGAGGATGGTGGGGATGAGAATCAGCAGAGTTCGCCTCCCCGGCTGACAAAGCCACAGTCTCTGACCATGAAAAGAAAGGTGTGTTATTCAGTGGTTTGATTTTGTCATTTAACTCTGATTTCAATCAAAGCATTATCATCACAATAACAGTCTATTTTGTTTAGAAGTATTTATTAGACTGTTTTAGTTCTATTCTCTATCGTTAGAGCACTGAATGCTTCCTGTATTTGTTTTCTTCCCTTCCATTCAACTTCTTATCTTTTTGATTTTTTTCTTTATCTTATAAATCTGTCACATGTAAAAACATGGGTGCCACCAAAGAAATCAGAATTTCGTGTTTATTTTTAAACTAGTGACTGCCATCTGCTGTTGGGCATTGGTATTGATTCACTATTTCAGTGGTTTTTCCTTTTTCCCTTTTTCATTTTAAGATGGACTCCAACTTGAGGGGCTTGTATTCTTGTAGTCCATTAATACAGGAAATCTGTAAGGGGAGTACTTTTTTTCCAAACAAAAAGGCATTTATGTTTTAACCCATATCCTTCTAATCTCAAAGAAATTTAAATGTCATTTTCTGCTTGCTGCAGTGTTTACATAGTCTTGAATTTTGTTGAGAAGTTAACTGTTTGAATGGCTTAAATTACTGAAACAAGCACCCCAAAATTTTAAAACACATGATTTAGCACGTGTTTAGATGTCTTTGGTGAGAACTAGGGAACAGGAGTGTCTCTTTATTTTATTTTAAAGTAACAGACTTCAAAGAAACTGTGAATCTCTGAGAAATATAATTGCATAGCAATAGAAATAAAAAATTTAGGTAACTGTTTCTTTATAGCCGTTAACTATGGGATTCTTTAATGTACTGGTAAGACCAATGTACAGCTTGAGGTGCATTTCCTTTGCTTTTACTTTTTTTAATATATGTTATTTATGTATTTATTTATTTACTGTAAAATAGAAATGTAGGAAAAAAATCTGATACTTGTGAATGTTCTTGGATTCTAAATCTACAATGGAAAATCTTGTAAATACAATTTACTTAGTATTGCTATGAATGTCATTTAACAGAAGTAGAATGTAGAAATCACTGTTGTATGAACAAACTTATAGTCCTCATTTTTCCCCTACAGAAGGGTTTGTGTGTATGGATGAATACATATCTGTTTTAACTGTGTATACTTTACACATTTTACGCATGGAGTTGATCTACATTAGCATTTGATACCATGGTATTTTGGCATGAGTAAATTGATTAATGTGAACTCACTTAACATAAATGTATTTACTACTGCACCGAGTCAACTGACAAAACAGGACTGTAGGAAGAGTTATATTTGTGGAATTATTTTTCAGAGACCTTTCCTACTGAAAAAGAAAAGAGGCCGTAAACGCAGAAGGATTAATAGCAGTGTTACAACAGAGACAATTTCTGAAACAACAGAGGTGTTGAATGAGCCATTTGATAACTCAGATGAGGAACGTCCCATGCCACAGCTAGAACCTACCTGTGAGATGGATGGGGAAGATGATGACTTGAAGCCTGTAATTAGAAAAACTTTTGAATATCAGCCTGGGCAGCAGAAACAGGAGGAAGAGGAAGAACAGAACAAGGAGGAGAAAGACATTCGTTGTTACAGGAGTGATGACAACTGTACAAGTAAGCTGAAAATGTTCTTATCTTAACAAAATTAATTTGTCATGTGGGTTTCAAAGGAAATGTTATTCTTGTCATAAATAGGAAAGTTATAAAAAAGTTGTGTTTGGCTATTTTGATCTTATTTTTGATCTCTTTAAAATCTTATTGTAATGATTTTTGCTTAGAGGTGCTACTGGAGCCTTTATTAGAATCTGGTGGTGGCTTCATTTTTTTCTTTGTTTGTTTTGTTTTGTTTCTGTTGTTTGCTTTTTTTTTTTTTTTCCTCTATCCCAGAAGTATTAATGCTATAATATTTTTTGTTCAGAAAAAAAGTTTTCCAGTCTGAAACACTGGAGTCCATGCCATGTTGCCAAAAATAACTTCTCTGTCCCTGCAACAGGGCACTTCATACTCCACAGAGCAAGAGTGTCTTTGGAATGTTATCTAATCTTGTTTTTGTATCTTGGTAAAAGATACAAGCAAAAAGGAATATCTAGATTACAGAAATATCTTTCTGTTCAATGTTGCCGGTAATTCAACGAAATGTCTGTAGTTTCTGGGGAACAGTATGTCCTCATCTGCATTCAGCACTGTGGTACCTGTTTTTATCCCCTCAAAACAGGTTGTTTTAACTGCTTATCTAGTTTGATTTCAAATATATTTCCTGGCAGAAAAGCTAATGGATGGCTAGTGAAACTACTAATGAGCTATTCTAAATGTATGCTCATACCTTGACCTCCTGGCTGTCAAATTACATTTGTAAGTTTTAATTCCAGAATGAATGACTGGATTCTTAGTGCTACATATTTCTTTAAGAAGCCAATGAGTACTACTTCCATGTTTTTGTAATTACATGGAAGGTTTAATCTTCGTGATCCTCAGTTTGAGGATCCACTAATTTCTATTTTAAAACAGCTTTTGTGCAACTAGAACAGCCATGCTTATGAGCGTTGATGCTGTTACAAACCAGATACATTATACCACAGATACATTAGAATATTACTGCTTTTTCATGCTTCTTAGCAGGACTTGATTAAAGTAGTAGTAGCAAATTCAGTGTTCTAGCTATGTCCCAGTGACCAGGTTTGTACTTTGCTAATGAAACTGGTATTGTGTATTTGTCCATGGACAATGTCATCACATTAATTGACTGTAGTAGTGTTATAGCACTACAGTGAGAGGCAGAAATCAGCCAAGGAGTATCACTGAAGCCTTTACACTCCCAAGTGCAGCATGTTGTATCTTGAGAATTCACACTTTTTTCTGGTATATATGTAAGTGGTACCTAGGGAGAAAGAAGAGAAGAGTGATTGTTTGGAGAGGTTTTTTTAATAGACAGTGGATTAATTTAGTGTTCTGATGTGCTCTGTGTTTAATTTCAATTATCTTTTAGCTTTTGTCATGTGTTATGAGTTGTGCCATGATATGCTGCCCCTGAGAAGATACTTTTGAATGAACCACCTCTTTGCAGTGTTGGCACTAAGGCATGATTAGATGCTTACTCTAGCCTGTCCTCCCCTGTCCTCCAGTATGGTCAAAAAGGTGACTCCAGACTCTCACATTCCTGCTGTCAAAACAAAACAAAAAACAAAAACCCAAAACACATTAGCTTCATGTCTATATAAAGTGACCACAGAGTTCTTATTCTAAAAATAAAGGCTAATAATCACATCCTTGGATGATATGTTTAGTTTAGTTTACATGTGGTGTGATTTAAATCTCTAGGGTTCTTTTAGTGTATAAATGGTGGTTCCAATGGTCACTGTTAAAAGGCCACCAATCAGGAGGCACTTTACATATCTGTGTAAGTGTGTTTGAGCTGTGCTTATTATGTATTTCTTTTGTGGTATAAAATCTGTTTATAACTCTCATTCCAGAGTTTCTTAATGCATTTTGAGTTCATAAATTACTTTGGGTTTATGTTTGAAAGTATTGATTCATTAGTCTGTGCAAGCTAAGATGTTTCTTTTGTCTCTGTTGCCTCCCAAAGATAATACAGACGATGTAGCTGTGTTGGAAGAAAGCACTAAAGACAATCTTGAACCTTTAAAGAGTAAGCAGGGTTGGCCTAAAGGAGTTAAGCGTGGTCCATCTAAATGGAGGCAAAACAAAGAAAGAAAACCTGGCTTTAAGCTTAATTTATACACTCCACCTGAGACTCCTATGGAGCCTGACTATCAGGTGCTGGTAGAGGAGCAGAAGGAAGTAGCTGAAGATAAGCCCTGCCCAGTACCTGCTGTTACGGAGGAAGAGATTAAAGAGCCTGCTGAAGGATTACCACCACCAGATGATAAGGTAAAAGAGGTAGAGCCTGAACCTCTGCATCCATCCAGTGAACCCTTTGAAAAACAAGAAAATGATACGGTGAAAGCTGGGGAAGAAGAAAGGAATGTAGAAGAAAGTGGAATCGATTCAAAAGATGAAGAAAAAGACAAGCCAGATGAGGCTTTTCTGCAAAAAGAAGAGTCCGTGCACTTGGATGATCATGAGGAAGAAGAAGAGGATGACGAAGAACCTTCTCACAATGAGGATCATGATGCAGATGATGAGGACGATAGCCACATGGGTTCAGCAGAAGTGGAGAAGGAGGATTTGCCTGGCGAAGCTTTCAAAGAAATGCTGGAAACACAACAGTCTTTTTTAGACGTAAATGTTCAAACTGGTAATTCAAATCAGGAGGACTTAATGAATTGTAGCGTTGACCTTGCAGCTGATGAGTGTGAAAGTGACCAGAAAGAAGTAACTACAGATTCAGATCCAGTGCCGGAATCTGATGATGATCATGCAGATAACAACCAGGACCAAAAAGCTGATGAAGAATTACATTCCGATTTCAAGGGAGAGAGTAGTGAGACCATGGAGATTGATTCTGAGACTGTTCAAGCAGTACAGTCTCTAACCCAAGAAGCAAGTGAACATGAAGATACATTTCAGGATTGTGCAGAGACTCAAGAGGCCTGTAGAAGTTTGCAAAACTATGCCCATACCGACCAAAGCCCCCAGATGACCACGCTGGATGATTGTCAGCAGTCTGACCACAGTAGCCCTGTTTCCTCTGTGCACTCTCATCCCAGCCAGTCAGTTCGTTCTGTTAATAGTCCAAATGTTGCTCCATTAGAGAACAACTACGCTCAGATCAGCCCAGATCAAAGTGCCATTTCTGTGCCGTCTCTACAGAACATGGAGACCAGTCCAATGATGGATGTTCCCTCAGTTTCTGATCATTCGCAACAAGTTGTGGATAGTGGGTTTAGTGATTTAGGAAGCATTGAGAGTACAACAGAAAACTATGAAAACCCAAGCAGTTACGATTCTACAATGGGTAGTAGTATCTGTGGAAACAACTCTTCACAAAACAGTTGCTCATACAGTAGCCTTACGTCTAGTAACCTAACACAGAGCAGCTGTGCAGTGACACAGCAGATGTCCAACATCAATGGAAGCTGCAGTATGATGCAACAAACAAATATCAGCTCCCCTCCCACTTGTAATGTAAAATCTCCCCAAGGTTGTGTTGTTGAAAGGCCTCCAAGCAGCAACCAACAGTTATCTCAGTGCAGCATGGCCGCTAACTTTACACCACCTATGCAGTTAACTGAAATCCCCGAGACTGGCAATGCCAACATTGGCTTATACGAAAGAATGGGTCAGAGCGAATTCGGACCGGGGCATTACTCTCAGCCATCGGCCACCTTCAGCCTTGCCAAACTGCAGCAGTTAACTAACACGCTTATGGATCATTCTTTGCCTTACAGCCATTCAGCTGCTGTAACTTCCTATGCAAACAGTGCCTCTTTGTCCACCCCCCTAAGTAATACAGGGCTTGTTCAGCTTTCTCAGTCTCCACATGCTGTTCCTGGAGGACCCCAAGCACAGGCTACCATGACCCCTCCCCCTAACCTTACTCCTCCTCCCATGAATTTGCCACCTCCCCTTTTGCAGCGTAATATGACTTCATCGAATATAGGAATATCCCACACCCAAAGACTGCAGACTCAAATGGCCAGCAAAGGTCATGTTTCTGTAAGAACCAAATCCACACCTCTGCCACCTGCTGCAGCAGCTCATCAGCCCCAAATTTACGGGCGTGCTTCACAGACTGTGGCCATGCAAGGGCCCGCGCGGACCTTAACAATGCAGCGTGGTATGAACATGAGCGTAAACTTGATGCCAGCCCCAGCTTATAATGTCAATTCAGTGAACATGAATATGAATACCCTTAATGCTATGAATGGTTATAGTATGTCCCAGCCGATGATGAATAGCGGATATCACAGTAATCATGGGTATATGAATCAAACGCCCCAGTACCCTATGCAGATGCAGATGGGGATGATGGGAACTCAGCCATATGCACAGCAGCCAATGCAGACAGCACCCCACAGTAACATGATGTACACCCCTCCAGGGCATCATGGCTACATGAATACAGGCATGTCTAAACAGTCTCTTAATGGCTCCTACATGCGAAGGTAGGCCCTTTGGAGAGACAAACTACCAAACTGGCGTATTGGATTGATCTGCACAAATATCTTTTGGAGAGTACGATTTCAAAACCAGCAATTGGTGTGAATGCAAAAACATTTGTTGGCACCATTTAAAAGCTGTATGCAGCAGAAAGCCTTATACAAGTTTTTCTTTTTTCTTTTTTTTTTTTTTTTTTCCTTTTTTGCTTTAAATTTGTGGGATTTTCCTTTTCTTCTGTTTTCTTTGGGGGGAACTAGGTGGTTTTCCATTTTTTTGTTTATTTCACTGAGCTTGAAGTTTTCTGGAAAGGAAGAACTCTTTCTATGAACTGCAATTACACAGCAGCTGATGGTTCAGAGCCATTTTATGTGCCTGCTCCCATTAAAAATGTGGATAAATAGACTCCAAAACTATCAGACAGTACTGAATCTTGAGCTTTTCTCTCTCCTTTCCCCACATGTAAATGCCTTTTAGCAGTTCTTTTATTGTATTATTTTGTTTCTGAAGGTGACACTTCCGCATGCCGCTAATGTCTTTGTTAGTGACAGTGCATTTTGTAGTACTGTACAAGTGTTGTGCTTAACAGTAAGCCATTTCTTAATTTTTTTGCCTTGATTAGGTTACCCTAGTTTGAGGGTAAAAAAACAGAACTATATTTTTGTTAATTATAAAACTTGTAAAAAATAATAAAAAAAAAAAGCTGCAAAAGCTATTCACATTTTGGTTAGTTCAAAGGGTTTTATTGCTGTATGTTTAGTGTAAAGTTGAGACTCTCTTCCATTTTGGTGACCAGTTTCTTTGGGGCTGGGATAGGGAAAAAGGCAGCTTTCTGTTTTATATATACTGTTTTGGGTTTTTGTTGATTGAGACATCTCAGTGTTTATTTGTCAAGTTTTGAAACACTTTCATATATGTCCAAATACTTGGCAGGATTTAAAAAAAAAAAAAAGTAGTGAATTTGGTGTAAAGTTGCTATTTTATGGAAATGCCTCTAACTTTACATTTTCATTCCATCTGTAGATTTTTCTATCTTTATAAAATATTGGAGTTATTTTTTAAGGGAAAAAATAGAGCAGTAGCGTGTGAATAGCTCAAACTAAGCTTACAGATCGCATGTAAAAAGGCAAAAGTTATTTGTGTCTGTTTATATTGCTTCCTTTTTTGTAGCCTTTGTACCTGTACAGAGTGACTGTAAGGGCCGAACAGAAGAGGCTTGATACATGTAAAAATAGGACCCAGTGACACTCTTGTATTTATCTGTTATCTTTTTAGTCAGTCACTTAAAACAAAACAAAACAAAAAGCCCACAATGAAACACCCAAGAAACAAAAATAAAAACTGCAAAAAACATCCCCCCCAGCTGTACATTTTAACATAAAATAAATTATGATGAGCCATTTTTAGCCTCTTGTGTCTTGTCATAGTTTGATGTTGCATGGGAATTACCTCCTGAAACAGTGTTTGTTACAGTGCTTTCACATGCTTGATCTAAAGCCCATTAAAGTTGATGGGGTTTGGATTAGGCTGTTAGAGCCGAAGTGTAGGTTACTCATCATAATTGCATACACCTTGTGAAAATAAAGAGTATCTAAGATTATTTTTTTTAATAATCTTAATAAAATATTGAATAAATATGTATTTAATACATTACAAGGTTGTCAATATTTAATGTATGAAACTTTTTTCCTATAGAAAGTGTTAATATGTATGTAAAAGGGTATATGACAATGAACATGATGCTTGGAATGTATGTTAATGATAGACCTGATCTCTTCCTTTCACCATTGCTATGTTACAAGGTGATACAAATCTTCCATAGAACCTTTGCGTTCTGCATGTATACCTATACATACACACACACGTGTGAACACTTTTAATATGGCAATAGGTCTGTAAAAAGAAGAAGAAAGCTATCTGTACATGGACTTTTTGAGTGCACCAAGTTTAAATCAGTGTTCGTGAATCTGCACCAGAAAAAAATCTTGTAAGAATTTTTCAAAATGCACCCAAAGTGAATGTTGCCACTGAATTCTCCTCTACCCCACTGACATTGCAGGAAGGTTGCTAACTAAGGTGAAAGAATAGATCAGTGTAGTTGAAAATACCATCTCCCATTGTAGAATGTAAAGCAGCTTTATATATGTGATTCTACATGTTGAAAAGTCAAAGAAAATGTGTATTTTTTTAAACCTTTGAATTGCTTGCTGTTGCCAAACCAATATATTGATGCTACAGATCCAGACTCATTACCTGTTCAATTTAAATGTGATGGGGCAGCAGTCTAATCTAGCAGTAGATTTGAATGGGAGGTGAAGTTTCCACTCAAACAGTAATTCAGAATAACTTTCTTTAAAAGGATTTTAGAAAGCACAATATAATGAATATTTTTGTTCATGTACTTACACTGTCACATTTGCTTTATGAAGCCAGAGAGTATTCATGGTACTTAGATGATCTGTGTGCCTTCAGAAATTCACTGTCACATTTTATTATGCGTAGTGAAAGGAAAGATGAACCCAACAGTTAATGTGTAGCCTTTGAGTGTGTATAACTAGGACCTTGCATCTTGGTTGAATAACTTCAAATCAAAATAGCAACATGTCTTATGGTTTTTTATTTTCATGTTTTTAGAGTGAATATAGAAGACACCTGGGTTTTTATCTAATGCTGTTCAGTTTCAGGTTCCCAAGTCTGTAATAAACAGTCAAATCAGATTTTGCCATTTCAGTATGTAGCAACCTGAAACAGAGCATCCTGACTCTGGCATATTGCTAATATTCTGTATTGCAATACATGGATTAAAACTTGGGTGGAGAATGATGTACTGTGTATTGCACAACAGGCAAGTTTCCAACATGACTTTTTATTTGAGAATGGAATTCCTTTCAGCAGGACAAATGGCTCTTCTAAATCTTTCCCCATAGTGACTGTTCAAGCTGTGAATTGCATTACTGCACTGCAATTTCTGCTTTATAAGAAGGCTTTCTCACCCTTGACAGATCTTGCTCTTGTATTGTCTGCCCATTGCAGTGTCAGTCTCAATTGTGTGCTCTAGCACCATCCCAGCTGAGAATTAGCTCACTCTTTTCGTGTCTCAAAAGAATTCTTCACCAAGTTGTAAAAAATGATTCTTGTGAAATGGAGGATGTTTCCTTGCCCATGCACTCATAGTCCTTACATAAAGAAAAGACAGTTTGACAAGTAGAATGCTTAACACCACTGGTGACTTGCAAGAAGGAAACCAACTTGCCTCATTCTGCACGTACGTTGCTTGCAGACCTGGCTTTTATGTTTGTGCTGCTAATGCTTGTTATTCTAGATCATGTTGGGTGAGGTTGACCAGTGATTTGCTGTAGCTGTACTGCAAAAGTTGCCTACTTTGTGGAATCTACGTGTTCCAGAACTTTGCTTTTTCTAATTTAGCCTAATTGATTCTGGGATACTCAAAAGATAAGGAAAATAAGCTGGGAAGTAAATACAAAGTATGTTTGCTTCAGAATTGCCTAATTGGCATAGATGTACCAGCAGAATGCTTCAGACACGACCTGGTTCTAAGAACTGTCTTTGGAGCAGAACCTTCTTCATCTGGAAGCTGATGATCACAATATTCCTGAAAGCTGCACTTTAGCCCTCTTGCAAAGACAGGATGGTAAGTGTTGTGGTGTTCTGGCTGTCAGTTCTCAGCAGTGTCCAAAATATGACCAATTTTTCACTAATTGTGTTAGAAGATGGACAGTGAAAGCAGAAACAGAGGACTTCTAAAGGTATGAAACTTTAACATTAGTCTACTGTGCTTCAGTTGTTTGTTTTTTGGGGGATGCTTACTATGTCCATAGTAGATGGAAACGAACACTAATGTACAGTGTGGTAAAAAGTATGGACCTGGTAGAGGTATCTGTAGTGCTTAAGATTGTCCTATTACAGTCTGTTCTGTAGAAGCTGAGACATCTAGGAGCAAGTAAACTAACCAAGATAGTAAAGACCTATGGCTTTTCTTTCTTTTCCCATTACTGAGCATAGTTCTCTGTATTAAAACTATGTGTTTCCAGGGTTGTTTATGACCTATGTGGAGATACAGGTCAAATCTTTTGTAATGAAGCCCTGGGGCATGTATCAATCAAAAGCTGTTGCTTTGTGGTGTGGGGAGGGAATTCATGAGAATATGTAAGGTGGGTGACAATTTTGGCTTCATCATGACTTCAGTTGAGTCATTTAAACTCAGGGTATTTTTTCCTCAATCTACTTTATATGATTAAATGAGCTTAATGAAGTGCAATTTGAACACAGAACAGTGGTGTGCCCTTGCATCGAAGGAAGCTAATGCTACCCTGGTCTTCATTAGGCAAAGTATTGCCAGCAGGTCATGGCAGGTGATCCTTTCCCTCTGCTCAGCACTGGTCAGGCCAGACCTGGAGTACTGTGTCCAGTTCTAGGCTTCCCAGTACAAGAGGGACTTGGACGTACCCGAAAGAGTCCCGTGGAGGGCCATCAAGCTGATGGAGGGACTGCAGCACTTCTATGAGGAAAGACTGAGAGAGCTGGGGCTCTTCAGCCAGCAGAAGAGAAGGCTCCAGGGGATCTTCTCTGTGTCTGTAAATACCTGAACGGAGGATGCGGCCAGGACTGGGCCAGGCTCTTTTCAGTGCTGGGACAAGAGGCAATGTGCACAAACTGGAGCACAGGAGGTTCCCTGTGAACATCAGGAAGCAATTCTGTGCTGTGTGTGTGTGACTGAGTGCTGGTACAGGTTGTCCAGAGAGGTTGTGAAGTTTCCTTCTTGGAGGTTTTCAGAAACTGCCTGGATGTGGTCCTGGTTACCCGTGTCTATGTATCCACCTGCTTGAGCATGGGGTTGAACCAGATGACCTCCAGAAGTCCCTTGCAACCTTGACCTATTTTGATTCAGTGAGATCCTGCTTAAGGACTTCAAGTAGTATGTGTAGAAGCAATGAAATGCAGTGTGTTACAGATATACTTATTTTTGTTTAGTCCTATTTTTCATGTCCATGCTGGAATGACAGCTCCTAATTTCTGAGTAGCTCGGGATCCTGTACTTTGGAAATTGTAGGTAAGTTTTTTTGGTTGCTACGTCAGTGTTGCCTTTTGCCAGTTGCCTAATCTGCTGTGCAGGACAAAACGAGTGGGAGCTACTTAAGAGTTTCTACTATTTTACTTCGTATCAGTAGCTGGGAGGCTGCTGTTTGAAGGATCTGTCAGTGTCCACCTAAAGCAGCAGAGCCCCAGGAAATATGTATTTTTCCCTTGTATTTTGAGAAGTCTGTAAAAGAAACACCCATCTCCAGGCCCCATCCAGGCCCCATAAAACCTTGTTCACATACAATTGTGCATGTAGATCAGCTACAGATCCAGTTATAGCAGTCATCAAGCTATCTTGCAGGGTAGAAGAACGAATAACTTACAACTTGGCTGAGGGAAATTAAAGCAGATATTTTTTGTATTTTACTAGGTCATGTGATAGAATTCCTGTCTGTAAAGCTAATGCTAAGAAATAGACTGCTTCTCTAGACGTGAAAGCATTCAGCTTTCTCCATCAGGGTAAATGAAAGACCGGGGCCATGTCTGAAATGCACGTGTCAGACATAAGGCTGGGAGAGCTGTTGGATGTCTGCGTTGTGAATTTAGTTGCAGTAGACAGTGAGGTGCTCTGAAAAGGTGCATTTGAAGGTCTTTTCAGGTAGATGGAAAAAGTTGAGGGAAGCCTTCCAAGGATTTCTGGACTAAAACCTACATGTTGACTGCTTGGTTATTTTTGTACTGAGAAATGGCTTCTTCTGAGTTGCCTTAGATTTCTGGTTTAATAATTCATGTGAAAAGACACTGACTTTGTTGGAAGGCCCTGAGTCTGTGTATTCCAGTCATGAATATTTTTCATATCATCACTTTAATATTTTTTAACAGTAGTCTAGTTGTATTTATTGTCTTCTGCTGTGTCTGAGAATTTGTGAGTAAGGTATTTATTACACACAAAAACAAGTGAGAAATTAAAAGCATTGCATTATGCATGTCTACAGCCTTGGCTGCTGTGTCACTGCTGAACATAATGAATAAAGGCCTTCATGCTGGAGTTGCTAAGCTGGTAAAGAACTATTAACATCTGCAAAGAAGGATTTGAAGTTCTGTTTTGTTCTGTTTGATTTGTTGATTAATACTCACTGAACTCAGTGGCACAATTCCGCCTCACCTGTGTGTTTAGTTTTCTTTTTTAAAAAAGAATCCAAGACTCCTACAGTCCATGCTGCACCAAAATTACAGAGACTTTTCCAGCTGGTAAAGGCAAGAGCTCTCCCGTACTTGCTGGCTGGGTCATTCCTCTCACGCAACGGGGTAGTAAATAGCTTTTGCCTGATACATTGAATTAAGCAAAATTCCACTGGAGAGAGTGATGACTTGACCTTTTCACTGATGGAAGAAAGGTAAACATGGTTCAATTTTGATCCTTCTCTACAGTATGTTTCAAGAAGATCAAATATCGTTGAGGTGACAAAGCTCATATGTTATCTAAACACGGTTGCTGTTACTTGTATCAAATAAATTGAAAAAATGTAGGTGGAAAAGTAAATCTGGTATCTCCATTTGCATATTTGGACTAATGTCAATAAATAGCCTTAGCAACTGTATTTGAGCACAATAGTGTATTGGGGTGACTAAAGCTGACATAGGAGGAAACATTTGGTAACAGTGTCTGGAAGCACAGCAGCAGCTTTCTCCTTGTTAGGTCACTGAGATAGTTTTTTGTTGTTGTTGTTTTGGTTTGGTTTGTGTTTTTTTTTGTGGCCTTGTAAATCGACTTGGATAATGTATGTGTAGGATTTCCTTAAAATTCAGGCATTTGAATCATTTAGGAGAAACAAGTTAAAACCGAAACTGCTAAAATGTCATGTTCGTATAACTTGTTACCCATTGTATCTGCTTATGCATCTGATCTTTTGAAGGATCTTGCTTTGTTTCTACCTTGCATGTTGTGCTGCTAAGTCTTTTGTGAAGACTGAATAGCTGATCCTCATCTGGCAGCTCTCTAAACACTGTGCTGCCCTAGACTATGTGAAGAAATGGGGATGCCCAGAAACAACGTAAAAAGGCGAACTCCTGGGAAATCCTTCAGGACTCTGGGACTAAACACTTCATCTGTGCTACATCTATCTCATCATTTTTCCTGCAAAAGCTCTTCAGAAATGGCTAGTTCATCTCTTTTAAAGGTCATGTGCTTGGACTAGGATCAGGATTTTTTGGGGTACTCAGAATAGGGTTTTGTTTAAATCGTGTCTGTTTTTGTGCTGCAAAGCCTTTACAGAGGAGATTTTATTTGTTGATGTCATGAGGAACTGTTAAAGCTAGGATATCCTAAGAACAAGCGTTTTAAATTTGGCTTCCCTTCTTTTGCCATCCTGACACCATTTGAAATGTCTGTGATGTTTTACCTTCCAGATAACAAAAGATCCTTGTGACTGTGTGATTAACTACACCTTTTCCTCCCCTCCTTTTATAAAGTTTCTTTTCCAGTAGCACAGTCCTGCCAGGAGCAACACTAGATCATGGTGCTGGTCTCGTCGTCATTGGATGGTAGGCTGTTTTTGGTGTTCCTCCTCTGCAGTGCCAATGCTATGTCCAGTTCTCTCAGCTGCTTCAGGAAGCCCCGGTTTGGCAAGATGCACCGGTGCCTTGATACTTGTTCAATGGCATCCACCACTGTCATGTTCTTGTAAATCATCAGGTAAGCTAAGACCAGCGTGGCTGACCGGCTGCGACCCATAGCACAGTGAACCAGGACCTTGTCTGCGGAAACAAAGACAGATGATGCAGAGAAGAAAATGGCATGTTGTGTTTTTTGTTTTCTATGTGTGTGTGTGTTGTTGTTTTGTTTTTGTGGTTTTTTTTTGTTGTTGTTGTTGTTGTTTTTGTTTTTTTTTTGACAGTGACGTTTTCTGTAGTGCCTCTGTTCTGTTTGGGGGGTTGACTACTCTTACCAGCATTTTTGTAAGGTCCATCTTTTTACAGGTGGGGAAACTGGGGCTTTCTGTAGTACCTGAACACAGTCTACATTGAGGATTGCCTTTTTAATCCTAAACCAGGTATCTTTGATTTTATCTCTGCAACAGTTGCTAACAAATGATTTAGAAGCTGACAGAATTGGAAATTTTGGGGGGGTCTGACACCATTTTCCTTCAAGATCTAGATCACGTCACATGTACAGTAAATACAGTGTCTCTGCTAACATTTTTTTGTGCTTCATGTTTTAGCTTTGGGCCATTGCTTAGTTTAACTTTGAACCAGTAGCAGAAAGCCCTTGTTTTAAGGTACGAGCTAGAATGCAGCATTCCCTGTGTCCAGAGAGGTGTGGAGGAAGAAGAGTAATAGTAAGTGGGTTTGGGTCTGACTGACAGGTTTCAAAACACTTCAAAAGATTTCCAAAATGATGCAAAGCCCTTCAGGGAGTCACACAAAGGGTTGAACTGCTGAAAAAAGTAGATTTGGAGCGCTCTGACACCCTGTTAAGCTGAATTGCCACAGGAAAAAAAAAGTCCTATCAGGGCCAATAATAGTTTATCTCTGTCAGTTATGCCTAGTGAGAAGTGTTAGGTACAAAGCCATGACTCCTGCCAATTTAACTCCTTTGCTTCCAGGCACAAGAGGATGTGTTGGCACAAGTAGCATTGCTGTGTAATGGATGCATCAAGAACTGCCAACACTAGAGGATTAATGGTTACAGTCTGCATCCTAATCCCAGCAGATAGTCTTAGAGGCATCTTGGCAAAATTCCAGTCTCTCTGATAACTAAAAGTGCTTCTTCCTCTCTTGGAAAATGATAATCCCTTCTATTATTACTCCAAATATTTGAAACGGATGAAAACTCTCATTTGTTTGGCCCCTCATGCTTCTATTTACAGCTTCCTACCTTGTAAATGGGTTGCTGTTGAGGTGATAAAATACCAGATAGGACGACAAGGAAAGCTTTGCTTTTGTGTGTATGGGAAGGAAAGGATCTAGGAGAAAATGTAGTTTCATATTATATCAACAAAGGCAAAAAGTTGCCATATAACTTTCTGAAATGCCATTTTTTGTGGGAAAATGAAGATCTTGCTTTTCAGTGTATGTTCCAAGTCTGGCTGCCTACTGTAGCAAAATGCTGGTAACTATTCTGCAGAGCCATAGCCCTTCTGTTCTGCTCTGTGGTCTCTTCAGTTTTGATGGTAAGGACCAGTCTAAGTCGTCTTTCCCAAGAGGGAATCCTCCTGTGGTCTTTCTCTGCTTTTGGCCAGTTATATTCAGTTGCACCTTGGAGGACATCAAATAGCCGTATGTAGAGCCAGAGGTCTGCTGAGTGGTGACAGGTCCCTGAACTATTCTTGTCACTTAGCTTGGGCTTGTGCTTCTTGAAGGTCTGTCTAGATGTAGCATTTACTTTCCAGAGCCAGATGGAGTGGTAAATGTTGAGGTGTCTTTGGTAAAATGCTTTAGGTCTTTACATCTGTCTCATGTTTTCTTCTCACATTGCTTTTATTTTTTAATCCATCTTTAAGGTAATTTTTGCCACGACATCTTTACATGAAAAGAAAATCGTATTCTTTTCCGTTTTACATTTTGCGGAACAAAAGCACCAGGAGAATGAGTACTAAATCTGCAGCATAGAAGGGAACTTAGAAGTCCCTTAAAACAGTACCTTTCCTTTTATACCAGCCTCCCTGGTATAAAATTTTAAGCTGTCCTAAGGCCTGAATTCTGTGTTTTGGGAAATCTTTATGCACAGCTGAAGGATAGCATGCATGATTGTGAACAGTTTGAGTTTGCCTCTAAAGTTTGTTCCTCCAGCTGAGCTATTTTCATCTTTCTTACATCCATCTGCCCATGCTCAAAGTCTGCAAATACTGCTCTCATGAGGGAGCTTCTTAACCATGAGAAAAATTTCGAAGTTAGAGTTATCACATTAGAACTGTTTTGGCAGCATCTAAATTGCCAGGTTTTCTGGCCTGTTGCAGAAGAAGAGGCTTCTTCATTTGTGTGACAGCTTGTTTCTACAATATTGATTATTGAGCATCTCAGCAGAAAGCGTTGTGTAAAGGCATGTAGTCAGTGTATTTGGTCACTCGGCTGGCTGTGAAGGTTACACATCAAGCAGTGTGGTGTACAGTTGAAACAAATTCATTCATGCATTCTGGTCAAAAGGTGGAAACATTT
Source organism: Anas platyrhynchos (assembly GCF_047663525.1). Taxonomy (NCBI): domain Eukaryota; kingdom Metazoa; phylum Chordata; class Aves; order Anseriformes; family Anatidae; genus Anas; species Anas platyrhynchos. Next base: position 18,746,393 of record NC_092592.1, on the reverse strand, counting down.
TTTCCCTTCTTCTCTCTGTTCACATTTCCTGAACTCTCGTGCAGAGTAACTAATGACTTCATAGTAATGGGTGTAATTATGCTACTGATCAGAAGTTTTGAGCCCCAAATACTGAGTTCTGCAGTCCTATTTCATTACCACTGGGGAAAGGCACTTGGTTACTTACTATAAAATGTTATTTAGGAATCTGGGTGCTTCCTGTCAGTCAGGAAGTTGCAGTTAAATAGTTGTTTCATTAGGCACATCTTTCTAGAATTCATCTGCGGTTTTGAAACAAGCAGGTTCACACTTCCCCCTGTCCTGTCCTCCCCTGCCTCTATAGGTATTGGGATGCAAGCTTTTCCTAGACTTCGCAGCCTCGCTTGTGCTTATTTCTGTACCTCAGTCAGCAGACAAAGGTATTACAGGGACAGGAGAGTGATCGGAGTGAGGAAGTCTGTGTTTCTTACTTCAGCTACTCTGGTTTGATACTGACCTCTGGCCTTCAGCCATGGCTAGACACAGGTGTGTTTTAGTTATCCGCTCCTTCCCAAAGGCAGTGCTTCAGACAGACTTTTTGAAATGCCAGGTACTTTTTCTTCACAAGTAAGCAAGCTCCTGAAGCTGTTTCTCTTCTATTAGGACTTAGATTTTAAAACAACTCCTTTCAAGACTTTCTTCTAAACAAGGGAAGAGACTTTTGCTGTAGACTGCATTTACTGAAAGGCTAAAATTGTAAAGACCTGGCTGGCTTTTGGGGGTAAGCCAGGTAGTAGCTTGCTACAGCTGAGCTAAACAGCCAAGAACAGAAGCTGACAGGAGACTAGCAACTTGATATGTGACTCTCTGGTATTAAGGTCTTTGTAGGTTGGCTGAGAGTCTTAAGTTTCTCCGCTGGTTTCTGGTAAAATATCCTGTTGAGATAAAGTATTTGGGGGGGAGGAGGAGGAGGAGGAGTGATACTGAAAGCCAGTGTGAGGCCTGGGCTTGTAGCCCTTCACATCAGTTTAAAACCTTCTGATAGAACACTGCTGGAAGTTGGCAAATAATGAATTGGTGTAATCAAGCTGAGAAATAATAAAGGCTTTAACAAAATGCTTCTAGATCTCTGCTGTCAGAGCTGTTTCCATCTCCAGCTGCTTGGTAGATGGCAGAGAGAAACCTGTGTTACAGCTTGGGGCAGAGCTGATGGCCAGGTAGGAAGGTGGGTTTTGTACTTGTCGGGAGTGAAGCTGTGGAGTGACAGCCTGAAATCTCTGCAGAAAACTTGTATTCCACTATGCAGCCTGTTTTCATTAAACCTTTCTTAACAGGGACTAACCTGAGGAAAAGACAGCTACTTCAAGGACCCTATGCAATGGCTGGCAGTCTCTGAGCTGTCTGTGAAGGAGACAAAACAACAAAAAATCCCTGTTGGACAGGAGACCTTAATGCAAATTGTGAATGTGGCCTTTTGTCCAACAGCTTGGTGTAGGGGCTCTTGGGTTGGGTTGGTACTCTGCACTGCAGTGAGAAAGGTCCTAAATTCAGTTGCTATCACTATCCAAATAGTTTCCTTCTGCTGTTTTTGAATTCTCTGTGATATTGTATTGGACTTGTTTCACTCCCACAGGGATGGATGTGGCGAACTACACTTCTAATCAGATGGAGTAAATACTGTCTTGTTTTTAACCAATTTCAGCACTCTCCTTACTTCTTTCATCCTGAAGCGCATTATCAATGAATTTAGAAGCGGAATAAAAGAACTGGCTGAGCTTGAAAGTGGGGAGATCATCTGCTTCCACTCCATGGTACTCCACAGCCATGTCATGGTAATATTCTGGCCCTGTGTCCACGTTTTTCTGACCATGAGCCGCATTGAGGATGTGGGTGAAGCCTGCCTTCTCAAGGCTGTAGCGGTCTAACGCAGTTTTCCTGTTAAAACAAAAACCGTCCTGTAAATGAAGAAGCTTCTTACTCATCCAGCAAGCCAGGAAAAACAACAACAAAATCTGATTTGGTATGTGCTAAGTGTTAATGAAACTGGTAATACTTCAAAAGTCAGCCATTTGCCATTGTAAAGATTTTAAGATATTGTCATCTATGGAGAACGACCCCTCTGTAGTTCATAACTATCTTTCCCAGGCCCTGGGAACACCTTAAAATGATTTTATTTTCCTGGCACCCTTGTAACACAGGAATACTGGCTACTATCCATCTTATACAAGAAGAAACTTGAGATACTGAAAGAAATAGAATGAATTATTTAAGGTCGTAAAAGCAGATTGGTGGCAGAACTTGAAATAGGACCCATGAACGCTGATTTCCCCTTCTCTCCCATCATTTGATATTGCAGAACTAATGGAAGAGTCCGTGATATGTGAGTAGTAAGATAAAGAGTTTTTTCAAAAAGAAACTCTTCATCTCTAAAAGAAGTTACTGAGCTTCCCCCTCTTCCTCCTCATTTATTCTTGAGAAAAAAAAAAAGAAAAAAGCCCCACACCCTTCCTGTGGTCACAACTCCCTATCAGGTTCGTTTTACTGTCATGTTTGTTTAAACCAGAGATGCAAAGCAAAATGAACTAGATATGAAAATGGGTTTTCAGCCTCGAGTGAAAGCTGAAAGTAATATTTTTAGCTTAATATCATATGTATTTTTGTTCTCTCTTCTCTTGGACAAGGGATGTGAGATAGAGGAGGAAATCCTAGGTTTCTGTGTGTCCAGTACCTACTGTAAGTGCTTGCCAGATGCTTAAAATACCTCAAAAAGTACAGAATTTGTGGTCAGGCATGTAAAAATTCGTTTCTGTCTGAACAATTCTGTTACAGAAAGCTTTTAATTCTGGAAAGTTTTGTTCTGGAAAAGCTGTCAAGCTTCATTAGTGCATAGGAAGATTACTGAGCTTTTTACAAAAAAAAAAAAAAAAAATCTATAGGCTTTATTCTGTTAATATATTTTCACTAACTACTGCTGCCATAAATGAATTAGTGCATGATGTGAAACAGCTTTTTCCAACCAAAAGTACCTCTCTCTGTGAATGTTTCCTGAACATTTCAATGTGTAGAGGTATTTGCTGTCACACAAGATCTCATTCTGAGCTACCTGTTGTGTTTCATAACTCTGGTGGTGACAGCTCAGAATGGCTTGAAGTTGATTCCACCTTCCCACCCTCTGTCAAAGTCAAAATCCCACTCTGAGCAGTCAAGAACCTAGTGATTAGAGCAGTTAACTGGGGTATAGATACTGGAGGTCTTACCTATGCTCTTTCTGATTTAAATTAAGCTCATAATAATTGGCTGTTCTGAGTAGATGGTTCTTGCTGCAGAAATTCCCTTCTGGACAGGAATGGGAATATCATGACCCTGCTGGCATTTTTGCCATGAAGTAATATCACATCCATCATGCAGTGATTTAAAAAATAAATAAAAATTGGGTTAGGGATGTGATCCCTGCCTAAGTTCAGTAGACTCTAGAGGACAGAGAGGCAGTCTTATCTTGCTACTAGTACTGTGACTTTCTACCTTCACCTCAGGTTAGGCAATACTCACTCTTTTTTGTGTTCTTTTTGCAGTGATTGACTTAGACTTTTCTTTTTATGCCTCATTTTAGGAGGCTTACTCCTTAAAATTCTTTGTCTTGTGGTAGATGTGCTGTATATACTTGGCCAGCAGAGGCATTTAAGTGTTGGCCTGTAAAGATGGCCAATACTTCTAAAAACAAACTAACAAAACCCCAAACTGTTAAAATGTTGTACCGTATAAAGGGGTAGTGAATAACCGCTGGTTTTGGCCAAATTGACTGCTTGATGTCAACTACAAATTCTGCTTCCAAATGGTGTTACTTTGTTTTGCCTCCCTGATCCTGGAATAGAGGGAAAAGTTTTCCATTCACTGGACTTGGCCCAAAGCATGAATCCAACAATTGAAAGATTGATGTTTTCAGATGAAAACTGTGTTCAGCTAGAATTACTGCAAGTCCTACATGCTGAATAGCAAGTAGTATTGCATCGTAGTTAAGGTCAGTGAAAAACTGAAGCAAGTTTTGATGGACTATAGATACTACCAAACTTAGTTTCTGCAAGCACTGCTCAGGCTAATAAAAAGCATTTGAATTAAATGATGATGATGCTCTGAGCAAGGACAACTTCAAAGAGTAGCTCACATGACAGTCATATTAATGTTTGACACTATTACGTTCACCTGGAACCCAATTTTCCTTTTTCCTAGATAAGGTTCTCAGGAGACTGCCTTTTGTCCTAGTGAGTGCATCTAATGCATGTTTCCGACAGGTGTGCTTACAGTCTTTTTCTATGGCTCAGGATCTTTTTTTAAGTGTTCAGTGTCCCCGTTGTTTTAATAGGAGTTCAGAATGAAGAGGTTCTGTCTTTCACTAACTGCATAAGCAGTCAACTCAGTCTGGCTGAGCTCCTGGGAACTGGAGTTGGTTACGATGCACAGGGCTGGTTGTGTACAAGCCTTATTTATTTGTTTCAGTATGAAAATCTTAAACCTATATCCATCCGGTTGGTCCTGTGCTGCCTAATCTTTCAGTGCTTAAAATGCCAACGCTTTTTAGGTCAGGGCCTAGTGTTGTGCCCCGGCTTTGAGGAAACTTCCTGGTTCCCCAGGCTTTTCTGTTTTTCCCCTTCCTGTCACGTCTTCCCTACCCAGCCTTGCACATTGCTGCGTGCTGTGAATTTGGGGCCCAGCATGGGATTAATCCTTCTCCTTTTTCTAATTAAACACAAGACAGTCAGCTGTTCATTTTGCATCGGCATTCAGATGGGCCTTTGCCTTGGCCTGTTGGAGTGTGGCTGTACGCTCACTTACGCTCTGTGCTCACTCAGTGCTGCCCAGGGCCTGCAAAGGGAGTGAGGAGCAGCAACAGATCTACCTTGAATGCTGATGTACGAAGCTCATTGTAAGTGCTTAGACTTAACTAAATCATCTTCTGTGAAATCTCTTCATTTAAGTAAATTATAAGTGTACCAAGGAGATATCTGGGGAGTTATTTACTCCACTGTTTTTGACATGAGAGCGTATATTCAATTTTTCTTGGTGCTTAGGATACAGTTACTGTGCCATATAAAATAGTGTTCACAGGATTACAAGAGATGCCTGTCTTGAGCTTTGGAATATGTGTCTTTGAGGAGAGCTTAAGTGATATTTACTCTTTCAGGAATGAGAGTGCTTGGTTTCAAACTTCATATACTAAGACTAAGGTTTTAGGAAGCACTTACGTGCTTTTTCCTTCCACTCCATCCCCAGAGTCTTACACTTGATAAGTATGTTTTCATAAAAGATGCTTCTGCTATTCTTTTGAAAACTTTCTTAATTCTTCTGAAGCCTTTCCCCAGAAGCTAGGCAAACAGCCCAGTTGGACCACGGCTTGTCATACTGATCTGCCTTTTCACTCCCATAATCCATCTTTTTATTTTGATAATAAAAGCTGTGGGGCAGGCTTTGTGTGTGTTGAGACTGCCGTTGCCATCATATAGTTCATGCTGTATCTGCAGCATGTTGACTGTCAGGTAGTAGTGTGCCAGAAGTAGGCTGTTAAGTTCTCATGTAGGGGAACCATACACCTGAAAATGCAAATGTGCCCGTGCCCCTTGACATGTTTGCTTGGACCAGCTTTAGCCACCCAGCGAGTTCCAGCTTTCTGTGTAGGACTGGCTTGCTTTTCAACCTCAGCTGAATCTGTAGTGTAGATACTATTGTGGAAGTATCCTTCACTGCCTCCTTTTTCGAACCAAAGCCTGTTTTTTTTTGTTTTTGTTTTTGTTTCATCTTGCCTGCTACTCCTTGTTATATCACAAGGATAATAGGGGAATACTTTTGATCTTCCTTGCAGTTTTTACCGCGTTTGAACCATCATTATTTTAGATGAACAGAAAGAATACATCAAGCATCAAAATTTGCAAGTATACAGTTGGTTGAGGTGACTAATAGCATGGTATAGTTAGATAGCAGAGACTGTTGTGTGAATTGTGTACCTTTTTGGAGGATTTATTGTGCAATTTCTAATTCACTTTTAGCTGAAAATGTCACAGATAGTTTTCCCCTTGTAATTGGCTCAATCCCAGACTCTAACAGTCGAGCTAACAATATTCGCTTTTTTCCCCACTTTGAGTGCTGCTATTTCCTAATAAATGCAATTAATATTTCTATTTTTGTGTTGGTGATTGAATTTAAAGTAGCCATTGTAAAGAGGAGTTTGCTATAATTGCCAGTGTAGGTGAAGCCATAAGCATTTGATTATTCTTTCAATTGTTTTCATTTTGTACATCTTCACCATCTGTGCTATTAGCACTTGATTTCCTCTTACATGATGCAGTTGTGGTCTCCAGTGGCTGCCCTGAATGTATTTCTACACCGAGGAGGTGAAGTGTGGCACTGGGAGATAACAGTTAAAATTTCAGTATAATTCATTTTAGTAAGGGATGAACTGGGCAGATTGGTCCCATGTAAAAACTCATCAGCTCTTCAATTCAGAGCACATAAACATATGCTAAAAGTTAAGCATACCCATAAGTCCCTCTCTGTATAGCAAAGCAGGATAAGCAAAAGCTCAGTGCTTTGCTGAATCAGACCCTGCATTTACTGTAGGACAGATGGACTCGTAAAGATGTTTTGAAAGTTCTGAGGCAAGGGGGAGTACTTTGATATGGGAATGCCACCTAAGTGGTGAAAGTCAGAGGTGAAATAACTTCCATGTAGGGATATATTCATAGTATCAGACCACCACCCAGAGGGACCAACTGACCCAAACAAAAATCTCATCCACTTTCAGATGGTTCCTAAGGGAATATTTACATTTCTTAGGCTGTGGAAGGGCACGTAAAGGACACGCCCAAGACTTTAACTGTGCCTGCTGTCAGTTTTAAAGCTAAGAGTTGTACAAGAAAAGGCAAGTGCTGCAGCAAATTTGGCCTTCTGAAAGCGACAATATAAGTGAATTAGCTATAATGTAAAAGAGAATCCTTCCTTTAAATTTTCCATCTCCAGTGTATCAATTCTCTTTTTTCAGAATACCGCCATGAACAAGCTTTAGTCCAGCTACTTCTCTCAGGAAGGTGCCCAAACCAATGGGATTTAGAAGAGAGGGAAAAACATCTTGCAAGGGCCACAGCCTGCACCTTCACATTAAGTATCTTAACAGCAGTTAACCAAGGGAAGAGAAGGTGGCTTATGACAAAAATCCAAGCACATCTAAAAGAAGGGAAGTAATTCTGTGAGATTCCTCATGAGGAAAGCGAGCAGAGCAGCTCCCTCCACGGGAAAGTCAGCTCTTCGTAGCTGGTACTGGCTGACTAGACAACCGGTACGTTTATGAGCTCGAAGTAGAGCCAGGTCTCTTAAGCTTGGTGCAAAGGTTGAGCAATGTAAGCATGTTTCAGCATAGTCTCCTAAAGCCCACAGATAGACGTGACCCAGATTGACAAAACACAAGGAAATCTGAGGCAACACATTAGTAGAAGAGGAATTGTTGTTCTCAAACTTTTCCATTTTCTTAAACACTGAAGGGAAGCGTAATGCAGGATGGTAACTTACCAGATGGTCAGTGTCAGAAAGAAGCATCCTGAATATAGGCAATACTGACACTTTCTTAAGAAAATCTGGCAGCTCTCCCTCCTGAGGAGAGATGCAGAGAATTTCCAATAATACTGACCCAATTTCCTCTAGCACTGAGGGAGTCTAGTGATAGTGTAGCATTGTATCCCCTTTTCCTTCTGAAGTGTTGCTCGATTTCTGTGGATACCTCCTGTTCAGTGTGAATTAGAAGAATTTTTTGGTACCACTGAAAGTACTGAACAAGATCTTCATAACTTGTAGTAGGAAAAGATTTAGCAGCCAATTTGCCTCTAGCCCCAAATGGTAGATTTTTTTCTTGTGTGTGCATACGTTTTTGTAAGTGATACAACATATATAAAGGAAATTCCTCTCAGCTGTCTATATAGCAAAAACATCAAACACATTTGATGTAGCCAGTTCCTGGTCCCAGCTTCAGTAACTTGTGTGCCTCATCAAGTGTTGGAAATCATCAGTAGACTGGGATGTTGTCTGGGGAAGGCTGGATGACAAGTGTTACTTGTCTTGGAAACAGTTGGTGTTTTAAGAAGTTTATTGTCCAGTGTTACAGATCTGATTTTCTGGATTGTTAAACTGCTGTTAGAGTTGGCAGATTCTCATACTAACAGAGTTGAAACTATGTCCTCATGAGTGTTGTTATAATCTAAATCTACATGCTCTCCTATTTTTCTATGATTAATACTCGTGTAAGTCCTAGGAGTTCATAATGCTAACCAGTGGGAGGTAACTATTTGTTGCCCTGAGTGAGTTCCATCTGTTTTCTTCTAGATTAACGTAAATTGTCTTTCTACTTAGTCACTTGGAAAGAAACATATTGTATTGTTTTCTGGAGAAGGGAAGAGGGGAGACCATGAGTCAAGAACATCCGTAAAGTTATGTATTTTAATTATCATAGGCTCCAGTCTATAGATGTGAGCTACCTGTATGCTTTGTTGAGCCTTAGGTGTGTCAGTTCTTAAAACTGTAACTCCTGGGGCTCTACAGGAACAAGCAGAGACCTTCACTGTCTTGAAGGCTCAGTTCAGATGCCTATCCAAAAGTCTATAACCTGTAAGGAATTAGTCTCCAGAATATTTCCTTTCCTGTGGGAGTAGTTTGAGAGCACAGTAAGACTTGAAATTGTCTTAAATCCTGATGAGAGGTAGAAGATGCCTAAGAGGAAATAAAAATGTTAGGAGCTCTTTGTCTTTAGTTAAAATATTCACTGAAACTCAGGAATGTGGAATCATAAACATCGTGTTGAGCAACAAGGCAATCACTGACAAGCCACAAAGAAGAAAGGACAAGCTGTGTGTCTGGCAGAGATTTTCCATGCGATAGCAGTGAACCAGGCAGGTTTGGGATTAGCCAGTAAAACTGCCCATGCAAGTAACCTGGTGACCGGTGAGAGAAGGAAGCAAGACAAAGCTGCTTTTCTGTTTCTTTAGAAGGCTTCTGGATGTGAGGAGGACAAAGGCAAGCACTAATCCTGGTAGCAGATGAATCAAAATCTTGGCAAAGCAGTCTTTATTCCTATCACTGGGCTGTCTCCTACAAGTTCCAGCGTCTGGTCTTTTAAAAGTCCTTGGAACTTGCTGGAGGAAAATTTCAATTGGAGCTGAACACAGCATGTTATATTTTGAGGCTTTGATTATTCTGGGCCTGACAGGCTCATGGAGATTTCATTGCCTCTGGGCAACATCTGCAGTGAAGCCTTGTAACAAAGGGATTGAGTGGCCTCACAGGGCTCCTTGATAGCCTGTATTGCATTAGATGGAAGATGTGGTTACGTAGTCAGGGTAATTAATTAGCATTTCCATAAGCAGTCACAAGTCCTGTTAACCTTGTAAATGCAGGAGGCAGGAATGAAGCACAGATGTGAGAGCTCTGAAGATAAACTCTGCATGTGTGTGTTCACTTGATTTTGTTGATGAGCTCCACTAAATTCTTTTAAGATCAACCTTAATTTAGCATGGCTAAGGATGCAAATACACCCAACATCTGTTCATGTCTCCATAGCAGCTCTTTGGTGACCAAGGCTACAGTAAGATCTTAAAATAAAGCAATACAAAGCCCCCTGACACACTGAAGGGGAAGCTGTTGGTCAGAAGTAAGATGTGGAGCTGGCTGAGGAAAAATATTAGAGGTCCCTGGACCTTGCGTGCTTCGAATCGAGTGCCTGTTCTGGTAACAAAACCTGCATCTTGCCTGCAGACCAGTTCTCATCTTGAATTTTCTGATGATAGCTGTCAAGCTTGCCTTCAGCTGGCTGATGATAGTCATCTTGCTGGGAACCCCATTTTCTGGTGCAACCTTCCTTCTGTTCACCCCTGCACAAAACCATTCCCTGCTTCTTTTTCCTTCCCTGTTGGCTCTCTCATTTTTCCTGGTCATATGGGAGGGACCTGTTTTCCCTTGAAGCACCATTGCTTTTCCTCCTGTCTCAAGACCTGTCCCCTGCAGAAACAAACATCTGTCCTGCTTAAATGGATGTAGCTGTAAATATCTCTCAAGAAGCTTGTTTATCTATGTCTCTGCTTAGTTCATACTAAGTGGAAGTGTGCATTTTATTCAGTCACAGCTCTTAGCAGTTACTCAGTTGCAAGGTATAACAAGCCACTGTGACAAGGAAGACAGTCAGTAGGAGAGTGTCCTGGGCTTACAGACTACAGCTGGCCAAAGACCCATTGCCTTGTTGGGCCCCTTTGCTCAGAAGGCTAAGCAGGAGCTTTCTCACAGAGGTGAGATGGAACTTATCCTTACCATGTCATTCAGAATAGTTCTGGTGACTTTGAACAAGGAAGTAGGAAATGAACGCCAGAAGAAGCTGTTCTTTTTTGCTGAATCTCAAACTAGATATACATGGTATCTAACAAAAAGTGCAGGATAGGATGGGGAGAAAACATCTCAAACCTATTTTCTCTTGTTCTTGAGCAGACAATTCCCCCCCCCTCCCTCCCTCCAGTGGCAGCCCCTGCTTGGTTAAAGCCCAGATCTCCAGTGTGTCTCTCTGTTGCCTCTGGCGCCACAAAAGTAATTGGTCGATGATATTAGGAGCCTCATAACTTCCAAAGCTGTGTATCTTTCTTCTTTTATAAGCTGGTAACAGATGAATTTTAGGACCTTTTAAAAAATTATTGAGAGCTTTGGAGTCAGTGGGGCTCCTGCTTGTGCCTTAGAGTGATGGTTTAAAATAAACGTCATGTTAGGGAAGGGTGTAGAGGAAAATGGAAGTGTACCAATAATGCCTAAGGGGTAAGAAAGGCTCTCTTGCTCTGCTCAGGGTTTGGGTTGGGGGATTTTCTGACGGCCTGTCTGCCGTGTCAATTGGCTCTGCATGTCGGAATAGCCTGTTTCAGCTTAGTCCTGTGTTCCACAGAGCTAAGTCTGTTTTGCAGGCTTGTTGTTTTTTTTTTTTCCAAATCACATTTGGTCTGATCAGTGAGATGCTTCTCTGCAGCTTTGCCTTTCAGCAGGGTACCATTTGTTTTAATCTCTTGAGCAATTTGGAAGTGCAGAGTACTCCGTGTATGCAGGCACAAGCTTGGAAGCACAGAAATACCACTGGAAGTTCAGCTGTCTTTTCGGTCACTTTTCAAGAATTACATTTTGAGTTCAAACCAACCTAAGCTATGGCACAAAGCTATGGTACAAGAGAGCTAGGAAGTGCCCTTCAGTCAGTGTAACTGTGTAAGGACACAGTTGTGAGCTATACTTAGTACAGTTTACTCATCTCCTAGGTAGAAGAGATGTACTATGTATGATTACTCATCATCTGCGTAGAGGTAGTAGGCACTTACTCATCTCCGATGTAGAGGTTGGGCCAGACTTCATTGACATGAGTGTACTTCGGGCATCCTTTCCAGAAGAGTCGCTCCAATTCAAATGCACCTGGGGTACAGTAATCCTCATCGGGATCTACTTTGATTGCCATGTATGCATTTTTCTTCCCAGTGTTCAAACCTGCTGATGGTGTTTTGTCCATGGTGTGGTGTGCCCAGGCTGTGCAGGAAGCTGGAATGCAACCAAAACAGAACGTTAAGGCGAGAAGCACAAAGCCAGCGAGTTCTGCTCTGGTTATGGGGCACTGGGGACAGCACTGGCCAGGTGTGATGGGACGTGGTGTGAGGTGGGTGCAGCTGCTGAGTGGCAGAGATGAACTGTCACCTGGATTTCTGCCTCTCCTGAACCAGGTGAGGAATGCTTTGTGTGAGCTCACCAGCAACAGGAACAAAAGCCAAGGCATTGTGACTGCTGAAGCTTGATTGCCACTGGGAGTTTATTTCTTGGAAAGTCCAGTGGTAAGAATTCGGCAGGTATAGCAGCCTGATCCAAGGAATCTTGGGGTAGCTAGAACTTGGTGGGGGAAATGTAAGATGTGGTGCTACCATTAAGTGCAGGTCTCCTAAAGGCTTCTCCTGTGTGTGATTTTCAGCAACCCAATGAGATTGAGCATACCCATTCAGGTCAGTGCTGAGTGCACCACTTCTGTACATTGAAGATCTTACTGCAGACCTGCACAATGAACCATGCAGGCTATTTCCAGGAACAAGAGTTTGCTTTTTAGCATCAATTCCCTTCCCACTGACTGACAAAATATTGTTTAGCAGGGTGGGCTCTTGCTAAGGAGCAAGGACCTCCTTCTTTCCAGGCTTTTGGGCTTATTATTTTTATTTTTTAAATGTAGATGCACACACACTGAGTGGTAGGAGGAGCACTAGTATAGGATGTAGTATAGAAGGGAACAATGGTGTGATGTTAACTTCTAGCTAAAATCAGAGTATCATTAACGTGGCTGAGAACAACACGTTCCTTGGACATGCTATAGTGTGTCAGATCTATCTGTTAGTATTGAATCTTTTGGTGTCAGCTTTTTGCATCTCTTCGAGCTCCAGATTTTCTTTTGCCTGCTGTGATTTCCTCAGCTGCCATCCTGATTTAGTGTTCCCTTACATGGTTGGCATCCCTCAGTTGCTGGCTCATTAGCTGTACCCCAGTTATGTGTTCTCCATCCTCCCTGCTTCCCTTCAGGGCTGTGCCTCACTAAGGAAGCAGGCACTGACACTATGAACACTGGGAGCTCAGGGCAGCCTGGAGCTGGTGGGTGAAGCTAAAGGCTTGTCTGTGTGATGGCCACTGACTGTCTTGAGTCACAGTACCTTCCCCATCCCTGCCTTTATGAAGGTACTGCCATAGGATGTGGCAGGGAACATAGTTTCATGAGAACATTCTTGACCCTTGAACAGATTTTGTTAGTTTGCTGTGTGATTTTTCTTTTTTTTTTTATTTTTATTTTTTTAAGTCTGTAATTAACTTTCCTAGTCCCAGGCAGCTGAAGGACCTTGGGTGGAACCCAGTGAAGTGTGTGTGACATGGAAACCCTGCCCCAGCAGCAGCCGTGCCAGCTGTGTGTGCAGTACAGCTGCAGCAGTGCAGTGCTGCGCTCATGGGCTCAGGCGTGGCACTACCCTGTCCTGACAGACGAGGCAGCTAGCGTCCCCATGTGATTTGTTGGGTGCCTTTAGGTCAAGGGGTTTTCGAATTATATTAATTTTTAGGTTTTTGATTACTTGAGGAAAAAAATGCAGGGAGAGAGTAGTGACTCCCACATTTTGTTTTTGTTGGCAACTGGTGACATTTGTGGCCTTTTCATGATAAAACTCTGGGTAGTTACAGAGCTCTCCTGCAAGCAGGATGACTATTTTTCACTGACATGCTGCATACCCAGGGGGGGCGGTTTGTTGGTTTGGACTCTTTTGTGCCTGTCGTGTTCTGTTTCTCTGTAGGACTTGAAAAAGCCAAGTAATGCCTGGTTTCGCACTCCAAAGCTAGGCAAGATTGTGGAGTCAGTTTTTGTTTGGCACGTATACACCTTTGTTCACAAATTGGCTTGCTTTCACTGGCAAGGGGATCTATCTTTCAGCCAAGCTTCCTAAAACATGATGATGTTTAGCTAAGTGGTCCTCTGAGATGCATAAGGGGCTCTGAGAATTTGTTTTTAGCAAACTTGCCTTGCACTCAGTCTTGTGTGCTTGCGAGTAACGCGAAGTCCCATTTCTGTGCCTCCGGTAGCTGTTCCCTAGGAGTGCCCTTTTCCTTTCAGGGTTATGTTAACTCTATATGCAGACCCAACAAAGTAAATAATGCTGGACTGTCAGAGATATAAATCTAACACTGTCTGACTTTGAAAGAGAACAGGCTGTTATCTAGAACTTGATAAGAGAGACTATTTGTCTAGTAAGGAATTATCTTCGCGTGAGAACCTTGATGCCGAGGGACTGACTGAGCGTTTATTCATGGCTCTGTAAAAGGAGAGGGGAGGAAGAGAGAGAAATGAAATCAGTAGTTATGTTTGGTAGCCACAGCACATGGGTTTGTTACAGCAGCAGTCCTGCTCTGAGACTGCAGACCTCAAAACAGGACAATTACATCTGCAAATGATTGTTTGTGGTACTGTAACGCCATTTCAGCCTGAAGCTTGGTTAGTTCTCTGAAAGTTAGACCTATGAGAAGTACTCCTCTCTCAGTCCTGGGAAGACATATGCTCCTTGAACTTTGTTTTTTATTCCTTGCCAATGTTATCTACTGCAGGGATTTTAAAATTGATTTAGAGCACAAGCAAGCATCAGTTGAAATTCCTCTAATAAAAGATGCATTTTGGATCGACTCTAGACTAGGTATGAAGTAACAGAGTTTGACCAGGAGAAGGGGGAGGAAGGGGCTGGCGGGCTACCTGAGCTCTGGAATTAATTCCCATGAAGTATTTGGGTGGGGAGAAAGACAGAGAGGTTTGTGTCTCTGCAGGAACCAGATATCTCACCTCATCTCTCACTGTGTGCTCTGCACACGCTGAACGGAGCTGAGGGAAGGCCATTCCCTCGGCCAGCCCGCTTGGACTAGGAAGAGGAAAACTGACTGAAATTTTTGGTGCTTGTCCTTACCGCTGTTGTGTATATAAAGGTGACTTTGCCTAAGGAAAGCCCTGACAGTGAAGCCTCGGATGTGTTTTTCAGACCTGTGGGGTGGGAGGCTGTCCCTGTGGGGCACTAGGCCGCTGCAGCTGGGTGGCACCTGGGGTTACCTCTGCACAGGCGCCCCCGGGCAGCCTGACACTGCTGCTGCTGCTCCTTCTGGGCCAGAGTGGTGCTGCCTTGTGCTGGGGGACGTAACCTTGGATGCAAAAGCGATCTGGGGTAGGGCTGGTCCTTGTGGCCATCCCGTCAGGGGCAGTGTGCCCCACATGCTCCTGGAGGTGCTGCTCCAGCACAGCACAGCCTTTCTACTATCGCATGGAGGGGGGAGAAGAGGGGAGTCAGGTAGCGGGAGCTGTTGTCCCAGAGAGGTTCTCCTCTTCAGGAAGCTATGCAACCTGCATGTCCCCATCCTATCCTTCCCCTGTGACCAAGCCACAGCTCCTCTCTTGCTCTCTGCTGTGCCAACCAAGGCCAGGCCACGTGAGCTGCCCTTTGCTGCTGCCCTGTGGTGGCCGGTCACCAGCTGCATGCCGGGGACGGCTCGGTGGGACCAGAGCACGCTTCTTGAGCTGGCACAATTTGCCTGCCTCATTTTGTGGGTTCTGCTTCTCAATCCAGCGTGCAAATATAATGCTGAACTGCTGGTGCTCACCAATTATGCTGTCATGGACTTAAGTGTATTATCAGAACAAGGATGATAAAAATTCAGTCATCTGCATTTTTATACCCTAATCTTTCTCTTCATAAATAAGACCAAAGTGCATGTTATCTAATGAATTTTATTTGTTAATCACTTGGATGGCTGGAATATTTTTCCCCCTTGGGTTATACGTATATAAATGAAAATATTGTTAGTGATTTCACAAAATGGTAATTCAGAATAATGGAGAGTTAATCCTCTTTTCATTAGCGAGCCACTTCAGGACATACACTGTGGCAAATTACACTGCATTTTAAGTCATTCTCAAGTGCTGTGCACTAGAAAAAAAACATTAAACTATTTTTGCGTTGATAGAAGTAATTGTGTGGCTAATTTGGATAAGCAGCATGCATTAGGCATAGCAAAGGAATCTCTTCTTTATGTTCGCTATCCACTCTACAGCTGCCAAATGGAATTGTTTATAGTGCTTTTTAGCTTATTTTATTTTTAACAAAACGGGGAGGGAGTAGAGCAAGCGTAAGGAGGGGAAAAGAAAACCTGCCAGTCTGTCTGCTGTTTAATTCACAGAGGGAACACAGTCTAGTGGCTGGAGCAGTGATACGGCCATTAAAGGTATCCTTTCTGCACCTTGTTCTTGGTCCCTTAGACTACTCAGATGTTTCCAGGAAAGCCTTGGGAAGGTGCAGGATAAAAGGGCCATTTTTCAGATGTGTACAACAGGAGGGACGTGCCCCACCACCCCAGAGCTGCAGGGGGTTAGCTAACACTTATGGAGGCAGCAGCCACAAGCTCTACGGTTCAGTAATCCCACAGATGGGGGGCAGGAATCGAGGCTCATATTTATATGTGAACGTCAGAGCCGCAGTGATGGCGTGTACGTTTCTAATGCTGGTTTTCCAGATGTGGTGGAAGTTTCTGAGTACTTTGAGACTGAAAGCTATAAGTCATTATCTGCATCACAAAATACTGTGTTTCTTAATATTTTTGGCTCTTTGCACTGTGCAGGCCTTGTGTATTATAGATGCCAAACAATTTGGCAGGATTCATGCCTGGGAGTTAAGATCCAAGTCAGCTGTAGAAATTTAAAAAGGAAAACAAAAAACGGAGGTGCAGAGTGAAGGACTGTATTTCTTTGTCCTTTGCAAGGACCTGTGTACCCTCCTCCCTTCTTTCTTGCCCCCTGCCCTGACCCAGGAGGGGTTCCTCTGCGTAGCTACAATCACCCTGAGCACGTGTACCCTGGCTGCCAATGTAGAGTTGTGTTTGTGTGCCTGAGGCTGTAGATCCCCAGTAAGGTTGGAGCCCAGTGGTGGTGATGTGCTGTACAAGTGAGCAATGATACAGGCTAAACAAAAGGTGGGAAGAAAAATGGAGAGAGAAGGTGATTTTTCTCCTTTCTTTCAGAAGGAACAACTGTAATGCTATTAGCTGTTCTGGACTGCCTGACATTGGCCACAGGACTTCCCTGCCTCGACGCCTACTTCAGTCCATATTTATACAGCAGAATATTTTGCGTTCTTTACCACCCATGTTTCCTGCTCTTGGGAGCTTTCCCAGCCCGTATTAACATCAATCACCTTTGCCAGTGGGGCTTTTTCGGTGCTGGCTTTATTAAATCTAATTTGGTATATACAAGTGTGTACCAGCTTTAGTTTTATACTCAGATGCTTTTTATCTAATAAGCATTGACTAAACGGTACTTCTCTGTGAAAATACCAAGCAATTGCAAAATCTTGTGGTTTAGCTAGGAATGAAAGGTCTTCAGCATCCTGCAAACACCTGAAAGATTGAATTTATCTGTAGCCATGAGCATTAAACTTGAAAGATGAACAGTAAAACGAGGAGGAAAAAATACACCCTGTAATTACGGTTGAGAAATTACTTTTGTGCATGAGGTGCTTGTTATTGAAAAATGTTTGCTGTTTTCTGTTTTGATGTTGTATGGAAAGCTGACATATTTGAATGTTTTTATGTAGTAGGTGGAATTTAGCTCTGCTGAAATCAGAGGACACTGAAATCAGGGAACATCTATCTTCCAGGGTTCCAAACCTGAGCTTTGTGGGTTCCAGTCAACTGCAGAAATAATGCTTGTATTTTTATTTACTTATTTTTTCAGTTAATAGCCACCTAAGATAAGATCTTGGACAAAAAACATCCGTAACAAGTATGTACAAGAGAGGGAAGTACCTGACAGGACGTAAGGATGAAGAATACCAGTTCTCATATACTTTCAGAAAGATGCACAAAAGACTTGAATCTAGTTTACTAACCTTTCTCCATGTAAGCACTTTCTCAGTGCTAAAGGGAGAGAAAAATCAACTCTAATGACTGAGGGTCTCCAGAAATAGCAAGAGGGATTCTATCAAGTAAGTTCCTGAATTCTGAAGAAAAGTTCTGTTCTTTCCCTCATAGCCAGCATGCAAGCTACATGCTTCCTTTCAGGACAAAAAAAAAGTACTTACCCTTTTTTGAGTATGACTAAGCAGAGAGTTGTTTTATGCACTGGAAAGTTCTCCTTGCAGAAGTCAATGTGCATGCTGTCTGGAGTGCAGTGTTTACACTTGGGAGGAATATAAACAGTGCTTTGGTTTCTAAGTTTTTCATGACTCGAAGCGCATCAGCTGAGCTGAGAGCTGGTGAGCTGCAGTAACAAAAGCCTGCTTTGTTGGATGGTTTAAGTAGATGAATTTAAAAGTGGTGCTCCCTGTTATGCCACCCCCATGACATTTCGCTCAGGCTCCAAATGCTAGCAATAGCCACTGAGAGATGTGTGCTTTCCTCTGTAAACCTGACGCTTGCTGTGCCTCAGAGGAATGAGGTACAGTAAAGCAAAGGTTCCTTGGATTTTTTTTTTCTAACACTAAACCAAAAAAAATATTAATTTTGTACAAATATTTCTTGGAAGGCAGGAGAAGCAAGTCTTTCCAAAAAAATCTTTCTCTAAAAAGAGCCCCAAAAGAATGAAGCAAAGTGCTGTGCATACAAACTGGGGTACCTGCAATATATTTAAGTAAAGAATTACACAATCCTATGTTCCTATCCCAGTCCTGACAAAAAGGTGTCATTTACTTCAGTTTCTTAATTTTACCACTTCATTTTTATGCTTGAAGCATTCAGGGACTGTAAAATAGTTCTTGCAATGCATTTGTCTTTAAACAGTTTTATAAGTAGAAGAATCATAGCCTATGTGTAATTATTTCCCAAAGCCTCTTGCTGTGAATATTCAAAACTACAAGTTATTTCAATGAATTTCTCAGCCACTGATGACTCTTAAAAAACTTACTTTTGCTCTCCTTCTTTGTTGCCTGAACTGGTTAATTTAAAACAGATTAAGCTGAGATTTTGTTAAATATTTTTGGGAGTGCCCAAAGAAACTTAAACACAGTGTCATCTGAGAGAATTGTAATTGAATTGGAGAAGTTAGATTTAACTGGGAGGGTGGAGGGATTATCAAAGAAAAACATTCTGGGATGGATGTCACAAAATGCTTGGAAAACTGCATTTTGAGAACCATCTTTTAAAATTACAATTGAATTTCTCCCTCTAATATGAATACAGTTTTAGAACCTCATTTCCTATTTTATATATTAAATTTCTGTAATAGGGCCGCTTTATTTTTAAAATAATAAATTCTACTTTCTCAGCCTTCTTGGATCTGTAATGGTTTTAAGCTTTTTTCTCTGCAACAGCCTTGGAAATACAGCTGCCTTGGAAAGTTTGCCAGCTCTCAGTCCTTTCCGTGGTTTAGCAAACTATTTTATAATAGGAAGCAAAGGAGCACAAGAAAAACATCAGAAAACTTGTATTGGTCAGGCTTACCTGTGAGCTTGGGCAGGTGCTCTAGGTGGCTGGGCTCTGTGAAGTGTGGCAGGACGACAAAAGAAGCCTTACCGACTTTGAAACTGGAGCCTATTTTTAGAGTAGGATTTGCTGACTCTGACCTTGAGTGCTACCCACTCCAAAGGACGATCTTTACATCTGCTGGTAAAAGTATTCCCTGATGTGACCTGAAACATTAAACCTAGCAATTTAGTTACCTAGCCTCAGTGTGACTAAGATAATGGGATGTCTGTGGGTTGACTACAATAAAACAAAAGCCATCTTTTTATTGTCTTGTCTCCTTGTCAAGCCCAGTGTTAAGTTTACCACTGCGCGTGTGTTAGGAGCATTTCACTGCTGCTTTCTGCTATGCTGTACAGGAATGATTTGGTGCTGGCACAGCAACAGGGTGGCACCTGTGTGCGAAGATCTTCATCTCCTGCTTGTGTACCACCAGACAGCCACCTTCCCCTATGGTGCCACCTGTGTCTGACCAAAGGTTCACATTGCCCAAGTGTTTTTTCAAAAGTACCCAGGTATCAAGGTAGGTGCCATGAAGTTTCAGTGGGACTTGTGCTCCAGTTTATTGGTTATTTGTAATGTTAGTGCACATCTTCCCAGCCCCCTCTGTCTCTCCCCCCCCCCCCTCTGCCCCATGTTTAGAAGCTGGAAGTCGGTTCCAGAAGAAGCAGGCCCAGACTTGGTCGTGGCCTGTGGCTAATACTGCAGTACAGATGTGAAGGAATAACAAACAGTTCCAGTTCAAGTTCTGGGCATTGGTTTTGCTGCTGTTTCATGCTAACAGCAGCACTCCAGCCAGCTTTCTGTATTTCAGAGCAGCCAAGCTCCTCCCGGCCAATTATTCAGATAGTCACTCTTAAAATGCGAAAGAGCTTAGATGTTAGAAACCCGCTGTGCCTTCTAAGTTACCTCAGAAGGTTGTTGTGCAAATTAATTCTGTACGGATAACAGGGAAACTTGGCGGAGGAGGAGATACAGACCCTATACAACAGAAACCAGCGCCAGTTGTTTTATTTTTATCCCTGTAGGCGACCCAGTATGGGGGAATATAGGTAAAGTGATATGGCAGAAGGGCAGCGCTGGCGAGAAGAGGCTGTGTAAGGTGTGGGATCCGGGCTCCGTGGGCGCGGGATGGGCAGTGGTCTCTCGCTCCTCTCAGGCAGTTGCTCTGCCAGGTTGTCTTCTGATGTCAGATCGATGGCATGACAGTGTGTCGTGGTATTGCTTTTTCAGGCGGACATTTTGAGTGCCGGGAATATTATGCTGAAACAGAAGTATTTGTTTGTCTGCCTGGCTGTCAAAACAATGCAGGCCCTTGTGCCCCCTCGCTGTAGGGTCCCAAGAATGTGTAGGGAGGGATCATTCACCTCCTGGAAAAGTGTGCTATTTTTGGGACCATTTGTGTGTGTTTCCATTAGTTTTGCTTTTGTTAGGTTTAAAATATTAGCTGCTGGGATGTTTGAGAACAGCCAATGACTTAGAGTGCTTTGGAGCCTGAACACATGGGAAATGTGACAGGAAGGCTCTTACTTTGAAAGACATAAGCACCTGCCCTCCGAAAAGTTGAAGAGTTGCCTTGGGCTCCTAAAAACAGATGTTTGCCATGTTATTGGTCATTTCTGAAAATCTTGGCTAAGCTGCCAATGGTGCTTTGAACATGTGGATCACTCCCCCTTCCTGGAGCTGTGCATGAATTCAGCCCTCTCCATTGCCCTCCTTCAGCCTGCAGGTCCCTGCTGGTGGCAGTCAGCTCTTGCTTGTGATCGCCCACTGGTTCCACTGCCTGGCTTAGGAAAGCAACTGCATCAGGAAACGTTGCCCTGGGGCAAAAGTCTCTATCCCGTTACTCTTCACGTGTATTCTAAACACATGGGTCAACCAAGGGCAGTGCCAGGCTCTGCTCAGATGCATGGTAAAAGGGAATTCCTCACCTGGAGAGCTAATATTCAAAGTTAGAGACAAGCCTCAGGTGCCAGAAGGAGGACACCCAAGCGGAATGAGCAATATGTTGGCTGGAAAGATGCCACAGACCAGCTTTGTAGGTGGCAGCTTTTGCAGCACAGAGTAAGGAGCTGTGGAAGGATGAGAACTGAAGTCCCCCACCCTGGGGGGAAGTGGGGTGAGGGTGGAGGGAAGCAGAAGCTTTTTTTTCTTAATCTTGGAAGGACTGAACTTCTTCCACAAACACTGGGTGAAGAAAAGGAGAGGGGGGAGAAATGGTAGATTTCTGGCCAGACCACACTAGAGCTAAAGTTGGAAAAATCTAACATGCTGTTTTCTAAGGTTTGAAATTTTAGTGTTAGTTTTGAGTAAAAGCTTTGAGTAGAGTTCTACTTTAGAAGA
This sequence comes from Anas platyrhynchos, assembly GCF_047663525.1. Classification (NCBI taxonomy): domain Eukaryota; kingdom Metazoa; phylum Chordata; class Aves; order Anseriformes; family Anatidae; genus Anas; species Anas platyrhynchos. The sequence goes on along the minus strand of NC_092592.1, from coordinate 18,725,045 downwards.
CTTCCCTCCCCCACTCCAACCTGGTGGACTGGAAGATTTCCTCTTTGCTACAAAATATGCTATTATTTGGAAAAGCAGTGTTTTTAGCAATTGCATGGGAGAATAAGTGTATAATTATATGAGATTGTCCTAATGGACATTTGCAGCTGTACTGAGATGCTAACAGCATGCAGAAACCATTATGTTTCCAGTTGTTTGGCAAAAGTTAAGAAACTTTATATATATATTTTAAAGTTAACTGTAAAGTAAATCCAGATGGTTCTCTCTTGCACAGACAGGCAGTCTTCAAACTAGACATATAGCTGTTGCTTGGCTATAACTTGTTTTCATTACTGCAGATAGAGAGAAATGTTTTAAATGACTCTGCACCCTCTTCACAAAATGCTCTGTGCCCTTGATTCTTGCTGAAGTCAACTAGCGTTGATGCAGCAGTACATAAAACTTGTTGGACAACACCTTGCATGCATGAGGATCTAGCTGAGCGCTATGTGTCGAATCCCTTGTTTTACTGAGGTATGGCTAATGGCCCCACCAGGGGCTGGAATCTGCTGAGGCAGGCGTTGCAGATCCATAAAGCATAGAGGACATGTAACCTGCTGCTTGAAGTTGAGTTTGTTCTTCGCTCTCATCTAGTTAAGGACTACCAGAAGAACTGGTGGTTTGCCTAGTTTGGGCTGGTGATGTATTCAGAGTTATATTTGAGTCTTTAATAAGCTTTGTCTGTTGCATTCATTGCTTTACTTCAGTTAGGCATGGTTTTTGCTAGCTTCTGTCAGCAGGGAATCAAAATGATGTTGACTCAGGAGACCATCCTGCAAATCAAATCAGAAGGGAAGATTTAGTACACAGGGCAAGGATTTCAGTGCCTGGGTGATTTAAGACAAACCGTTAGGAGCATTTCTGAAATTCTGAAAAGAGGGTGAACTGAAAGACCCATCATAAATGATAGGCTTTGGTTACGTTCCTTTTTATGTTGTTTTTCCTCAGTCAATAAATGAGTGTTTGTGTAGGTAAGAGTTGATATTGTTTGTCCAAGCAGTATAACAGGTAGAAATATGGCTTTGAGTTTCTTAGGCAGTAGTACTATCAGAAGGGTAATTGATTTGACCTGGTAGAGGTCAAATTTACTGGCTGGTGTGTTTCTTGCTGTGTCTCTGGCAGGACTAATAACCCAACAGTCTTGGTGGCTGTTCTTATAAGACAATATTTTGAGGCTGGGGACAAAGCCAAGTCCTTGGGAGCCAGGAGTGAAGGACCCTGGTCCAGAACAAGGTTCCTTAGGTTTGTGGGAAGTGAACAAGGAGGCTTGTTCATTGTTCTGCTTTTTCTCTCACTGTCAGCAGAAAAAGCGTTCTGGGAGATTTGCATTCAAGTGGAGTAGAGATCCCAAGACACAGTAATGTGAAAATAAGGTATGAGGGCTTTCTTGTAATCCGCCCTTACTGCAGAATGCTGGGAACAGGAAGAGCCAGAGGCCCCAAACTACTTACTCCCTATTTCTCAGTCAGTGCTAAGAGGAAGCCCTGTGAGAAGAGCACCTGCCAGAGAAATCCTATAGAGAGAGAGTATTAACCGGTGAGTAAGTTCTTCTGTATTGTGCAGCACAGGACATCCTGATGTGCCCCAGAGGTCCAAAAGTCAAGCACCTCCAATTGCTCATAGTATTTAAGCTGCCCTGCAAGGAAAATGGCATTGCCAAAATTCAAGGTATTTCATCTCTTACATGCCAAAGCATCAAACGCAGGATTGCACTTGAATTGTCTTGATGACAAGTTGGGAAACTGCCACAGCTTTTCTACTCTCATTGTCTGTTGGGGTGAGAAGGTGTTTTTCTTCTTCTCTGTACTCTTACTCATATATTGCTGCAGAGATTCCAGAAATGTGTGGTCCAACCTATTCCCTAAATATGACATATTAAAAAATAAAAAAGTAAAAAAATTGAACTTGGTATGTAACTCTGATCAAACAGTTTTGTCCAGGCATGCTGAGAGCAGGTTTCAGGTCAGAGTAATCTCATGGTATATTGAGTGCCAAATCTAGACTTAAATGGAGCTGAGAGACAGAAATTGGATTGATGCTCGCTATCCTCTTGGTGTGGGCTCCTGGCTCGCTGGCATTGTAGATGGAGAAACTACAGAGTTGCCGTGCTGGTGCCATTAGTCCAGCATCTGTAATGCTGACCCTGGTCAATAACAAATGCCTTAAAGGGAAGTATGCATAATCTGTGCTCCCCGCTTAGGGGATACATGTGCTGCCCCCCAGAAAAGCTGTTTAATCTCCCCACTCCACTTCCTCAGATAAAACTTGGCTGGAAGCCTGAAGCACGAACTTTTTATAGCTTTTCCAAAGCCATTTCTTTTCTTACAATGTAAATTGTCTCTCGTGGTGGTTTGCTTTATTTATGCAACTATCCAATATTCTCTTTAACTCTTCTGTGCTCTTTGCCTCCGAGTGTTGTGATAATGAGTTCAACAGACTAAATAATGAGAATAACTACACCTTGTAACTTTAACTGGTTTGAGGTTTGTCCCCTTTGCATTTTTTCTCAGCTAGCTTAGGGGAAATTTGCCTGACCACTGCTCAGGTGCAGCTGTTCTGTGGTGCTCTGAGCATCTGGTCCTGTGGTACCATGTGGCTGCAACCTACTGTCTGCGTAGAAGTAATCAAGTACACTTCATGTCATAAAACCCCACAACAGCAAAACAATGCCTCGTAATCCACCAGGAATGCTCCACGCCACCTTAGGGCAAGTGCCTTTTAATGGCTTTTTGCTCAGAGTTTGATCAGGTTCCAGACTCTTTCAAGCTGAGAACGCCATAAATGTTGGAAATGAGGTACTCCATTTCAGGGAAAATACAAAAACCAGACCGAGTCGTTCTGTGAAGTAGAAACAGAATTGTTACACTATGAGAGATAGCGAGGCTGCCTTAATAGATGGCATTCAACTGCAGCTGTTTATGGGTCTTAACTGGTGTTGGCCCACAAAACGCATACTTAGAAAGGAAATCAGGGAAAGCTAACACATGCCTGGGGGCTTTGAAGTTGTTATTATCATCCACATGCATAAGAACGGGAGATCCTCTCTAGTCCAGCAAGTACTGAGAAATGAATGAGTTTGGCTGGCGCGTACATCAAAGGTCTTCACTTGTAATTTGCTTAAGAGATTAAAAATGAAATATGAGGGAATTATTGAGGAAGAGCAAGCTGCTGCTTTTTTCCCCCTTGCAGCAGGAAAGAAGAACAATTGAGCATCTATTCTGGCTGAAAGTGATTACCGAAAAGCTTTCTGACAACCTTGAGCAAAACAGCAGTCGAATCTTAGCTTCACTGACATCAAATAAGCATTTGATTTACTGAGACCCAATTGGACCTGTCCAGTGCCAAGGAGCGTCTTTGAGATACAAACAAACTTGATAAAGCTTTTCCTTTACAGAGCCACAATCTCTAAAGCAGTGCATTGCTAGACCATGAAATGTGCTCTGCGTTTTAGCTACCAGAAATATTTTGCTGCAGAAGTAAATGAACAAAACCTTGTGACAAACATTTGAAGCCTGCTGCTGTTTCCCATGCTGTCAAAAGTGATTTTTACTGAGGTTGTTCAAGAGACTGAGTAACCACTGGGAAGGAGGCAGTGTTGTCTGGTGATTAAGCCATGGTTGGACTGAGAGACACGAAAGCTTGACAACAGCTGTGATCTTTTGGGACGAAACTGGCTATGAATGCTTTTGGGGTGGAATTAAGAAGATTTCTAGTGAGGAGAGAAGTGGCTTCTGAAACAGCTTCCAGCAGGAATGCAGAATGTGAGAAACCCTTGATTTTCAGGGGTTTCAGGAATTTATTTACTTATTTATTTATTAGAGGATACAGATATGGTGGCAGAGATCTAGATCATTTAAGTCTTCCCATCCCATGCCTCTTGCTGTTGCCAAGTCAGAGGATTTATGGAATGACTTGGAGCTTCTTAGTCAATATCAGATACCTCAAAGAAAAGAGCCTGAGCTTTTTCAGAGGTGACACAGGAGCTGATAGGTGTTAGTCTGCAGCCCTTATGACCTAGAATCACAACCTGTGATTCTGTGACAATGGCACATGCTGACTGCAGATTATTTCCATGTTCACTTCTGACCTTTCTTTAATAGTGCAAAATCTGTTAATATTTGCTGACTGTAGGTCTGTGTTTTGTCACCTTTTTTCCACTTTACCATGCAAACTGTTTTTGGATGTTCTCGGTCCACATCATAGCATTTGGGTTGGGATTTTACCTGCCCTTTTATGCTCCAAAATGGGGACTGCTAAAAAATTCTGTCTGTAACTTTATTGTCCATAGAGCAGAAGAGATCATCAGTCCAGCTCATTTATTATTTTCTGTCACTGAGGCACAAGGCAGGAGTGTAACAAATGAGTGCATCTGTTTCCCAGTCAGAATTGATCAACAACATTTATGCTCTGAGCATTGCTACTCTTAATTGTTATGCAGTGTTAAAGTATTCATTTTTGTGAAGCCAGCCAGGCTCTCCCACACCTTTCAGCCCATCCACATTACCATGTTAGCACTGAGTATTTTAAGCCTGTAGCATAACCCGTTGCTCTTCTATTAAGATTCCCAAGCACCTGCATTTTTCCACGAATCTTTTCAGTGTGCTTTATTCCAGCTGCTGCAGGTGCTGATTTCAGCATGAATGATGGCCTCGATCCCCTACATTTCATAATTAACAGATAGCAAAGTGTCAACTGAGTGTTTTAAAAGAACATTCATGTTGGAGAATTTCAAGTGAATGAAAATGAACTCAAAATGACAACAGCCCTGAGACAAGTGCCCCGTGCCAGAGAGGAGCGTGCAGCACGGTGGAAGGGAACTCCTGCTGCCTGAAAGGCGGTGCAGGGAAGGGCACAGGACGTCGGGAGGAGTAAAACTGGTGGAAAGCTGGGTGGGTGGTAAGCAGGGGGATTTGAAAAACCTTTCCAGGAAAAGAGGGCTTGGGTGTGAGGTACAGAACTGAAGTTTTTCAGGAAAATGAGCAGAAGCTGATGCCTATTGCAATTATGGTTCATTTACTATTAGAAAAGTAATATGTATAAATAGTGCATAGAATTACTGCTAAGCGTATTTTTGAAATGACTTGAATTTTTCAGTGATAAGAAAAAGCCTGGTTTTAGAGAGAGAACTATGCTGCACACCAGAGATAAGTACAGGCTTTACCTATTGACTTATCTCTTTAAAAAAGGGAGGGAGAGAGGGGTGGGGGGGAACCCTAAAGGAGGAAAAACATGAAAGTGGAATACATCAAATATTGTTTCCTTGGAAACAAAAAGGAAGGTTACATCACAGGGTTCAAGACTATAAATAGAAACCTAACAGTGCAGATGCAGAAGAAACTCTTGTTCCTAGAGGGAAAATTTAGAAATGAGCATGACCTCCCTTTAGACACTGCTGTCACAATGCAGTCAGCACAAGCCGATCTCGAGGACTAGCAGTAAATTTAGCTGCTGGTGTATGACAGTCTTCTCTCAATTAGCTGCAGCATTCGGTTCAGGGAACTGGTTCAGTTGGTGAGAAGAGGTGCAATTTTCAGGCTGCTATAAATACAGTCAGTGTCTCCAGAGCCCTGCTATGCTGCAGTGGCAGAAATTATTAAAAGTCTTCAGCTTGCACTCTAAATCCTTCAGGCAGTCATGACAGGGCAGTGAAAACCTCCAGCCCTTATTAATGCTTGTGGAAAGCTACCTGGGTGAAGCATCACTGTGCTCAGGAGCAACAGGCGAGATCAGAGCTCAGACTTTTGGACACGATGAGTTGGGGTTCAGGGGGGCTGGCACAGGGGTGCCTGTCCCAGCACATCCCCCTGCATCCTGCCCCGTTTCTGGGATTCTTGATGCCATGGAGTGTTTATACTACTAGTTGCAAAACCAAATAATGTTGGTTTTGTTGTTACAAGTGGGATCCTTCGGACAATGTCCATGGCTCATCATAAGTCTTGTATTTAAGTGGTGGTCAACTTTCTCCCTGCTTTTACAGTCAAACTTACCCCAGTGTGTTTGTGTAACATTGCTGCTGAAGAGATAGCTTCAAAATTGGGTGATCTGCACATCATCTTACAGGCTAAAGCAGTTAAATCTTCTTTCTAACGACTGAAGCCTTGCATAAATTGCATTATTATGTGGCCTTTCCAGATGTTTAAAAAAATAAATTGATTGGTTATGGCTCTGTGAGTAAATGATTCCTTTCAAATTGAAACACAGATTTGTTCCATCAGTTTGTATGTGATAACACAGGGCCTGGTCAAATTTCCCTTTTCTGGTGGGAATCATCTCAGTTTGACTGGTGATCTTAGTGTGGCTGGCAGCTCACACAGGGCTGTTCCTCCCCAAAACTGACAGAGCAAGGCTTGGAGTCACTAGTAAGCAAAGAGCTTTGCTAAACGTCCCAATGTCAAGGATCTTGATGATGCTGTAATATATATGCATGTATACATCTTTCCCTAGCACTGCTCATTTTAAGGCATAGCGAAATAAATGAAACAGCATGTGCTCCCAGCTGCTTTAGCCCTAGGACATGTCTGTGGTGTACCAGGTGGCAGTGCTCTAGCTCTTGGAGCTTTTTCATGTCTCAACGTGGTACGCACTCCTAAATCTACCGCAGAAACTCAGCTTTCTTTGGCAGGGGAGCGGAAGAGAAATATAAGTTTATTGACTTTGTCAAAAAAATCATGAAAACAATTAACTTTAAAACAAATAATAGTAATAAAAAGATCCCATGCTTTATAAAGACAGTCTCACAATGGAAAGGGTGGGGGCGAGAGAGGAGTTCAGAACATCTGGGGCTGGCGGAGGTTCAGGTCTTGTTTGGGTTGATAAAGGGGTGATTTGTGTGCATGCCTGAGCCTAGCTGCGATTCTGGATCCAAGGTGGATATTGCCATAGCAAACCTTAAGACTCCAGGTCCCTAATCAGGATAAGATTTGGACTATGTGATTTGTGTCAATCTTTAGCTTAATCTTATGCTTGAATTAAAAAATAAATAAATAAAGAAGTTGTAGGGGTTGTGGCGTACTTTTAATGGGAAAAGTTGTTGAGGAGATGATGTTTTAATGTTGGTTTTCCTGCCTGCACAGTTGCTGTCTTTCCAAAATATCTGCTACACATTGAGAGCTGGTATTTCAGTGTGCAGTATTCTGCCAGTATAACCAGAGCACTCCAGAAGCGCTCATGTAATATGCTGCATGGGATAACTACTAGACTATACAGATTTTTTTTAGCCTGACATGATCTTATTTTTTTTTTCTCTGAGTTTCTTTCTTTCTTATTTCTTTATTTTTTAGCAAGCCAGCACCTTCATTGGCAGGCAGGCATTTCTGAGCATTGGGATGACTGTCATCAGCATGACTAGCCTGATAAAGATATATTAGTATTCATCTGTTGAAATGCTTTTGGATGACTGGCCAGATGGACTGTTACTGCACTGATACTTGACATCTGATCAAAAGGATGTGGAATAGCGAAGATGCAGGTAAATTGACAGCGCATGTCTGTGGTGTGAAGCAGGATGGGGTAGGAGCTCAAGGACTTCCTGGAGGTTATAGTGATCTTAAAGTCAGGTTGTAACCACATGAAAGCAGAACTGAGTCTAATCTAAAGCTTTTTTATTATTATTATTTTTTTTTTAACAATGAAAGATGACAGTAGAAAAAGACATAAGGTGAATTGGAGAGTTGTGAGAGTTGATGAAAAGCGACTTCAGAAAAAATCCAAATATGCCTTTCTGTTTACTGCCTTCTCCCAATCACTCCCTGCCTCCTTGAAAAGCACCAGGCAGCTATTCTGCCTGATCAGATGAGCCTTTTAAATTAAATCTACTCTATTAGCCTAACGTGTATGCCAGCACTGTTTTCCTTCATACAATTTTCATTTCTTGTAACGTGATGTCTCCTTTGATTCATTTAAATATGTCGAAGATGAAAAAGATGGTCAGTCTGATTAACAATCAGTTGTGTGTTCCAGCCGAGTATCAGCTAATTACGTACAGACAATTAACAGTTCCATCTGAGAAACGTGTTGCATAGGCTTCAAATGTGCAGAGCTGGCGAGGCTGAGATTCCCCTAGGAGAGGTGAAGAGGAGAGCAGCCAAGAGCCCCTGCCTGGCAGTGGTGGCATGTCTTCATGAGGGGAGATTTTCTCCTGAGAACCTCTCAGCCAGGCAGTGTTTCCTGATTATTTTTTCTTGCAGTTTTCTTGTCATTGGCTGTTGTAGACTGAGCCCCTTAGAAGTGTTCCTTGCGTAGGTGACCGGTCCAAATCACGTGGACTGGAACTACCAGGCGTGGTCATCACTACAAAAATGCTGCAGCTGATTGATAGCTATATACATGCATGGACAGAGCATTAGAAATGCAAGTCAGTGAATAGAACAGAAGGTAAAAAGTAAATTTAATTTTCCAGTAGTCTCTGATTAAAAATGCTGTTTCTCTCTCATGAGAATGGCTAAGAAAAGTGTCTTCAAGTCCAGTCCTGGCACCCTGCTGTGTCTCTCTTGTGAATGAGTAATGAAAAGTGGCCATTCATTGCTGAATGATTATTTTTCCCCTTCAATGGAGGGGGGAGAACCCTCCAGAATCCAAGTCTTCTATGAGTCCAGCAGACTAAAAGCATCAGGAAACCTCTGGAGGGAAATAAAAAGTTATGAATGGAGAATAAAATATTGGTGTAGAGCAAAAGGGCTGTTGTGTATAAAGAGCAGATGGGAAAATGTTGGGTTTGAAGTTTAAAAGACAAGGATCTGAATCTCATTCAGTTGAGCAGGGGGAAGTGGTTTGGGTTTCCTTTCCTTGGAGGTTGGCTCCATTTGATGAATTGTCGAGATGTGCTATAAATGTTTAAGATTTATAGGAGAGGCTCCAAGTATTACTAATGAGCAGCTAAAAATAGGTATGATAGGAAAATATAAACTGACAAACAGATCATCCAGCATAACAATAACTTCATAATCACACAACTGTTGCCAACTGAAGATGGGAGACATGGCATGAAAATGAGCTTTTGTTTTTCACATCTGAAAGTTAAAGGAGTCGGAGTGGAAACAGATGTTCTCCAAAACAATGTGTCAGAATAACTCTAGTAACAGCCAGTTGTCACCAGAGCTGAGCAAATAATTCCTTGCTGGCTGTTTGCTGGCTGATAGTTTTCCAATGATGGGTGGGGTTTTTGTAAAGAGATTATTTCTTTCTTTGTTTTTGTAAGCAACCTAAATGTTTTGGTAGAAGAATATCAATATTTCACTGCTTACAGTTCTGTGCTTCTCAGGTTTTTGGAATTCTTGTCTAAAATCTGTTGATCCTCAACAAGTAATCTTAAGGGATTTGGTGAATCATTTTGGTTGTAAATTGTTGTGAATAACACATTGTTGATAGTTAATATTAGACAAACTGATGAATTATAATGCTGAATTATTGAGGAATTAGATGGCTTAGATGTTTGGTCTTCATAAGGAGGGACTTGCAGAGCACTACTGTCTTTCAGAAGTTTTACACTGGGGCACAACCACAAGAGTAGACTTTGTCTATTACTTAGCAAAAAAAAAACACAGAGTTTGGCTTTTGTTTTCAGACTTGGTCTGCTGAATGTTTCTCTTCCATATGTTTTCAAGTCAATTGATGATACGTGGATAATTTGACAATGGGGTCAATCACTCTTGATGCCATTGTGAATCTCAGTCTGTGCTGGGTTCCCCCCGAACACACCGGAAGATATCTGGTTGTGAGGGTGGCTGGCAGCCAACAGGACCCGAGTGCAGCAGCCAGAAGCCCCCATCCCTTGACAAGTGGCATTTTGTATGAGGGAGGCTCTGCCCACGTCTTAGAAGCAGAGAACTCAGCTTCTCAGAAATGGAAGCTGATTCCTAGACCTACTTTAGAATTTCACCTGAAGTTTAGTTACTGATGGTTTTTGTCAGCTGGCTAGATCTTTGCTGTGCAGGTTTTCTATTTCTACTACTAAGAAAATATTTTGATTTGCAAAGGTATTTCCACTAGGAGATGCTTTGTCTCCAGGGCAGCTTCCCAGAGAGTGGTTTTAAAAGTTGGTTTATGGAGAGAACTGAATCTTGGTTTTGCAGCCTTTAAATGCCACTTTAGACAGTAATAAAAAGATTTTATTCTTCTGATACTGTTTTTGCCCTGACTTGACACCTTTTTATTTTCTGAAAACTGGGGAACCATGCAGTTGTACTGGAGGATTTGATAAGGAAAATGTGGGCTTCAGTGTAACTTAGTGATCAAGTGAGAAAACATTAGCTGGGACACCTCACGGCCACCTCATGGAGGGGGCTCTGCAACAGGGCACAAAATGGCTACCAGCAAAGAAGCAAGGAAAATAAGGGATTTTTAAAGGGCGAGACAGGAATAAGGCAGCTTGAATAGCCAGGGCTGTTGAGCACGAGGGTGATGGAGGGATGTTCTGGAGACAGAAGCAGGAGGAGGAGAGCCAGAGCCAGATCCTCAGCTAACATCACTGGGTATTTTTAGGAGCCCTTCCTGAAAGTGCTGTCGGTGTATAAACAGACGAGGTTCCAGGAGGCAGCAGCGAGGGGGAGCGGTATAACTCAGTGATGCTTGTACCACAAATAGTACGCTGCAAAGAGCAAGTTGTTTGACTTTATTACACTGCAGCCTCCTGCAACGGATCAAGGATCAAGTTTATAAGCAAAATAATTGTAGCTTGAGGAAAACTTAACTGTTGAAAGCCTTGCAGGCCATAGATTCCTGTTTGACTTGGCTTCAAGAGCTGCAGATACTCTTTGAATGTCGGGGTATGAAGTAGATTTGCGAAGCACATGCTATTTTGAAGCTCCTCTCTGCAGTAAGTGGCACCTCAGCCTTGTGATCAAGGAGACGCATGAAACAGAAAATAGGAGGAAGAAGATAACATCTGGCAAGTAGACTTGACAGTGCTTTGCAGTTCTGGAGAGGCTGGCAGGAGCTGAGCAGATCTGATCCCAACAACAGGGCTAGGCAGCAGAAAGTCACCTGGTCTTGTTGTGCAGTGCCAAAACTCAGGCAGAAGTGGGAGCCACTGGCTCACATGGAACAAACCCGTGTAATGCAGAAACATAAATTTCCTTGCACCTGCAAGGAAAAGGCTGACACTCTTAGCTGTCACCACTGCACCACATGGCATGTACCTGGACAATGTCTTGGCTGGCACTTCTTTCCATGAGAAACCTGTCCTTGGCAGCATCTCCTTCACTGCAACTTGTTGAAAATTTCTATCCTCTCTTCCCCTGGCTCTTTGCAGAACAGATTTATGGTCCCACTTTCCTTTTACAAATAAAACCCTAAGTGCAAATCTGAAGGATAAATAATGCAGTGCAGACATGCCCGCAGCAATACTCTCTGTATTTATCATTGCTGAAAGTCTGGGAGGAAAAGCTGCAGAAGGCATGATATCTTAACTGAGAGAACTATTCCTGTGCTTTTGTGCCAATTCTGGAGGCTGGAGAGAAATTCTGTTGTGTTTTTCCTCAAACATCCTGCTGAAGCTCAAGCTAAGTCCAGGTGCTTTGTCTGTGACATGGGGCTAAGATGGCCATCCTCCTTCAGGGGCTTCCTGGGTGGGAAAGGCACCAGCTCCTCCACAGTGTTGGAGGTCGCTCCTCAACGGGCATGCAGAGCAGAGGTGTTCATAAATAACCCTCAGCACTTGCTCTGTGCTGGCTGAGAAACAGGCATGGAAAAGATGATGGCCTAAATGCTGCTTTGCCCATATGTATGAGTCTGCTATCTGATCACCTACCCCTGTATCTGGTAGCATGGTTTGGGGCAGGTAATATTTAGCCAGTGTGCTGGACAAGTGTGATAATGGCAGGCTATGTCGAAGACATGCACTTCTGGGGGAGAAAGTGGGACTTTTCTCTACCTGAGTCCTCAGCAGCAAAACTGGCAGCTGCCCTCCAGGATCAGTCTCCTGATTAGCAGCAGGGATAGCTGTTGGGAAAGAAGCTATTCCTTGTTTCTCAGGGCGAGCTGGCACCTTGCAGTGAGCCAGCAACTCTGCTTCTAGAAACTGCAGCACAAGATACACTGGAACCACCCCCAATATTGGTTTTAGTTTTTATTGTTTGACTTGATTCTGGCTGTAATTTTAAGAGACTTCTGCTTGACTAGAGCACAGGGGCAGCAAGGCACTTCAGTGTGCAACCCGTGTGGGTTTGATGATGGCTGCTGAGTTGTGACCAACCTGTGAGCTGGGGCACATCCATGCTGCTGCAGGCCTTTGCCATACACCTGCAGCTGTGCCACCCAGCCAGTGCTCCTGCTTTGGCAGTGCCCTGGCTTCCTGGTCCATGTGGCAGGGCATCTCTGGCAGTCCCTGGGCAGCCGAAGCAGTCCTGCAGTGGCTGACAGGCCTCAGCAGGGGTAGACTTAGGTTCAGTCCCTCTGAAAAGTTGTTCATTTTATATGAACACCCACAGATGTTTCCAGGTGTGCAGTTCACTGGGAATTTTGACCTGTCCCGACGGGCTTTAATGCACAGATTTTGGACTTGAGCGTTTCATACACCACTTTTGCTTTAATGTAATGCCATTTGGCTCGGCATCTGTGGCACTGCAGTGAGCTGAAGGCAGCTGAAAAGACTGCTCACAAAACAGCTTCAGCATGGCCTGGACCTTTCCATTAGGAAAGGGTCCCCAGGCAGAGCTCGGTGGGGCAGACCCAGGTGCCAGGAGTGATCCAGCCACCAGGCCCCCTGAAATCCAACCTCCGTGCTGCAGCAGGAGTAAGAGGCCTTTGAAAGCTGTAACTCCACTGATTTTTCCATCGTTAGCTGTGACCTCCCTTCTGGCCACTTACTCCGGTCTCAGAGCACGGGACCCGTTCTGAGGGAAGAGTCATCTCTCTGTTCCCTGGGAGGAGGTTAGTCTGTACCATTGCTTGCTTTTTACTTACTGCGTTTATGGAGGCAGAAACACCACCTGAATTTCTCTGTAGGCTCTGCAGGGAAATCAGGTTTCCATATTGCATTATGAGAAGTGCAGTGGAAGTGGGCTATGCTCAGTTAATTTTTTTTTATTTTTTTTTTTAATGTATGGAGGCAAAAGAAACTTCAGTTGGGAATGGCTTCTCTCTCTGTTCACCATCCCTAGTGCTATAAATATGAACTGCATGGTACTTTCAGAACTGCAAGCCTTTAAGGCCTCTCAGGGGAAAACATCACACCAAATTAATCTGCCGTCAAGTGGAAATTCTATATTGTTTGCATTTGCCAATGTTCTGTATGTGGCTGTAATTGCACTGAAGCAAATATCTGCTTCGAATTCTTCACAAGATTAAATGTGGCCAATTGGGCGTAAAAGAGTAATCGAAAAGCAGAGCTGCTACTTTGGATTTGTTAGAGGCATTGCTCATTTTTGCTCTGACACAGTGACACCAGGTTCTGCCTTTCAGTCGTAGCAGGGAAACCCGGGGAAGGTGATGCGGAGCACAGGGTTTCCAGGCAAGAGAAGGACGTCCCCGCCTGGCACTGCCACCCCACAGGCAGTGTGCCCACACGTGCTCCTTGCCCCTTACACAAGCAGCAGCCTCCCTTCACTCCTGATCTCTCTTCCTTCCCAGCAGCGTGGCCTTGGCATGCAGCATCTGCCTGGCCCTCCTGTCAGCCCTCTCTGCCCCCTCTGGCCCTCCTGTCAGCCCCTCTCTGCATTCTGAGCCCTCGCCATAGGTTTGAAGCTGAGAGGGTCAGTGAAGATCCCCACAGGAGCCCCTGTGGCTGGTCACAGAGAGAACCCCGGGCCTGAGCTCGATCCTGGGTCGTGTCACCGTGCCTGAAGGAGTGTGTCAGCTCACCAAGCGTGCCGTCCCGCCCTGTGCCAGCTGGATGTGAAAGGTTAAAGATTGCTTGAAAACCTTATGGTTTCTTTTTCTAGTTTACTAGTTGAGCCATTTTCCCTCCTGCCATATAAACGCAATTATGAGCAAGTAAAAAGTCTCCTCAAGTTGGCTGTGCTGCCTTTTAATTCTGCACGAAAACCCAACTGCTCCCTGTGCCCTGCACAGCAGGTTGTTAAAGAAACAGGCCCAGGTGGGCGAAATTTCCAATATGAATCCCTCTTTATTTCATTTTCTTTCAATTAGTGGGCTTATCCAAAAAATACATACCGAGCTCCTACCAGCCATTTCCAGAGGAGTTTCTCAGTGCAGCTACAGCAAAGTCCCCACAGCATCTGTGCCCCATCTTCAGCTTGGCCAGTGTCTTTGTGTCTGGTAGCAGGAGACAGGCCCCGAGGGCGCTGCTCCTCTGTGTTTGTCCCTTCCTAGCTGGAGATCCAGCTCCCGAAGCTGCTCGAGGAAGCCGGAGTTGGGGCAGATCCCTCTGTGTGAGCGCACGGCCTGAATTGCGTCGGTGAGGGACATGTTCTCGCAGATCATCAAGAAGGCGAGGACAAGAGTTGCAGATCGACTGATTCCCATCGCGCAGTGAACCAGTACTTTGCCTGGAGAGTGGAGAGAGAGGTTCAGTTATATCAGGGGGCCAGAAAGTTCGTAACTCCATCCCAGCATCTGTGGTTGTGTCTGTGAGTTAGGGGCTTAGCCCTCAGCCTGGTGGCATGTAGAGGTGGCAGAGAAAAGCGTTCAGAGCTGCACAGCCTGCTTGTGATGGGACCCAGGTGAGGGCGCATGAGCTCTGGGGCTGCACAACTGCCCCCTCTTCCCTCTGCTTCTTGTGCCCCTTGCCCCTGTGCCCAGCCTGTCATCCCTGGTTGTCCCTGCTTGCTCACCCCTGTTTTTGGGAGTGATGTAGTTGCCAGTGGAGCTTCAAGTGAGACAAAAATATCCCTGTTGGATGATGACACTAGATCCAGCCAAAAACCTCAGACTGATTGCCCCTGTCTCTCTGGGTGTTAATTCGGGGTACTTTGTGCACAGCTTTTCATCTTAAATCCCATTTTGTTTGTGACAGAGTATTTATTTAGCAACTGCTCTGGTTCTGACTAATGATGATCGCATAGCCACATGCTTGGAGAGCGTGAGCATGTGTTGTAAAAACCTGCTCTGGGCAGCAGGTTCAGAGAAGTGTCGATTCTGCAACGTATGTGACACCGCCACCTTTCATTATCCTGGCATGAGAAATCTGAGCTCAGCCCTAAAGATAGACATGTCTTCAGGAGAAATAAAGGGACAAATATAGTCTCCAAGGAAGCAGCAAAAACAGCCCTGGTGCCAGCAGGGATGGACTGGGCATCAAAACCTCAGGGGGAGGGAAGAAGTCTTTGATTGTAATGTAAGGTTTTGCAGAATTGGAAGATCAAGTGATCTTTCATTTGTGTTTTCCAATTCTGATAGAGGTCTGCAGAATTTATTTGTATTCTGCACAACTTGACGTTGTTGTTCAAATTAAGTTACACTATCTGTCAATTCAATTAACTCTATGGGGGTTCTTGGACATGACATCCTACTTTTTGTGGGAATGAGGAGAAATGCTTTGCACTCCTGCTAAAAGGTGATGTAAAAGGTGATGTAAAAGGGTGATTTCAATTTTCACAAGGCACAAACAAAGGTATAAAAATAATAATAAAAAACATAGAGAAGGCCTTGATGCTGGGTTTGATTTTGGTGTGCTAAATAGTTTGAAACTCAATCTACTCTTGACCAGAATTGGGCAGAGTTGTTGTTCTGAACCTCGTTTCTGCAAAATGGTTCTTGGGTCTATATTTTGCCACCCAGAAGGAATCTTCTGCCTTGGGAAACGCTCAGCCCGTCTGCAGTGTGGAACTGAAGACCCAGCTGAACACAGGTAAAGGTGCTGCCATCGAAAGCTGCCTGATGTGTTTTTATGAGGGCACAGAGAGCAGAACAAATTCCAGGCTCCTGCTCGTATAGTCTGGCTCTACTCTGCTGGTTTATATCTAACTCTGTGTCTGAGATGAGGAGGTGGGGAGTAAGAGCACACTGAATTTTCTTCCCTGCTTATCTACACTTCAAAAGAGTCCTCCTAGATCAGCAGCTCGCTTTAGAAGACGTCTGAGCAAAAGTGAACAAGCCCCAGCTATTGACCTCAGAGCCAATCTGCATGGCTCTCTAATACACTTGTTCCCATGAGGGTGCAGGTATATCGCCTCTTTTATGTGTGCAGTGTCTATTCCACAGCTAGCCTTTTTCACTGTGCACAGAGGTTATGATAAATGCTGGTACACTGACAATAAAATGACTGTTTGTTGCAGATAGATCAGTCATGTGAAATGATTTAATTAACGTAAAATGGCTCTAATGAAAGCAGATTTGAATTTACTATGTGATTATTTGCAGCAAACAAATTGAATGTTTAACTTGAGTCAGGAAACAAAAGCTGTGTTGCTCTTCAGCTCTGTTTACAGGCTCGGAGCCACGTCCCTTCTCAGGAACTGTAAATGGGTTAAGTGACACTGAACCCACCACGACGTACCACGCCTGAGCAGTGCCCAGAGCACGTCTGCAGCATGTGGGCTGACTGCAGCGACCTTGGTACTGGAGCGTGGCGTCAGCCTCCCACGGGAGGCAGCTTGTCCCAGCACCGTGGCTTGGTTTCCTGGGGTGGCTGCTGGACCAGGGCCTGGGAAAGCAGTGCTGGAAGCCCTCGCGAGCAGCCTTCACAATGGCCATTGTGGTACATGTCTCCGTCATGGGATGGGCAGGGAGGTTATAACCAGATCTGCTGCACCACAGAAGCCGTGCCACAAGCTGATGTCCTCCAACTCTGCCCCCCCAGCCTTTGTTTTAACATACGCTCCAAAGAGAAGTTGGACTGAGCCCACATTAGAGGGCCATGTTGCAACCTTCTCTCAGCGTGTAACAGGATCCCTTAGGAATAATGGGATTAACTGAGGAGAAGTGGGGGCATTTAGCTTCTGGCGTTATTAAATCTTGCAATCCTTACTTGAAATGTTGCACCGCGCATCTCGAGCTACTCTTTGCAGAGGCAGACAATGACTGTCATCTGGCTGGGATTTGTGCAGAACAATAACGCTTGGTTTTTAACAACGGATTATGGATATTGTATCCAGCTCATGCCTGCTGTAACTCTACTGACATCAAAGGGTTTGCAGTAGGGATAAAGTTTGCACATTCAACTTTGTTGGCCAAATTCAAGTTGGGAAATTCAATGTAGCTGAACAAATTAGCCATTAAAACACATAATATCTTATTGTCCTTTTGCTACTCATCATTAACTGAGCTAAATGTCCCGAACTAGCCCTTGCTTCCTTGCAGGATGGATTCAATTTGGCTTCAGACCAGGCTTCAGCTCCGTCACCCAGAGCGAGTGCCCCAGCTGCCCCTGCTCCTCTGGGTCCAGCAGAGCCCCGCTGCCCACCAGCAGCAGAGCTCAGCGGGGCTCTCCCCGCTCCACCTCGCTTTTCTCATCTCTCCTTGCATTTTAGCCACCAGCCTCTAGCCAGGTGCATGACAAATTGTCTATTTCTCGATTCACCAGTATCTATGTTTGTGCTTCTTTAAACAGCAAGCAGCCTGAGGAGAGCTGTAAATGGCAGCGTGCCCCTTCTTCCCAGGCCTCCCCCAACAGGTAAGGGCTGTCATCTTCTGGGGAGAGGTGGCTTAAAGTGAGGCACAGGATGTCCCTATGGCAGAGAGAGGAACCCTTTTCTCCTCAATTAAGCTTCTTTCATAACCAACAAACAACAGCAACAAAAAGGAAGGAGAGGGAGCTTGGCTCTTCATTTGCTCCAGTGATGTGGAAGAAGGGAAATGCCTTTGAGAGGGTTTACAATTTCAGTAAGTTAATGGGGGACTTAAAACCTGCCTGCTTTAAACATGTTTGGAGAGCAATAAAAGGATGAGCTCTCTACATGGGAATCTTTCTCTTTTAGTCTGGTAGTTTTCATGGCATGCTTTCATCTGTGTGCTCAAGTTTGCTTTTCCTCCCCCTTTTGCTGAACTTTATCAAACTTTGCTGATTTATGCTTAGGTTTAGCTGCTCTACCAAAAAATGCCAGCTACACAGATGTCCATGCAAATGGGCAAGATTAATATTGGTATTACTGAATATCTGTTCAGTTAAGACAGAAATCTGGAGTAAATCAGTCTGTGCTGCACTCTGGATTTGAGGAGTAAAATATCAGAATTTGGTTCAAGCATGATGGGAAAACAGTTGTTGCTTGATTCTAATGAGTATTTGATTCATAGTTTTAAATATGTTTTTGCCTCAGATAGTCTTAACTTCAATTTATCCTCCCAGGTAGAAAAGATAATTTTAATTTCATTAAGAAAAAAAAAAAAAAAGCTGAATTTGCTAGTAGTTGTTAAGCAGCAGTCTTAAATGACTTCTCAATCAAACAGAAGTACCTCATTACATCTTGAATTTAATATGAACAGGCCTCTTGTCACCTGGTATAATTTTTTGTTCAGCATCACTGCTTGTAATACATTCAGCTTTTTTCTCCTCTTCTAAATGATGTGAGTAACAATCCCCTCCCTGTCTCATCCCTCCACAGGTCACGGATATTTAGCTGCTAAATTTCTGTACTTCAGGAAATTATGCTTCTAGAACATCTTGTTTATATATTTTCCAAACTGTTGCACTTTCCTTAAAATGATGAATGTCAGCAACAGCTGGACTCTATATGATTGAATTTCACCTTGTCTCCGTTCCCAGAGCCCTGTTTCCATATGGAGTTCAGTAAAGTAGTATCTAAAAGCACAGGAGTAGGGATAAATAGGAACTCTAGACACGATGAGTTCATTGTGTTTGCCTTGAGCCCTGACTTGTTCTGCATTCATAACTTTGAGTATTTGGGTATGCATCTTGCAAAACAATGGTTTTGTTTGCTTTTGTGGCCACCATGATTCATCTGTTGTTTTCTGTCTTTTGTCAATCAGCTTGGAATTATTATTATTATTTTGAACTCCTTTTGCACATGCATGAGGAGATTTTGGATCTTACCTTTCCCTGGAGCACCACCAATAATGACTTCAGTTGTAAATAGTATATGCAGTACTAGGCATGGATGCAGATCCAAGTTTCCCAAATATGTTAGTGGTTTTGATATCCAAATGCAACCCTCAGTTCCACAAAGGCAAGTGCTTTCTATCGGGGTGGATTATGCACTCCAAACAGCAGTAAACTCGTATATCTAGCACAAAGGTGCACTGGTTTCTGTTACTGTGTCTCCCTTTCCTAGCTTGTACAGTGTAGATCTCTAGATGTGTAAGTCAGATCGTCTAGATGCACATCACCAGGCTGGGGAGTTAAAATTTCGGAACCCTCACTGGTATTAAAGCTCACTGTCATGTAAGCAGAACAGTCTGCTGAGTGCATAGCTAACTGTTCTCTTCATAAATCACTTTTCAGTTTTGTGGCACAGTGGAGACCTGGCGTTGTGAAGGCTCATCCTTAACAGCACGGTCCCCACTAGCTCCAGCTCTCTGGCATCATATCTGGACACTGTTTAGCAAGCCCAAGAATTTGGCCAGTTACCTTCCTATTTCAAGGTTATTTCTTAGCAACATTGTAGTGTTATCTCCTGACTGTTTTTTACCAATAAAATGATATTGTCCTGACTGGTTTTATCAAGTCAAGAGACTTGGTAAACAAGTTCTCTTCAACCAGTTTGCTTCCTAGCAACTTCTTCCCTATACTGTGTTTATAAGGCTTGCATAGATTGTTTTATTATGATCTTTTTACACAATCCCAGCTTTTATTTTAAACTTCATTACTAGTTCTGCAAGATCAAGTGCATGCATCTCCTCCTGGGTCAGGATGTCCATATAGTTAGTCAAGGAGGTTTGCTATCCTGTTGTCTTTTGGTAACAGAGATGTTAAGTAGCATTAGACACAGGGAAAACCCCTTCGAATGCTTGTTCAGTGCACCCTCCCTGTTTTACCTTCAGAGAAAATATGCATCTGTACACATCTTCTTGTGTATTTTTCCTTCATGCACAAAGGTAACATGAAAACTGCAGGAAGCTCACATCAATATGCAGTTTTCAAAACAAGCAAGCAAAAAAACAGCAAAACCCACTCAAGTGACACCTGCCTTCCAGCCTTCAAGGACTTTCATGCCCTAGGGTGGGTCACTGCCATGCCATGTTCCCTTGCTCAGGGTCTGATGCTCTGCGCTGGGAGCACAGCCTTGGCTTTCCTACCCTGAGTCCTGCAGAAGTTTGGGGGGATCTCTGCAATAACTAGTTTGATTTTGAGCAGGAATATCTGAAGAGGGAATGCTGTGAGCCATTCCTGAGGGCTAGAAATAGACTTCAACAGCAGTGTGGCTTCACTTCTGTCCTTTCCTGAACAGGGTAATGATTGCAGTAACAAGGTACTGAGAGTCTTTCTGCAGCTCATGTCATCAGCTTCCCAGACTCACTGTGGGAGTCTGGGAGGCAGGTGTGATGCTGCTTGGTTTGTGTATCTCCATTCTTAGCCACATCTGCAGGTGGTTAGATTATGCCGAGTACTATTTGATCTTGACCTACTTGGCTCCTACACCAAGGAGCATGCCGAAGGTATGTCACGTGCACAGATGGTCTAGTTACCTCTTGGGGAGTTCAGTGCCACTCTTATGTACTGAGCAACTGGGTAGAAGTAAATGCTGAGATCAAAGTTGGGGTTGTCCTCTGCTTCTACTCCATAGTAATCCACAGGCAGGTCTTTGTAGAACTTGGGCCCGGTGTCGATGCGAAATCGCCCAGCAGCGGCGTTCACAATGTGAGAGATGCCCATCTGGCTCAGCTGTGCTTTGTCACGAGCGACGTACCTGGAAGAAGACGGATAGTTTGTATCCCGCTGCTGCATTGCAGTACGGGATAAAACATGCTGCTAATGGTGTGGTTTGTTACAACAGCCAGTCATACTGGCAGTTTTCTGACAAGTTAGTTAGGTCCAAAGTGTCCACAATGATGTTTCAAGACAGAATTGGCTTTTTAAGAAACTGGCTGTTATATTTCCAACATTTCCATTTTTTCCCCAAACACCAACTTAGGTTCCTCTCAGATAAGTAACAATAAAAAGCTGGTGGTGATGAAATACTTGTGCACAAACTGTTTTTCTGGTTTGCTTTCCCACCAAGTCACCTCTGCTGAGCATCCGTCAGGCCAGGGGACTGATCCCATCTGGCAGTATGAAGTGAAAACCAGGGGGTGTTTGTTTAACATGGCCCTGCTGTGACCACCTGCAGCAGTGATGCTGTGGCCCTACCAGGCTGCAGCAGTGTGGGCCTCCTGTGCTAAAGCAGGAGGAGAAATCAGGAGGGGGAATGTTCTCCTGGAGGGGAATATCAGGATGCTCAGGTTGCTGTGCAATCTAAAGCACAGTTCAGCCTTGCTCAACAATTAGACTTTCTGTGAGGGGTCCCCAGATTAGTGCCTAGGTCTCTTTTTAAGTAGTGTGGAGGATTAGGGCAGGGATAGGGTAGGGGCTGAGATTTTCATCAACACCTTCAACACTTCTCTCTCTCTTACAGGTCTCCCACATAAAGGTTTGGCCAGACTTCATCCACGTGCCCAGTAGGGCGTGCCTTTGTCCAGAGCAGGCGCCGCAGCTCCTCCAGGGACGGTGTCTCATCGCTGCTCTGGCTTCCCCGAGTCTGGCTTGAGGCTCTTCTTATCGTGGGGCGCAGTAAGTCCCTGCTGCACAGAGAGTCCCAGGCCATCCTGAAAGGTGGAGGGCAGCATGTGCTTCTAAAATAAATTTTTATATTATTATGGCAACAGTTGGGAGCTAAAGCTTTTGCAAACTGCTAGGCTCAGGTACTCAGCTTATTTTGACCTGATTACTCCAGATTTGTCAAACAGTTGATTATAACTTCATGATTATTTTTTTCCTCCCTTCATAGTAATAGAAACTCTCCCTCTTCCTATTTGGAATTTTAGACACTATTGTTAGTGCAGCAAAACAGCCCAGTACTTGGTAGGCCAGCATGAGAGGAGTTCTGCTTTTAATGGAAAGAGGTAATGCTATGGAAAATGTATCATGTAACTGTAGCTACTCAGTGGGTATAGAAACAAGTTACGAATATGATACGCTGCACTTTTCCTTTAACCATGCAACTAGAACTTGCTTATATATTCTCCATCTAAGTTGTCTTTTATAATTTGTAATCAACAAGCTGAGCTGAGTTGAATAGAATTGGGCATGCAAAATCTTACTCACAGGCTAACTCTGAATTGTCTGATTCAATACAGGAAACCATAATGAGTATTTTGGTTCTTCTAATGGTAGTTACCAGCCATACCTGCTGTCCTGATGGCAAATATTCATGGTAGAAAGAATCTGCATGAGTAAGTTAGAGTGATTCTAGCTGCCATTCATAAGCATTCCTATAGGGTTTTTTATAGGTTGTTTCATTTACATTCCTCTGCTTTCTTGAAATAAATACTTTAATTATGAGGAGAAATTTATTTTATTTTATTTTATTTTTAGAAATCAATTTATCTCTGGAATTACTCTATTTCCATGTGGTACATGTATTTTGAAATAGTAGTTCCATGTGTTAGCTGCAGATTTGGGCTGTTGGAAGGATTTTTGAGGAGGAGAATAGAAACTGCATTTTTACCAGAGTTCTGTTTTAAGAAATTATTTTTAAAAGTCTGTTTCTATGTTCTAAAAACTAGTCAAGTATCTGCATTGCAGAGATATTGCAAAGTCTGTCAACTCAGGCAGCTTTAGACCAGCAGTATCTGTCTAGGACTTGGATGAATTTGTAGTCTAAGAGTCAAAATCTTGTTCTGCCATCGACAGCTCAATGTGCTTTGTGCAAATGATTAGAGGGCTGGTGTGGGGTAAAACAGTACAGGACAGCAGACCTGAAACCTTCCTTCTCTATGCTGAACAGCTCCATTACTTACTAATAGGTTGTATTTACGTTTAAGCGCTACATTGACAATTTATTTCCAATAGCTGTGGTGAGAGGTTTTCCTGGTGTCCCATCAAGGCTCTTTCACTAGCCCTGAAGTCACATTTTGATGCCACGTTGTTTAAAAACATCTATCTTTGTGTACACAGGCAGAGAGAGGGTGAAGGCTAGCCCGCTTTGGGAGCTTTTGGCACCTTTATATTAATCCACTGTTTCACTGATGGAGAAGCTGGCCAACCACGGAGGAGGGAAGCAGTGACCGCTGTGTCGGTGTTAGGCCAGTGAACGCCGGCCAGAAGCCACCCTTTGGCTGTGCTCCTGGGGTGACTTGCCTTGCTTCCCAGCTGTCAGGGGGGCACCCTCTTATTTCAGTACACCTTCTCCTGCCACCTTCCCAGGCAGTCTCCTCCTTTTAAAATACAGTACGTTTTCACCAAAAAACAGCGTTCCCAGGATGGTCTCGTATTGTTTGTGTTACAAAGAGCTCCACTCTGGAATGTGCTCCCCTCCCAAATGTGCATATCTCCTCCAGTGTCAGCTTTTACTGTGAAAACAAAAGCAGATGTTCTTGCCCATTTCAGATGGCTTTGTGCAAGAGAAGGCATGGAGGCATTCCCGTACTGGAACGGACATTACCCATCAATTTTGATAGCTTCTTTGATACTGGCCACCCCGGTGTCCCTGCGCCGGCTCTGCCCCGGCTCCTGCTGGTGATCCCAGACACCTGTGTGACTCTCTGATCCCACACAGGAGGTCTGCAGCAGAAATGGGACTCGCATTTCCTGTGTCCTGACCACAAGGCCATCTGCCAGTTCATTAAAATGTTTCAAGAATAACAGCCTCCTCCAATCCTTCCCACCTCATAATATCTGCAGCAAATGTTCCCCTTTTTTGATGTATCTCATTCCTTGCAGTGTGGCTAATGACCACTCTAGGGCACTTCTCACTCCCTATAAAGCTGCTTTCAACTGTTTTGGGTTTTGTTCCTTATTTACTGCTGCCTGTTATCCCTTCCTCTTGCCCTCTCCAGTGTATAAATGCGTAGATTTTCATGTTACCTAGCCTCAGAGGACTGAAGGCTGCTGTCAGCCTTGCTTTGCTAAGCTTTGTGTGAGCAGAGAATTACAGGGCACTGCCCAAGAGTGCTGGTAATGCTGCTGTGTTTGCGTGGCCCTTCCAGGAGCTGTGCTTTCCAGGTCCATAACCCCATCCCTGTAACAGCCTGGGGGGACAGCTCTGAAGTATGGCAAACCTTAGGAAAACTGCTCTGTTGGAGATTTTTTTTTTTGGTTGTTGTCTTTCTAGAAGTGAACATAACTATGTAGACAAGGCGAGAGGAGGCAGTGTGTGCTTTGCTTACTGTATGGGTAACCAAAAGTTGTGGAATAATGGTTTTCTTTGTAAGGTGGGAGTGCTGCTTCAGAACTATGCTAAGCTGACTTTGAGCTGATGCTTACATAGATCTTGTATTCAAGCTAAGGAATTTACTCCTGTTGAAATACACACGTGAACTGCGGAAGTTGTGTATGAAACTTATTCCATCTGCAATCTGGTCACATTTGTTCAACTGGAGAACAGAATCAGTTCGTGTAAACTCTATGCCCAATAAAAACTAAGGACTAGGGCTCAAATTTCAAATGTGAAATAATTGGAACTAACAGGCTGTGAATGATTCAAAAGCAGAGAAGTCTCTGTAGGACTATTCAGTTAATATGTTGAATAATGAATGCGCTGAAAAAAAATCACAGCTTTCCATAGAAAATTTACAGACAGGAAAACAAGGCATTTTTTTCTGAATAAATGACTGCTCAGTTCTAGTGTCAGTCTAACATTTTAACTCACTAAATTTATACATGCAAGTGTCGTTTACTGAAATGCACGTATTTAAAGAAAACAAGGATATGAATAAAATTGTGTAATGTTTTATAAGGAGTATGAATAGATTAAAACAAATTAGTATGAAGGGAAAATTATTATATGTAATAATGTGGCTCTTCATTTTAAAAATATGTTTTTAATGAGTCTCAGTTCAATTCCTCTCTATATTTTTTGTGGTGAATTTATTTCTGTGAAGTGTCATATGGATGAGCAATACAATTTTAAAATGCCTGCCTCTGAATGATATTCCTATGAAATGTTCCTGATCTTTGACCTACTAGAGTTATATTGCAGCAATTATTATGTATTAATGTAGGAGAAATTTTACCATTATATTTAGATTAATTTTGAATTGGTTTGTACTACATCTGTAATTTGAGTTCCAGTGTGTAATAAAATTTCCTTAATTATGAAGAGCAAGAGAATTGCCATCAGAGGCCTATCACAAAGCAGAAGGTCATTCAGATGGCCCTAGCGAACTAGACACAGGCTGTGCATGTCACTGCACCATGCCTCTCTCTGTAACCCCCTTTCTGAAAACCAGGAGTGACTTTCTGGCAGTAGGACTAAGAGCACGGCCAGGTTGATGCTTTGTTGCTGGGCGATGTTCAGGGAACATCCCTGGAAAAAAGGAAAGTGGTCCTGTGAGAGGTCACAGAGTATCTCCTTACTGTCTGTTTTGACTTCCCCTCTTCCCATCAGTGGATGGTGCCTCTTTGGACTGTATATGCTCTGGACACTTTGGTTGTTTTTCAGTTAATTCACTGGCTACAGCCTTCTCCATAATATAATTAGTGCTGTTCGGTGCCATGCTGAGGAGAGGGCCTTTAGAGACTGATCCCTTAACAGTCCTTGGAATCCTTTTTGAAGTCCTTTTATCCAATTTTCCAACACCACAGTATTTAATTAAATAAGAAAAAAAAAATCAAATGTCAATGCAATTTTACCATTTGGCAGTACACTGGTGTGATATCAAGCTGAGAGGATGGTGTGAAGGCTGAGCTGGGACAACATGAAACCCTGCAGCATGATGCTGTGGGAAGTCAGAAGGGAAAAACAACTCTTATGTCTAGGATATCAGACTGGTGTCCTAGTAGAAAGCCCTTATATCCTTTGCTTTTCTTTACAATTTTCCAACGCCAAGATAAATGAGAGATTTTGGTACAATAGAAGGGTGTCAGTGCACCCGTTTCAATGATCTATGCAATATTTTAATCATCCCAGGTATTCTATTGGCTTTTGTGTATGGGTAGAGCATAGCTGTTTTCCCCTAGCTTTAGTAAAAACACTTTCACATTTTTAAATCCTGAGAACAAAGTGCTTTGCATCCTGTGTTGTTTGTTTTTTTTCCCTCAAGCTGGTATGTGCTGTACCCTTGTCATCTCTGGAGATATCAGTCTGACTGTGCTTCAGATAGACTATTTGATTTGTGATGGTAAAGGACCAGGCTGAAGCCCAGGGCTTGGCCAAAGTAGGTCATGTCGAGTTCATGCCTATCGTGTATTCAAAAGCCATAAACGTTTCTCAGAAAGCCTATCCCTCGGAAAGATTCCTCCAAGATAACATATGTTTGAGAGAGGGTTTTGTGTTGCTGCATCTCCACACAAATGACAAGTATTACTGTCATCATTCTTTCTTCCTTGGTGTTTAACCCGATAGTCTCACTGGAGTCATAATTTATCAATTGCTAGAAGCGCTGTGGGATATAGATGGTATGAATCAAATACAGCGATGGCTGAGGTAAAGCTGTCTGGGCTTGAAAGCTGTGATAGAGGCAGTTTCCAGGGAGGCTTGAGGTATTTAAGTTGCCAACTGTTTGTAAGAAAATCTCTCCGGCAGCTGGAGGATGTAATCTGAAGAGCACTTCCAAATTTAGTAGAGGCTTCCAGTCGGACAGCTTTAACCGAGCTGTACGTTTAGGGTAAGGCCACTACTTGCCTTGGTGTGACTTAGCGAAATCCTTTTGGATGGCCTGGCTCTCAGCACAACATGCAGAGCCCGCGATGAGGAGCAGACTGGCCAAGTTGGTTCATGTCTGGGACAGCTTTGAGCAGCACAAGGATGAGGAAAGCATCAGCTTGTTCCTCTGCTCAGTGTTGTGCTGGTACCAAATTCCCTGTCCCAACTGGAGAGTGACTGGGACACTTTTCCTGTGCCCAAGCAGAACTTCCCTCCGTGTGACACCCAGGGAAATTGGCAGTGTTATTTCTGATGCAAAGCACTACTGGAACGTAAGGAAGAAATTAATCAACCCGTCCTGATTCTCAAATATGCTGAATTTACCACAACTTCCACTGATGTTATGGGTAGCCAGGCCTCAGAAGCCTCAAAAATGTCTGTGTAATTTTTTCATAGCAAGGCTGTGGGCCAGCCAGCAGGGCTCAGACCTGATGGTCTTGACTGTTTCAGGATGTACAGCAGCATGGAGGCCCTGAGGCAGGGTGGCCTCATTTTCTTCTCTAACTGTAGTATAAAATATTCTCTTGTCATCAGCTGGTTAGTACACTTGTATTTACCAACCATGTGTGTGGCTCCTGATGGTGGCTAGTCAGAAACAGCCACCCTTTCACTGGCAGCAATATTCGCACTGAATGTGCAAAACCTGGCCACCTGCTGATTTGGCTATTTTTTTCCTGCATCTTGCATGTATATTTGTTTTATTCTTTAGCCACGGGAAATCATCTCAGTAGAAATATTGCCCACACTGCAGCTTTGACTGGATAAAAGAGAAGTGAAAAATATGGGCAGCTAAATAGATTTTCCCTGACTCACCCCTTGCTCACTGAATGGAAAGCCAAAGCTTTCTGGACACAGATGTTTTTTTGTAATATAAATGGGATCCTAACAATGTTTCTGAGTCAGAACAGAGGCAGGGATGGGCATATGCAGAACGCTTTGCAGAAACTGTGGCTGATAGGTGGCACCGCCAGCAGGACTGCCCAGAAAAGAGGAGAGACCTCACCCACCCCAAGCTCAGTGATAAAGGCTTGGAGAAACAATCAGCAAGCCTTTGAGCAGTTTTGCAAGGCATCTTCAGTATGGAAAAGAAGGTCCCCAAACAGGGTAAACATGTGAGTGAAATGTCTTTGGGAAGGTGGAGAGGTAGGAGGCTAGAGGAAGGTGAGCAGAGGCACACTGGGCAGGGACATGCTTGGAGAAGCAAGCCTTGCTCGTGCAAGCCGTCCCTCTGGCTTTGGTGGAAATTCTAGGGAACCAGGCTGACAGAACAGGGCTTCTTCTCTGCTGCTTAGTGATTTTAGGAAAAATAGCTTAAGAAAACTTTTTTTTTTTTTCTCTTTGTGGCTATTTTGGGCCTACTTCAGTGTAACGAATAATTATAGAGAAGCTGTCAGAAGGTGTGCACAAAAGTCAATTTTCTGTGGCTTCTTCACCACTGAAGCTTGGATGTATTTTGTTGCTGAATTGGACCCTTTATTTACTAGTTACAAATTTTATGTGCCATTTTAATAGTGTGCATTGTAACTATTTAAAGCTGTGCATTAAACAGGCCCAGACACTGTGTTAACAATCTGCATGTTACGATATATTTTTTGTAACTGCTTGTTATAGCATCAGCTATTACCAATTTATTACTAGTGCATTTTAGGTGGTGCTTTACAGTCGTTTAATTACAGCCATCTAGCAGTCGTTACATAAATATGCATTGAGAGCAAGAACCCCGAAGTACGGTGACCCAGAAGGCTTTTACCTGCCAAGACCAGGGTTCAGGCCCTCAGGTGGCAATGATATCATCAGCGTGTGCAAGGAAACACAAACATTTAAAGCTGTGCGGGGAGCTCTGTTCCTCCCTGCTCTAGGTGTTCGTGAAGTCATCAGCTGGAGCGAGAGCTCTGTAGACCTCTAAGGACCTGAACTTGGCTCTTGGCAAGCAAGCAAAGTCAGTTCCTCTCCATCCTGCATCCCAGCAAAGACACCGGGCTTTTGGCAGCGAGCTGCAGAACTGGGCCCTCCGGAGCCCCTTGGTACTCCTCTGCTCCCAGCTGCGAAGTGCATCCTTACACCCAGGAACCCAACCTGGTCTGCTGGAGACCTGGAGGCATTGCATGTGACCCAAAGGCAGCAGCTGGTCCAAAGTGCATCTGCCACCTCTGTGTGCCACCGGTCACTGTAGCAGCGTGCTCGTATCGGAGGCTCTCTAGCTCCCTGCTGGGCTGCTGCTCCTGGGTCACATACCATTGCTCGTGTCTTCTGCGACAGACCTCAGCCACCAGACTTGACTGGTGATTGGGTTTGACAGTCTGTAACGTGTTCATCCATTCAATACTGGTATTTTTTACACTCCATTGAGAAAACAAAAATCCCATTCTGCAGCATGATAGTGCTAAACAGCTATGTGCTACGTTCAGGAGAACCTCCTGCTATTCTTATGCTCCCACTCAAAGACAAGCTTGCCTAAAATTCAGTTCTTCCTGTGTAAGGCTGTCTCTTCTCCTGTGCACAAGGGCTGTTAAATTGCAGTATCGTTGCCTCCAGCAATGACTTGCCTGTGATGAAAACAGTTATTCTGAATGGGTAAACTGTGGTGTTTTTTTGTTTGTTTGTTTTTCTGGGAGCACCCTCAGATTACTGAAACATTTCTGAAACAGAGATTGGCAAATGGATGCAGGTTGAAATCAGGAGTAATGTGTGCCATTTTGTTTTCTTCTTGGAGCTGCTAGTAACCAGCTGGGCTGTCTGGCTGACCTTTTTTTTCTTTTTTTTTGTACAACCACTGCAAAGCTGTCGCCCTTCCTGAGCAGCACAAATCTTGCTTGCTTTTTCATGACTTTTAGTAATGTTCCACCGATATTTGCAGCCCGCAGCTGCAGAGAGCATGGGGTGCTCTCGTTACTGGGTGGTGTTAGTACAGCGTGACCCTGTAGAGAGGTACAAGCTTAGGTTTGTTCACAGATTGCCTGAAATGTGCTGTGTCTGTTTCTCTGAAGCAGATCCAGTGCACTGAAGGCTCACGTTTGTGGCGGTGCATTTCAGCCGCAGTGCTGTGGCTGTGTGGGAGGCAGAGCCTGGCACCGCTGCATGCTGCAGGGTAAATCCCTGTGCACCCTGGCTGCTGGGCACGCTGCATCTAGCTCCATGAAAGAAGGATAAAAATCACCTGCGTGTTGTTTTCAGTCTCTTACCCATGGTTTTGTCCATCTTGGGATTTGCTTATTGATGCATGTTCTTAATCTACCCTGATCTAGTTTTCCTAGGTCACCTCTGGTATCCAAAATGATCTGTGGCAGAAGTCATGTCTATTTCTGTGTCAGAGGCCAAGGATTTCCTGTGCCGTGCCTCGCGCAGAACCCCAGCTGTTACACAGCCCCTTTGGTTGGTGTCCTGTGTCCCCACCAGAGCTTAGCAGGCCACATCTGAAGGTGGATGAGGCCGCTGTAACAATAACTACTGTAGCAGTGTCTTCCAGCCCAGCACTGGAAACATCAGGCTTCAGAATTCAAAGAATCCCATTACAAATGAATGGTTTCTGCCCCAAGGATTTAACCAAAAGGATGGCACAATGCAAAGCCCTTTTCCCCTGTGACTAGCACTGGTATGTTCTTCTATCTTAAAAACAATATGCTGCTTTTTTGGGTCTGTTCTCTTTGGGGGCATTGACAGCTTCGCTGCTCTTTGTTCTTGTCCTGTGGTCTCTCCCAGCACCATGAAGAAGCTCTGTGCGACCCACTTGCGGGGACAGCTGACGCATATCCCTGTGCTGGCACGGCAGGAGGGCCGAGCAACCTGTTAGAAAGGAAGATGGGAAACAGCAGGAGGTAGGCGCCCGCGGTTCCCTGGTGTTTCCCGAGCACTGCGATGCATTTTGTAGTTATCACAGTGAGCCTGTGAGGAAGACACTGCTGTTCCCACCACACAGGTCGAGATGGAAAAGAAGTGCTGGATTTTTCTATATCTCTGCATAGGCCTGAGCTGGGAGGGAAGCCAGGGGCGGAGTGCTGCCAAGCACTTGTAGTGGTAGCTGAACCTGCTTTACCCACTGTAATTTTGGTCAAAAGCTGTGCCCACCTCTAGTGAGTCATAGGCAACTTACACTGAGGTGAAAGTCATGGTTAAGTTTGGCCTTCCGTGGGATTTCTTTCCAAAAAT
This sequence comes from Anas platyrhynchos, assembly GCF_047663525.1. Classification (NCBI taxonomy): domain Eukaryota; kingdom Metazoa; phylum Chordata; class Aves; order Anseriformes; family Anatidae; genus Anas; species Anas platyrhynchos. The sequence goes on along the minus strand of NC_092592.1, from coordinate 18,694,227 downwards.
TATGCTGGGAGATGAGGTCTTCTAGGGATGCTTTAGCAGATTTGTTTTTTGCACTCAAAATAGGTTTCAGAACATGCAAAAATCAAACTGAGGACACAGAAACCTTATTACACCACACTGTGCTCCTGATACCTTTCTTTCAGTGTTTGCAAAATCCTTTATCATCATACTGGAAAACAGCACAAGACCTTATAAAATGCTTAAAAACAATTGCAGTAAGGGCTTCTTCATCTTTCTTTCTCTCATCACAGCCTCTCTCATCTGAGGCTTTCTATTAGCGTGATAGCCATGGCAGGACTCAGAGAGACTGGGAAGGCTAGTTCCAGGAGCCTGTGTTTCTCACCAGTATCTTCTGGCAGAAAGATAGACCACAGAGCTGATAGCAAGCTCCTGTTGCCCAGGTTTCTGGCTGGAAAACTAGAAAGGATAAACACCTCCTTAAGCACTATCAGATAGAAATAGAACAAGAGAAAGGAATGGAAATCCTCTCATAATGCAATGGCTAGAAGCAATCCAGCTGTTTTGTTTTATTCCCACCATGAGAGCTATGGTCAGTCCCAGTGCAGGCTTGGCCACCTGTCAAATCAGGTTTGTAAACTAAAGCTTATTGGAATTTGACACTCTCGTCTTGGAGCACACTGGTATGGATCAATAAAGGCTCCTCCTATAGCAATGACACAACACGTATGCTACCCGTGCAGTCCCAGATGCCCCGCATAAATCATTAAAATACTGGACAGTTCTAATCAGACCCTTTGGGGTATAACATAATATACTATATGAGAGCTAAAAAACAATAAATCAAGTTAGTACAGAGGTCAGTATGAGACTGAACAGATACGAGACTTGCTGGGTGATGTGTGTGCAGTCTAAGAGATGCAATGGAAGGAGATGAAATCCCAAGTCAGCTATGCAAATTGCTTTCTTCTCATTGTAAAATCTCACTACTAAGTCTGCTGAAAGGGAAAAAAATCATTCTGTAGCACAGCTGATTTGAGGTCTAGAATTTCCCAGCAGTTGTATTAGCTCTTGGGATCACAGGTATTTCTAATCATTTCTCCTTTAGGTTAACTTTTACCATATTTCTAAAGTCACAGAACAGAACTTGTTTTCTTCTAGAGCTGGAAGCCAACTAACCATTAGCAAAAAATAATTCAGATCCCATTAGGCAGCTGCTGTGTTTGCACTCTTCAGCCGTGCCTGGGACACGACAGGCAGCTTTGTGAAGGGGAGGTTTCCTTGCTGTGCCCAGGTGCTAGGAACTAGTAAAAGCCATGTGCTGTGGCACTGCTGCACAAACCCAAACAATCAAGGCTTTCTCTTTGATACAAATAGGGTCGAGTCCCATCCACATATTTCAAGTGTTTTGAGACAACATAGTACGGGGTACAATCAATCTCCATGGACAGCACGTAGTTTGGCCACCATAAATGTTATCAGGCAAAGCATAATACTACAGGCTAACTCGCCCATTCATGGTGCATCTGCATGTACCTTTGGCTTCTTACCTTGTATTTAGAAGATAAATACCAAATAATTGTTTCTCCTCTTAACTCAGGGCAAGGACAGTCTGCGATGCATGTTGCAGATGCTAAGGCTACTTAACTCTCAGCACTGCCGTTTAATTTCCTTTGTCTTCCCCTGTATTTTTCCCTTAAACTTCTCTATGTTTAGCCTAAATTGGGCAAGTGTTTTTAGAATCCATGCAGCAGAAGAGCATGGCACCTGGGTGTTACCTATAGAGCTATCTTTATGGTAGTGGTCTGCGGGAAGCGATGTCAGAGGCCCCTGCTGTGATAGTCTCCCTTCAGCTGCAGAAGCCAGAAAAAGATTTTGCTCTAATCCTGCCAAAGCTGCTGTTATCAGAGTACAGGCTTTGCCATGGGGAGATGTGTGTCCTACAAGCTCTTGGGGTTTGTGCTGGTGGCTCTCGAGGGTGTGCTCAGCTGAAAGGTTTGGAGGGCAGTGCCAGGAACAGATCTCAGACCTTGTCTTTGGTAATGCAAACCAGTGACCCAGAAAGTCCCCATAACACAGTGAACAAAGTCACCACGAGACACTGGTATTAAATAAAAGTAAATGAAAACCAGGGCAGCAAATAACTGGTGGTGAAAGGAGAAGAATTTGGCCTGCTTGAATGATGTACCAACACCTCCAAACTGGGTGCATACACGGGGCAAGGTGACTTAATGTTGTATTTTGTTTCTAATTAGACCTAAAACAAGTCTGAATTTGTTTTAAGCCTGGTGGAGAAGTAGTTGAAACGAAGATGGAGATGCAGTAACCAGTTCCATCAGAGGTATAGCACAGCTTGATGCAGGAACTTAATGAAGATTTGTTGGTCAACAACAATCTCCCAAGCCACTTAATGTGCTCTCTATTTAATTTGCTCTGCTATTGTAGTAAATTTGAAGCCCCCAGGTCAGACTCAGCTTTTGTGGCTCTCCTGCAGTGTCAGCAGGAAGCATGAACCGAAGTCTTAGAGCCTGGACTTGAGCAATGTGTATTTCTCTTAATGAAACCCAAAGCCAGGTGAAATTTTTGGGAGAGAGGAAACAGGATATGGAGCCCCTTTGGGGGCTGGGAGGTGTTCATAACACTCTGAAACTTGGCCCACATTTCTGGTCTCCTCCCTTTCTGCTCCATAAAGGGTTTGTAGTTTTTTTAGACAAACTTGGATCCATCACATGTTGTGAGAGAACCTGCTGGGAAATTTGGTGATTCCTGCTCTCCAGGGCAGAGGAAACGTGTTTCTGCTTTGTGTTTTTAGGAAAGTAGGAAGATGAAATTCAAAATAAAACACAGCAGATGGGAATCTTGCAGAGACAGGCACTGGGAAATGTTTAGACAAGCTTTGTCCCCAGTCCTTGAGCTCAGGATTTACCAACTATACCGTAGAGAGACTTCAGAAAGACAATGAAATGCATTTTGGCTTCAGATACTGTTCCTCCAGAATCCAATGAGAGTTGTGCACATGAATCTGAAGGCAGAATATAGCCAGCAGTATGGGGAATAGATGTAATGTGAGAAACTCTCATGCTATATTATTATAGTCTGAATTGTTTCCATCATTTTGGGTTAAGTAATTCCCCACTATCCATCTCTAAAGTGTAAGCAGTACAGCCTTGATGTGCCCCAGGGAGAGGAAGCAAACCAGCCTTTGAATCTTTACCCAACCTTACTGCTCATATTTTGCTTTCAGTGAATAACTGTTCAAATCCTTTAATATTTCATTCCCATAAAAATATATTTACCAGGGGTTTTTGTGGCAGCAGTGAGGCTGTGTTTATTATTTTAGGAACACCACACGAGTGGCTTTAGAGAAAAGACGAGGCAGGAGCACAGAGTGCTCCAATCTATCAGAGAACAGCATGTTTTCCACCTGTTGAGGCAGCAACCATAATAACAGATGCACATAATAATTAGCTGTACCTCAAAGGCAGCACCAAGTCCTGCACCTTCTGCTCCCCACCTAGCAGACAGCTTGATAACAGAATTACAAAAGAGGAGCTCCGAGAGAGTAGAGTAGATAGTGCTTTGTGAAGAACGAAAGAGCAGCTCTTATTAAAGAGAAACTGGAAGGTGCAAGATGAGAAGGAAAGATCTGAGACACCATAATGCTGAAAAAGAGTGGAGCTGAGGAACTCCAGGAGCCTGCCTTATTTTTAGCATAGGGGTCAGGTTTTTGCAAATACCTTTTCTAAGGCTACTCTCACGTGTACTCATATCGTGTGAGATGATTTCTCCCAAAGACAAGGCACCCCACGCACCTACTGCACCCCCTCCTTTCCAGAGATGGATGCCTCCCAGTGGCAAGAGGCTGCAAGACAAGGATCTCATCTCAGTACGTGGCACGATGAGCAGGTGTGACCCAGGGCTGGGGGCCCTGTTCCTCTCCTGCTCCATGCGACCTGGCACTGGGGGCACACTGGAGCTGTGCTGCCTTCTTGTTTGCAAGTCCCCATAGCATCTGATGTAAGAAAGAGGGCTGGGGACAGTGCAGGGAGTGGGGATGCAGAGCAGGTGAGACACCCATGGTCTTCACTACTAAACTGCTGGGGGCTTGTGAGGCTCCCCTACCCTGGATAGCGCAGTGGAAGAGGTGACATTTTGCTGGGTGAGGGCTCCCAGAGCACATGAGCTTTGAGGCGATTTGTACTGCGGTAGTCCTTTATGTGCAGAAAGGAACAAATACTTCCTTGCAGAGATTTGCAGGGGAAGGGAATGATCTCAGCCCCGATTTAATCTTGACAGAAGCAGATGATGAGAAGACTGTGTGCTGAGTTGGAGTTTTCCTTTGAATTCCTACGGTGGTGAAGGCAGAGTTATAAATAGACACAGTATCCTTTTTACCCTGGTACAATTCTGTCTCCAGCTCCCCATATAGACAGCGAGTCTGCTGGTAGGTATTTAGCAGGAATTAATTTAACCCAGTCTTTTCTTTCTGTACTCTTTTACTCCAAGCATCCCAAACATATTTCCTCAATAAAAACGTTCAGAGGAAGGCTGTTGATATTAAAAAATCCCACTTCTGCCTGAGAATTTTATCCTAGTTATAAATAAACCCTAGAAGCCCAAACTATAAAGAGTATTGAAAAAAAAAAAAAAAAGGCAAAGAAACTCTTTGTTATTGTCTACCCTCTCCCAACCTTCTTAATTTTTCCCCCACGTTTGTTTTTGAACTGCACAGCATTTTACTCATAGTCTGTTTCACATTTTCTCCAGTGTAGCTGGTTCGTCAGTTTCAATGACTCTTGTGCACATCATCTGAGAGGTAGGAAACCTGTAGACAGCACTTCACAGCTATTATCTTAAAGATGCATCTTTAAGAAATTCCAGTATCGACTAACATCTATAACAAGAAGATGGACTGGTATTTATAGCAGGAAAAGCTCTCATTTAAGCATCTTTTCCAGCGAGGGCTCCTCACCGCGGGAGCCCAGCTGGAAGGCGAACTAGAGTTTCACAAGTATGGGAGTACCGGCGGCAGTACTCTGGCCTAGCCCTGCCCGTGTCCTGCTGTGTGCAGCAAGGTGCCAGGGGCAGGGTTGCGAGCAGCGTTCAGGTACTTGCCTGGTGGTGGGCGAAGCTCCCGCGCGGCCGTGCCTCAGTTTACCTTTCCCCGAGTAACGCCCCTTGCCTTCCTCCTCACCTCCCAGCGGCGCGCACAACTTTCCAGCCTCCCCGTGTTCAGTTTATTCAAAGTCTATTTTTATTTGTGTTAATTATAAACCATCATCCCCCACCCTCTTTGGCCCCGCGAGCATCAGCCGGAGGCAGGCAGCTGGCAGCCGGGTTACGCAGGGGGATGAGGGCTGGGGCTGGGGGCTGAGGTGCCCGGGCTGCCCTCGCCTGCACCCCGAGACCCGCGGCCGGGGGGCTTCGTCCCGGGTGGGTCGTGCCCGGTTCCCCCGGGCAGGGCGGCTCGCCTGGGGCCGTGGCTGCCCCTTTTACCCCGGGTTTCCACCCGGAGCCCGCTGCGGGGCCTGGGGCTCGGAAGCCGCTGAGGGGCGCAGGGCCCGGGCTGCAGCCCGGGGTGGCCGCGGCCTGGCCCCGCCGCGGGGCCGCGCCGTGCCGAGGGCTCCACCTGGCGGCAGCGCCGCGGCTGCGGGGAGGCGGCCGGGGCCCGGCCTCTGCCGGCTGGGGCTGGGGCTGGGGGCCGGGGGCCGGGGGCTGGGGGCCGGGCACGGTGCTGCTTCTGCTGCTGAGGGAGGCGGGGGGACTCCTGCGGGTGGGAAGCGTGAGGAAAGGAGGGGCTGGGGCTGGGGGCACCTCTGCAGCCTGATCTGCCTTTGGGGGTGGTGTCCACTACTTCTGCAAAGTGAAACCTTTTTTATTTTTATTATATTTTTTTTGAGTTAATTGAGATGCACATATCACACTTGGATTTGGGTCCAAAGTACACTTTTAAGATGACCCTTCTTATGCACTGTGTCTTTGTTGACCTTGTAGAGCAGCCCTGGAGCTCACGAGCAGGTTTCCTTAGGCAGGGAACTAAAGCAAGGCTGTGCTCCAGTGCTGCTCTGCTGCTGCCCAGGGATGTTCAATTCGCAGGACTCATCCCGAACAAAGCCCCCTGAGATCCCCTCAGCGTGAGAACCAGGTCTGCAGAGCCAAAAGTGCTGCTTCATGTTTGTGCTCCCATTGCGTGGTCTACGTAGCAGATGTAGATGCTGCTAGAGACTTTTAAAAGGCACTGAGTTGTCCATCAGGAAGGCAGAAATCTGCCTTTCAGACAGCACTGGGAATGGCAAGGCATGTTTTCCCTTGTTGCTCAGCTGCTCTTGAGCAGCCGGTTCGCCATGGTGGGCAGTATTCATGCCTCTGCCTTCCCAAGTGTGGTACCGGGAATGCAAACAACTGCCATCCCCGAGCTGGCTTTGTGCTCTGAACGTTTGTCCACTGGGAACCGAGAGCCAGATGTGCCTCTCATAGTTTCCAGGCAGCACTGATCCATCAGATGACAGTAGCTATTGAGCACTCCTATGGTGGCCCAGAGACACAAAGATGAAAGTCTGGCGCCTGTCAGCACCTCCCTTGCTGTTCCTGTGTCCCTTCAGTTTTCACTTGAGTCCCCTCACAAAAGCAAATGCCACAGAACACGATGTTGCAATGCTAATGGCCTTTATTTCTGAGAAAGAAAATCATGAGTTTTATGATGTTGAACTGCCAGACAGATTTGGGATCCCTTGAACTTTGTTGTCAAATTCCTTCCTGCACCCACTCCCACTGCCTATGTGGCTGTTCGGAGCCTCAGCTTGGAACCCACTTTCCTCTTCAGAAGCATTTTCCACAGCACCTCCTGGATGAATTTTACTAGGGAAGATGAAGAGGATTTGAGTGCCCTCTTGAACAAAGATTTTTTCATGAAAGAAAAAAAAAAACAATGATTATTTGATGAACAGTCAAAAGGAAATCACTGTAAATAGACTTGGAATCATTTCTTTAAGAGTGGCTTGTGTTGTATCCCAGCTGCTCTGCCTCTAAGCAGCCTCTTTACCCCCAACTCAGGGGCTCCACCAGTTGTAAAAGCAAGAATTAACTAGTGCCAGATTCAAGTCTCAAAATATAAACCATTTTAGATATGGAAAGCAAAAGGGGTGGGGGGGAGGCTGATTCATAAGAAAACTTCTGAGCATTATTGTAGCATAAATAATATGGCATCTTTCACCTCAAATAGCCTAACACTTCATAAAGTGATATGAGCTTCACTCGTTGCTGAAATGCAGCTATTTCTGAAGTGGAACCTGATATCTTTTTTTTTTTTTTTTTCTTAAACCAGAAGAGCAATGTTTTAAGGTGGAGAGTGAAGGATACAATACACAATCAACTGTAAGTATAATCTAGGATGGTGTTGCAAAATGGGAAGATCAAGTAAAATGTACTTTTACTAATAACATGCATTCTAGTGTATCTTAAACTTACATCCTTAGTTTGCAATTGTAATACATTTGAAAGAGATTTAGGAAACTCAAGTAATGTTTTGTCTTCTTTCTTTCTTTCTTTTAGGAATACTTTCTTATAACTTTTTGCCAGCAGATTCTCTGTTTCCTTTCCTCTCTTCATTTAATTTAATGTCCAAGTCTCGGAGCTGGCTGAGGAACCCTGTGTTTGGGCAGATGTTTCTGTGAGAACCCACTGTTTTCAGAGCATCCACGAGTGTCATGTTTTTGTGGATCATCAAAAAGGCAAGCACTAAGGATGCAGAGCGGCTTACCCCCATGGCACAATGCACAAACACTTTACCTGCAGAAAGAAGAGACATGAGGTGAGCAGGCTTTAGCATTTCTAAAGTGAAGGGAATACAGAGAGGACAAAAACTACAAGACATGAGTTGGCAAAGTAGCTGTGGTGTTCAGTGGGTACTCATTTTTTTGTAGATTACCTAAGATTGTGCTATAGATCGCAGCTGAAGTGGTATTTCGTACTGAGTATATGCATCCAGCTTAGGCCTTTCAGTATTTAGCAAAGAGAAGAATGCCATTTACACAGCTTATCTTGATGTTTAATAGCACTAGAAAGAATGGACATAAGCACTGAAGGTAGATACTGGAAATGGAGCATTATGAATGTTCTTCCCTGACCAAAGTTATTGCATGATGGACTTTTTTTATGTAAGATTTCAAGAGCGCTGTGGAGAGGTAGAAGACTAAACACCCCCATACTGACATGTATTTCAAAAAGTTGTTGCGAAGTTAAACATAGTTCAAGAGCCTCATGTTTGCATTATCCCCCTGCAGGCTGCATAGCTCCTGGGTGCTTTTTGGGCTGACAAAGCAGTGCGCAGGGGATCTGCTGGCCATTACCCTGCAAGAGAGGCCTCCAGTCCCATGAGGAGCTCTCACCATACAGGAGAGCAGGGCTGAGGAACCTAGGCTGGCTTCTCTGCTCCCAAACCAGTTCTCATCCAAACTTTCTGGGTTCTCAGATACTTGTTCCCAGATTAAAATAGCCAAAACTTTCTGTGGAAGGAGACGCTTTCTGTGACAAAACACATTAGTGTAATTTTTTGTGGAAAAAGGAACGGTTTTGGCAGAAAATTTTGGTCCAGCCCAGACTGTGATCATTGACAAGTCCCATAAACTCTGTAGGACAGTCTGCCTATAAAAATGGGCTCGTAACTTACTGTATCTCAGCAGCCCAGTGTGAGCTATAACTAGGGATTTAATAAAGCACTCCAGCGAAAGCAGCAAGATCTCACAGCCAGAGTCGGAGCAAGCTCTGGAACAAATGGAAATTATGATAACTAGGCCCTAATCCAAACTCTGCTGACAAAAATTCAGCAGGCTGCGGGTCAGACTCGTAGCTTGTGACTTAGTTCATTAACTTGTGCTGCTTCTCTAGCTTAATAGACAGCCTGGACCAGGCTCCGGTTGTGTGAAGGACTTTGGCACGTGCAGCCTGTCAGCCAGTGCTCCCAGGTGCCAGCGGGGAGCAGGCACAGAGCTGCCTCGCGGTGCGGGGCCTGAGCCTCCAGGCTGCAGCCCTGGCCGGGGTGCTGGGGGCACAGACACAGCAAGCAGGCCCTCGGACTTTGCCAGGAGGCAATTTCTGCAGGGTGGGCATGGGGCTGCCAGCCCTAGCTGGCAGCCACCTCGTCGTGGCCACCTCCTCATGTGCTATGGAGCAGCAGCCCCATCTCCTGTCCTCCTGGCCACGCTCTGCGTGTGCTTTCACAAGCCCTATTAGTACAATGGGAGGCCCCATTGGCTCGCATTGAAGCTTCATCCCAAACCTTTCCTCTCTCTTACCTCCTGAAGTGTTTAAGGCTTTGCCTATGAAATTGGCAGCATCGTAGAAGAAGATACTTAAATCAAAGGAAGGATCATCAAATGCTTCTACTCCGAAGTACTCTATTTGCAGATCTTTGTAATATCTGGCTCCCGTGTTGATACTGTATGGTCCATCTGCTGCATTAAGGATGTGAGTAATGTTGAGGCTTTGAAGAGTAGTTTTGCACCTCGCAGCCCACCTGTTGAAAGATGCGAAGGGTTCATTGGCAGCACGCCTAACATTCTGCTAAAATATCGTGGTTTAACGTTGGTGCCTGCTCCCTCTAGGGAAGGATGCAGGAAATGCAGCCTGCTTACAGCACATGTGAAGAAGCACATAGCAAATGAAAAATGTGGTGTGGTGGTATGGAGAGCAGCGTGAGTACAGGCTTGCCTGTGGTATACTGGTAGCTGAGCAAATACTTCCCAGCAGTTAGCCCCTGGGAACACTGCTTACTGTATAGAGCGGTCAAGATTTTACTTCAAATACTTGTTTAATGAGATCTGCAGCTAATCTCTCACTCGTTGTGTGCGTGGGTGGCAAGGGCGAGAACCCTCCCAGATGCAGCACTTTGTTCCTGGTTTGGACACGAAGCGGCTCTGTCATGCTCACCAGACAGGTTCTCCCCCTTTCCAGCCATAAACTAGGATTGAAGTTATTCCATAAAGCTGTGCTCCTTGACTGATGTATATATAAAGAGGAGGAGAAAGGGTTGGTAAACATGAGCTGTTGTTATGGCCATCTGATGATCTATGTAATTTGCGGTAATCTAAATAGGAGGAAACAGCACTAAATAGAAGTAGTCATGAGTATGAGGTATTTGCATGAAAAATCCTGCTTAATATTTTCAATTTTACCGCCTTTGAAAAGAAGTTTGGATTTGGACTGCCAAAATCCTTACTGCAAATTTTATTTGGGTCCTTGTCCATCTGGCTCCTGATCCTGCTGCTCCTGTATTTGAGTAGAAGGCTACTGTGGCCTTGTCTGCTGCCCGAGAGCTCAGTTCCCAGGGCAGATAATGCTTCTCACAGTTGACACTAATTTGGGACGGGTTCTTTCTAGACTTCTGTCTAGAATACAAATAATTCTTACCCTGCCAAAGTCTGCTGTGGTTCACAGAATGCAGAAAACACAACTCAGACTATAAATTACCCTTTTGTCTGTCATGTTTTTCATGACATTCAAAGTCCTTGTGTTATCAGTTTTGGAAGCTTGTGTTGTAAAAACATTCCTACAGACCCAACAGCTGGTCCCCAGTGCACCACATCCCTTCCTTCTCCTCCCAGGGACTGATAACAGCTTAATAATAGGACCATATGTTCTTACGCATCTCCCAGGTAAATGTTTGGCCAGACTTGGTCCACGTGATTATCCGACCCTCCTCTGAACCAAATCAGCCGCTGGAGGTCTGCTAGCGCTGGTGTTTCGTAGGAATCTGGGCTCCCTGCACTGCTGGTTGGGGAAGAGTCATCTCTGGTGTGAGGCATCTTGCTCCTCTCTTGCACACACTCGGTTTGTCTCAGAGACAGCTTTTCTGAAATGAATTAAGAGGAAATTTTCATACAGAAATAATATTCCCTAGGAAGCAGTCCTGTTCATTACCCTCCAAATAGCATTACATTATTATAACTGGTGTGTGCAGTAGGGCCTGCAGGTGTTGCTGAAAGCATCCAGAGAGCAGGATTGACTCTGTGGTATGACTCTACAGCATGTAATTCATCCCCTGAGGAGGCTGCAGCATAAGACGATATGATTTAATTTCTTGTCAAGTAACGCTGTTGAAAAAGAACGTCCTGTGCCACCCGAACACAACATTGACTGAAACTCGTAGGTGCAGGTATTATTGCTGTTACTGTAGCTCTGATGAGTGTAATACAGGAAAGCTCCAGCACTTTGTGTTGGAGAGTGTTTGTGCACACTTGCTTCTTGCTACTTAAAACTGGAAGTTTTTGAAAGAATGAATCATTGGACTGACTTAAACTCACAAGGCTTCTAGGGCCAGGGTGGAAATCTTAGGATGTGTATATAAGACATATTCATACGGTGTATATGTATAAATACATAAAATATGTGTGTAGAGTTATTCTTTCATTTATATGGATGTATTTATATACACACATGCAGATCTACATGCACACATACAGTTATATATGTATGTGTGTATATAGGTAGATACAGAGAGAATTTCGACTAGTTTTCTGTATATCTCAGGTGAATGTCCCTGAACACTCATCTATACCAGTATACTTATGTCTGTCTGTCTCAGTCTCTCTTCTGGGAGCTGTTCCACTTTGTATAAATAAGGCGATAGCTATTTTGTCTCCAGAGAGAGGCTGTTTCTCTCATCTGAAGGGTAGGGCATTTACCTGGGATGTGAGGAAAAAGAGCATATAAATTTTGGAAAATTATGAGGCTGAAAGTTCTGGCTTTGTTGCCATTAAGAATCCCAACTAGGACTGTTTTGCTCCCTTACAGAGCCTGCAGTAGATCCTGTGCCCCTTTTACAACATTGTTTGCTGTTTTAGACCCAGGAGGCTCAGTCCAGCCCGAAGCAGAACTCTATCAAGAGCAAGAGTTCAAAGGCATCCAAGGAGGCCCTTCTCTGAGACTTTAGGAGCATTCCCCTGCCAGGATCTCATTATCTGGAATTGCTGTTCTCGCCTCCAGAGAACATTGATGAGCTTTGTTTGGTTGCTTGTTGGTATTAAAGCCATTATCAATGTGGGAGCCACATGAGAACTTGTTCCCAAAGTGAGGTGGGTGGCCTGTGTTTATTTTGCAAAAGGTTATGTGTCCAGAATAGATCTTTGGAAGTCATCTAGTCTGTCCCCTGCCCCACAGCAGCAGCAGCTAGATGGATGCTGTTCCAAAAGCCCAACAACAACTTTGTCTGAACAGGCAAGTGTGTTATTTTAAACAGCGTAGGCTGATGAGAGGCATAAGCAGAAAGCAAAAGAGGATATCTTGTTGCTTATGGAAAAAAAGTAGTTCAGATGATGCAAGGCATATTATTGATCACACCACATATATTCCCGTGACCTCAGACTAAATTTGTTTTCCCCACTCCCCTCTCCCTCCTCCTCCCCACAAATGTTAAGAGCAGCTACAGCTTTTTGTACATTCCAATAAAAAGGAAGTCTCCCTGGGGTAACTACTTAATAAGCAAAATATGAAAAGCACAGTAAAAATGGTGGGGGAGATGGAAAAAAGTTAACTGGTTTTTACCTTTAATGATGAAGGAAAAGAACTACATATGAGTAACTCAGGAAAGTAAAGAAGGAATAGGGAAAAAAGCCTACAAATTTTTCAGGGCATGTAACACCAAGAGCTTTAATAAAGGAATATGTTGTGTGCTCCCAGCACAGATTAGCATGAAGAATAGCACAGAAAAAGATAATGTGCATTGCCTTACATGTTACACTGCCTTGCAGAAGTCATGCCCTGTGCTTGAGAGCTACTGCCAGCATTGTTGTGATCTCTTTGTATTTTCACTGATACAGAACGTTAAGCTGGAGCAGTAGAAGGAAATCAAGAGCTCCTACATCTGGAGATTCAGAAGACCATGGACTAATTTCCAAGGAGCATGTATGACTCTCAGACGCTGCAGATGTTAAAAAGCTGAAGTTGTGGAGGTAAGCAGATGGTTCCTAAACTTTCATTTGTCGTAGCTCCCCATTGCTTTAAGCTCCTGTTTAATCTGTCAGGTTGTTACGGTAATGGAGATGATTTGCAGGGAGAGGGGAAGAGGTGGCATCGCTAGGCCTCTTGTTCAAGACCTGACTTTGGGGAGATTCTCTTGGCCTGCTAGAACTGAGATCTCTTGGTGATGGTGAAACTTAACAGGCGTCTCCAGCCGTTGCAGCCAGCAAGGTGCTTTGCAACAGAGCTCCCTTTCATACAGCAATCCTCTTCCCAAAAAGCGCGTCAGCGTTACTTGCTTCCTGTGACTAATAGCAGACAAGTGAGCTCCTCATCTCAACGTGCAGCACAGCTCCTCCCAGCCATGCCGCTCCGCTCCGCTCTGTGCTGGCCTTGAAATTGAATGACTCCGCGGGGCCTTCAGGATAAGCTTGGAAATAACTATACCAGATGATTGGACTAATGAGGAAGGTAATATGAAATTTTTAATTGAGGACCAGGGATTTTGCTGAGGGTTTTCTCCCCACCCCCTTCTACTTCAAGATACTGCAAAGTTAGCAGAAGTGCTGCCACTGATCACGTTACTCTACACACTTCCCCCTCTGGGTGGCTCGCAGAAGCTGCTCTAGCTGGAAACAGTAACTGGAGGATGGCACAATCCTTTGTATCAGGAAGAAAAATCAGTCTTACAAGGTCACTAACACTTTCTGCAGAGATCTAGTCCATGCAAGCTAGGGAGCATTGTACTTCTTCCCTCCCTTCCCTTTTTCTTCTTCCCACTGTACTAGAAAAAATTGCCATTTTCTATGCAAGATAATTTTTTTTCTGGCAAAGAAAATAAATGCACAGCCCCCGCTGACTAGAATTGTCCAAAGCATTTAACAGATTTGTGTTGGACTTGCAGATTCCAGTCTTACAAAACTCAGCAAATTCCTGGGGGGGGGGATGGGGGAAGAGGAAATATTCCAGTATTGATGGGGTTGAAATAGTTCGTTTTCGTATTTCAAGAAAAAAAAAGTCCAATTCCATTTTTTCTATTAAGAATTATTTTTTGTTTGGGAGTTTTATTTTATCATTGCATAAAATCTTTTCAAGTATGAAAACAAGATGAAGTGGCTTGTTCCTGGCTGAGAAAAACACATTTTGTGCAACTAAACATGCACACAGACTAATTGAGCAGCCTTCACGTTCACTTCTGTGATGGGGAAGGCCTGATGCCATTTTGCCATGGTTGCTTCCACGTCTCCTAAAGCCTGAACTGAGCTGCAGAGAGGCTGAACATCTCTCTGAAGTCCCAAGAGGAGCCCATGGCAGGGCAGCAGCTGAGCCCCAGGCCCTGCCGTAACCACCTTCACGTTATCTTTCCTCTGTCTCTTGTGTTAGCATTTCTCAGCTGGCCTGGCTCTGCTTGTGGCAGTGATGACAGCCTGGATGGGGACAGGTGTCTTTCAGTAACAAGGTCTTACATTAGGTGGTTGGTAGCCTCAGGCACTGCAGAGCACTGGCTTTGGGTGGACATTTGGTTACCACAATAGCGCAAGCACTAGATAACAGTAACATGACACAGAAGGCTCCAGCAGCCAAATATCCTAAACTCCCTGAAACAAAAACCAACAGACGAAATGGTGCAAAATACTAGAGAACGAGATCAGAATATAATTTGCATGAAAAACAAACAAAAAAGGCATGATGATACATTTTTAAATTGTTCTCTACCCTGTTTTTTTTCTCTTTTTCTCTGACCAGGCATCCCTACACACATCTTTTACACTCCTTGTGCTTTTCTCTCAGGTAGTGCTTAACACTATGGCTCTTTGTCCTCCTGATGGAAAAATCCAGATGGAAAGAAGCGTGGTTCACAGGGAAATGATCGTGTAAGTTGAATTAATCTTTCAGATACTGTAATGTGAAACCTGATCTTCTTTTTTGTTAAGAAGACCCAATCTGTGTCTCTACATTTTGGCCAGAATCCGATGCTAAGAGAACCCAGGAGTCTCCTGAGGTAGAGCTGAAAGCCTCATGCACAGAAACAGGCGCATTTAAAAGCAATAGCAGAGTTAAAACAGCCAGATGGGAACCTAGCAGGCAACTGAGGGGGGAAACTCTCTGTTTTCCTTGCAAGCCTACAGGGGCTTGTTTGCAGGAATTAGAATCTCTCACCAGCAGTTCGCTGCAGCTCTAATACCAAGTGGTATTGAAAATGAGAAGCAGGTTACGGCTGATGGTTTAAATGAGGAACCTATGGGAATTTTGAAATGAGATCCTGGACTCGTCTCAGTATAGACCGCGCACATGGCAGAGCAATATTGCTTTCTTGGCTGACTGCATCATATATTATGGCCTTTTATTTTGCCCACGTTCAAACAGCGGGGAGCAGCAGAAGTTCATTGCTCCTGCTTGCTCCTTAAACCCTGATCTGCCTCACCAGAGGCAGTGCCCCTGCCTCGTGGAAAGCAGAATCAGTCCCTCAGCCCCCGTGCGGGTATGTGTTCAATGCAGCACTGTATTAATGCCATTTCCATTATTCTGGAGTGAAGAGAAAAGCAGAATGTACAATTAAAGCTCTGTTGGCTTTTTTTTTTTTTTTTAAGAGAATTTACTGCTCGGGAAAGATGCCAGATTGAGGGCTCTGGCAAATGCAGCCCTCGCTTTAAGCATTGCACTGGGGAGGAGTGGGGCGCAGCCCTGCCAGCCACCCGGTGCTGCAGGTGTCTCCAGCCCTGCGCTGCAGCAGCGCTTTGCTGGCTGGGGAGAGCCCGAGCTCCCACACCTCTTCCCTGCCCCGTCTCTGCCCAACGCCTCCATTCACGCCTGGTGTCTGTGGTGGGGCCCAGTGGCTCCTCCAAAGCGGGCTGGAAGAGACCAGCTTTTGCTCGCGAGGCACCAGAGCTGGGCTGAGGGGCAATGATCTGCACATGTTGTCCCAAGACCGTATCTTTCCATGGGGAGAGAACCTCGGTGGTGCCCCCAGCCCCGTCCTGCCTCCCCCAGCCCTCCCCTGTCAAAGCCAGCAGCCCTGGAGGTGGCAGCTCCTTGTGCCCAGGCTTGTGCTGCAGCAAGGGATGGAGAAATGGGGCGTCCTCGCTGCTTGCAGTGACAGGCCCTGGCTGTGGCAGGAGGGCAGCTTTGACAGCTGCAGCTTCCACATTCAAAGGAGAAACAACGAAAAAAAAAAAAAAAGCATTACCTTAGCAGCTGGCATCTCTGAGCTATTCAGTACGCCATCCCCAGCAAGACAGCGCTGCCCTCCACAGGCTCCTACCATAATTTCCGACTCAGCTGTAGATACCTGTCAAGCCTAGAGTGATGCTCTCCCCTTTGGCTCTCTTCTGGGGCACTCCTGTCCAGGGCACAAATGCTAGGATATAGATTTTTTAAAAAAAAAAAAGGAAAACCACATCCTACTGTTTCTCTCGACACATCTTGACCTGATTCTTGCTTCTCCCTGAATTAAAATAGCTGTAGTTTTAAGTCCCACCGCCAGCAGTCATAACTGTGCTGTAGCCGGGAGAGCAGCAGCCCGCCATGCAGATAACTGTTTCTAATAGTAGAAACTTCGCCCTCATCTTATGTAAGGCCAGGAGTGGAGCAAAGCGGCTGCGGCTTGTGACGTGCTCGGGCTGAAAGCTTCCTGGGGCAGCCCGTGCCCCGAGGGCAGAGGAGCTCCAGCCAAAGCAAGAAAAGCAGAGTGACCTTGATATTGATAACAGCTCAGTGAGCACTGCCAGCCCCACGCTGAGGTGTCATCGGTGTCACAGGCTGTCCATAGGTGAAAGTTACGGGCACAGTATGCGCCCATCTGACACAAATGATGTCGAACAGATTTTGAGAGGGGGAAGGAAAAAAAGCCTGGCAAGCTTCAGGAAAGACAAACAAGGATGTTAATATATTGCTATTAAAACAGGCTCTGAAGCAGTTGCCCTTCTGCAGGCGGTATGGATTTGTATGACTGTGGATTAAAGATTTTTTTTTCTCCTCGATTTACTCCTCAAATGATTTTTGTCTGACTGCTGCTGTCAATACAAAATTGACGACGCTGTCAAGCTTGCAAGATTTCAGAGTATTTGAAGGCACGAGTGAAGGTTTTTGATATTCCTCAGTCACTTGGCACTGGTATCTTTGAGCTGCCTGTCTCTCCCTACATTTCTAATGTCAGCAGCAAAGTGCTTTCCCTTGCCTTCCTTGCCTTGCCTGAAAGGGTACATATGAGAAAGGCATCTTTTTATAAAGTTGACAAAGCTGTACAAACTCTTTGCAGTAGAATAAAGAGCAAAGAGACTTCAAAACTCCACACTTGAAGATCTATTTTGGCACTTACATTTTTTTCAGGGAAATTGTAGAGTTCTCGAGGGATGCTCTCAGCTTTGTTGGGGTGAAGTTGAACATCTTTCCTTCAGATTTTTAATTGCTGACTTTAAACAGATGATTTGTTTTTTGATTAAGTCTTGGGCATGGGGCAGATCTGCCCCATGCCCAAGACATGATGTTGGTGTTGATGCCCCCTGAGTCTTGCAGTGTTGGGCAGGGCAGGGGCAAAGGTGGTTGTGCTGCAGCAAGTTTGGGGAGTTGCTTGTGCTTTTTCCCACCTATATTTCATCAGGTTTTGTGCTGTTGTTTTTGCAGTGCTGGTTCTTGGTGATGCTTCGCATGGGCTGTAGGTCAATGCCACAGCTGGTAGGGTGGGGAGGGAGGGTGAGCCCCAGCAAAGTGCAGCCCCGTGGCTCCCAAGGGACCAAGCACAGGTAGCCAGGAGGGGAGCAGCCTTGCTGGAGGTTGTCCTTGCTGGAGGTGATTTGTAATAGATGCTTTGGGAAAAGGCTGCAAATTTCAGTCCATTTTCCCAAAGCAAATCCCAGTGCCTCCAGCACCGCCCTGGGAAGGCCGTCCTCTGCCTGAGAAAGTCGCAGTGAGCAGGAATATGTTAAGGATTGTGAGCTCCTCAGGTACAGTGGTAATGGGAGCCATCCCTGCACTATAAATAGCATTAACATCCTTTCTCTCCGGTGCCTGGCATCCAAAGCAGACATTTTTGCTGGTGCTAGTGAAAATGAACAAAGCTTTGAAATGCTCTTATTTATGTGCTCTTTGCAGGCTGGAATTTTGTGAGTAGCTTTTCTTACTGACTCTGAATTTTGAGTTCATTTTAAGGTGAAATATTGGATTTTTTGTTTAGGATTTTTTTCATTTTTTATTACCATATGTTATTTTCATATCTTTAGTAAAACTGTGTGAGAAGAGCTATTGTGAAAAGAGACAGGGGATCAAGACTAGCTATTTGCAAGGGACTTCTGCGTGACTGAAGGAAAAGCCAATTAAAAAAAAAAAAAAAAAAACAACCCACAGGAACCATAATTTAACCTTATATGCTTTCTTAACAAAATATTGAAAGGGGTTTATTTTAGAATTAAGAAAATCACATAAGGTGTTTTGGCATGATTTGTGGTGTTTACATTGGGAGATCAGAAAGAAATAATTGTTGCAGTAGAAGGAAAATCCTTGCGTGCCTATCAGACAAGGAAACAAAGATGTCTTTTGTCAAGGAACTCCAAAGACCCAGGAGCAAAACTGGCAAAAGGGACTTCTCTTCACAATACTGATTGTATTTTCTATAAAGTCCTGTTATAAAACCGCAAAGCCTCACGTGCCATGCAACTCCCCTTTGCTTTCCGGGCAGTGAAGAAGCAGCAGGCCTACAAAGCAGACATTTTGCTGTGGGATAACCACAGGAACACTGCTACTAGACCAGCTGGTGGGGCTGGAGGAGTTAGGTAAGCCTTCAAACACACAACAAAGGCTATGTTTTTTTTCACTTATGCCAACTACTGTATTAACACACTACCTTTAGTGACAACCTTTGCCTTAGACCAGCACAGCAGCACTGCTGCGATTGAAACGCTGTTTTTCTTTCATTTTGCCAGAAGATGGCAGAAGAAAGCAATCTTGGATGTTTTAAAGTAGTGTATTCATGGCTTTTAGAGAGAGCGGTTACTGTTGTACAAGAAAATGCTGTGGTTGGATGGGAGAAAAATGTGAAAGGTACTCGATTAATTAAATTGGTATTGACCTGAGCAAATACATCAAACGATCTACACTGTATCCTTTCCTATGCAGGTTTTCTGTATGAGAAAAGCATGTAACAGTGTTCAATTTTCCTAGGCACAGTGCAGTTTGGCCTGGATTTGCTCCAGTGGCAAAATCCGTTGTAACAAACCAGGCTCCAAAGATAAAGAAACCTTGCAGAAGTTGTTGGGCATCAGTGCAAGTTAACAGGCCGTTACTCCTCAGGGAGTTATTTCCAAATGACAGCCCAGCACAGACCCTGGGGCCACCACTCCCCACCAGGTGCCCCCACTGCCCAGGCGCCCACAATTGCTGTGTCTTATAACCAACTGGAAACGTTAGATGGAGCCTGCTGCTGACTTGAGTTTAGTTCATGTCAGAATTGGGCATCAAGGTAATTTATCAGTGGCATTTGTGGTTCGTCCAACATGGGGAAAAGCTTCCCAACCAGGCAAGTCACACTGCAAACCCAGCAGCAGCAGGCCCACGCCGTAACCTTGCCATCCAGCCGGGGCGTGGTGGTGGGAGAGCCCTCTTCCAGAGCCAGCTTTCCATCTCTTGTTCTTCCTTTTCTTTGTTCTTCTTTTTGCAGGCTTTTCCTTTTCCTTCCTTCCTTCTTTTTTTTTTTTTTTTTTTTTTCCCTCACAGCCTGAGCTAATCTCTGGAGCTGATGGAGGCAAGGTGCTCGCTGGGTGCAGAGGGGAGCAATTAGGGAGTTTTGTAATGGGACCAGACCTTCCATCCATAATTAAAAGCATCACAAAGTTTAGGAAGTAGTTAATCTGTGGAAGGCCAAAAGCTGGAGGCGATGCAGCGGAAGAATCACTCCTACATCGTCCAGCTACTTATGCTCTCTTCCCCTAGACACTGCTCTGGGCTGATGGAGAAGATCAGCTAACCAGACCTTCAGGTCTAACCTGCCTTGGCACCTTTTCCATGTGTCTTATGAAAGAGGTGTCTACAATACCCATTACTAACTATTGAATTATATAACATGGGCACTAAACATACCGCATCTGCTTCCCAGACTGTGAGGAACATTTATCACTATGAAGGAAGATTCATTTCTTAGCACCAGCAAGGAGGAGGATGACAAAGGATTGGGAGTGGAGAAGGAAAAGAAAAATGTTTAAAAGCAACTTTCAACTGTTGTGGTGATGAGGAAAAACAGCTGAAGACAGATGCCTTTCACCTGGACAGCAACACCCTCGCCCAATGAGATGATGCTAAGACACATCCCAGTGCCCTCCTCCCTCAGGATTCTGATCCTACTTGGCTTTTTAAGGTATCATGCTTTATATTGTTCTGTTTGGTAAAAGGACTTTGTTCCCAGGTTGGTTCTGTGCTTAGCAGCAGGAATCAGCTTCACCTTGTGAGGAAAGCAAGTGATGGAAGCTCTGTGGCTACTGGCAACACCACAAGCGCACTGACAGCATCCAGAACCCTTCTTTTGTCCACCTCAGTCACAGGGTCCCACCTGCTATTTGGAAGTGGATTAAGCCTTACTGAAAATGAGTAAGCTTAACAGAAAACAAAATGACTTTGAATCTGCCTCATCTAGAATGTCCTTCAACCTGGGTCCTTTTGCTACACTTCAAACAACTGATCATCTCAATCAAAGCTCCCTCCAGGATATACTGAATCCTCTTCTGGAGACAAGGTGAGCAAACACATACCCCTTACATGTTGAGGTTTTAGTAGATGTGGGTATATGGGAAAACAACACTGTAGACACCTCTTTCCCTTCTATGCTTAAAAGAAAAATCCTCCTCTGACCCTCCTTTTAGCATTGAAGCATTGACTTCAAATGTTAATTTGAAAGCCCTGGGTGGAAGGGATTTTGCAGTGTTTTCTGCTGGGTGAGGTGTATATACCAGAGAAAGAAAGAGCATCCATACAGGTGAGCTCAGAAGGGAGGAAGCTCCTGCAGAGCCAATACAGCCATGGCAGTGGTGCTGAATGAGGTGATGAAGGGGCTGCACACATCTCTGTTCTTCCCTGGCCCAGCACTCCTGACCATTGCCCCAAGCAAGGGCTGCAATTCGGGTGGATCGCTCCTAACCTGAAAGGTCAAATCTGGTCTGAAATGCAGGAACCCAGAGCTGGATCAGCTCAGATGAGCCCTTTTCTCTTTTCCTTTTGCTGTCAGATGGAGGAAGGTGGCTAGTGGCTTGCTGACAAAAAGCGTGCTGCAGAGCTGAAGTGCATTCCTGTCATGGCTTACTAAATGCCTGTCCCACTTTCTGCATCCGTGGTGACAGCAGCCTGTACATGGGCCTGCTTATCATGACTGCCTTGTTTGCTGTGTCTTCCTAAGGTCATAAACAATTGCGATTACCAAATAACCCCATCTCATCCTTCTGTTAGCTTAAGCATCCAGTTGATGAATCGAAAACTGGGTGATGACCGGCAAGGGCTCTGCGGTTAAATACTCAATCTGCCTCTGCTAGCAGAGGTGTTGGCACGGCAGCGCGGCTCTCTTCACACGCATGCAGGCTGCCGTCTGGCCAGTTACAGCTCCTCCGCGCAGGATGCTGTGCCTTGACTTCACAGCTCCTCTGCATGGCTACACACTTTCACAGCACGACCTATTAGCACCAGCCCTCCCCGTTTGCAGAGAGTTGAAAGCATGCCACCTTTTTGGCACAGCAATGCGGTCTGCTACCCCTAGAGGTGGAAAAACAAAACAAAACAAAATAAAAACAACTCGGCCAAAGAGGGAATCCTGAAAAGAGAGCTAAGGTTACGGCTTTCTAAATGTTTATCTTCAGTCTGTATTTGATGTCTGGATAATAAGGTGACCGGGCTCTTACAGCAACCTGAGGCAGGATAAACAACTTGGAGGAAAGCAGTGGTTTTCCTGAGCTGCAGGACAGAGGATGTGCAGGGCCTCTCTCAGCCTTTGCGGCTGACAATTTTGCATGGTGTCTCTTGCAAAACCCTTCAAATCCAAGCTTTAGTTGTCTTTACAGCTGCATTTCTTGTTTCTAAAAGAAATGGATCTCCCTCCACACTGTTTGAATGTTCTCACACTGCTTTGGTTCATTCATTGTTTTCCTGAGTTTAGCTGTCTGTGAAAACAATAGAGGAAAACAATAAAATTATCTAAGACTTTTTTCTTATATGGGGGAAAGAGTTTTCAAAGGCAGAGGAGGGAGTCTATCAGGCTGTGCACCTAAGTACTATTTATGCCCTTGAATACATTTCACTTACAGTGCTTAATTGGTCTGTGAAAAGCCATTGCCAGAAGAGGTAACTGACCATTTTTATAGAGGGATCAATAACAAAAACACTCAGTGGTATTTTTCTAGAAATTAAAAATATAATAAAATAGAATTAAGAATTATGCAAAGAATATGTTTCAGGGCATAAACCAGCCTCTCCAGAAACTATGCAAATTCAGTTGGTGAAAACAACAGCAGCCACAATGAAATGAGTTGTATACGAAGAACTGAGATCTCAAATGTGATATTATGCAGAAGGTAAAGAGACTGTACTAGATAAGTAACAGCTCAATGTGTTATCAAGGGTGCACTTTGATTTTGATGAATGTTAAAAGAACCTTTAGCCTTGAAAATAAAGAGGATAATTTCTCTCTAGGCAATGGCTGCTCGTGAAAGTCATAAAATAAGAGCACTGGAGCCCTAATTTTATAGTGCTTTTTAAATGATTTTCAAATGGTCCAGCTGCTTTGTGCCACAATAACACGAGGCAGAGATATTTATGCCGGCGATAACAAGCATGCATCAGCCTGCCCGAGCTGCTCTCCACAGGCAGCCAGCATTAGGTGAAACACATATGGAAAACTGATACTTGCCAATGCGGATTGATCACAATTACACCGTGGTTGGGGTGATCCTGGGAAGCTGCTTTTTCCAACAGACAGCTCGACTGTTTTTCTTGTTTGCGTCTCGCTTGCAGAGCACAGGATGTACGCAGCTGGTGATTCTGCTTCTATTTTGACACTTGAGAACCTGCCAGTTACATACGCCTCCTAGGCCATGCCGTCCTTGGTAGGCACCTCTACGCAGGAGAGCTAACTCAGCCCGGGGTTGCACCACTGTTTTTTTTTGTGGGAGTTTCACCATGGATTGATTGTCCCCAGCACTGATGTTTCCAAGTTGCACTGGGTACATTTGTACAGAAATGTATACACACTGCAAACAAACTCAGTGCAAATGCTACGTAGTTCTGCTGAGATGCTGGAGTTGTCATCTGCAACTTTCCCCAGGTATTTTACTGCTGTCTCTAGGACTTCAGTCTGAAACTGTTTTTCCAGGGTCTGCCTTAAGATAAGAACTACCACAAGGTGGTGTAGCTTTGCTTGTTAATTTGCATTCATTTCAAAAATCTAATTAGCATTTTATCCTTTCACTCCCCTTTGCTTTGTGAGAAAGTGACAGAAGACAGGCTAACAAGAGAAGCTCTGAGCAAGCAGAGTAGGGTTGAAAGAGCAGTTTTTTTATGAAATATTACTGTAAAATTAAGGAACTCAACTCTTTATGTGTTCACTAGCACTGAAGACACATCGCAGCTTGCTTAAAGAGAATTTTGGTGGGAACAGGGCATTCTGAGAAAAGAGCTAATTTATGGCAATACACTGCTGTAAATCTCAGGTCCATAAAGCTAAGACTGAGCTGGACAGAGGACATGGTGAAATGAAGGTACCTCTGGGAAGTCCTTGGGAACTGAGCATCTATTGTCAGCAGGGAGGGAAAACTCTGTCCCCCATTTGGGTAACTTGTTGTCTGCTGGATTTCCACATTTTCCCCCCTTTTCATTTGATCATCCCAGTGCAGCAAAACAGGTTGCCATCATTTTAAGTCCAGGGATATTCTTAAAAGCTTTAACTTCAAACATGGGGCTGCTTTCTCTTGAAGTCAAGTTTTATGAGTCTTCAGAAACAGAGGAGACAGCAAACGGGGAGCATATTCTAGAGGTCTATCTAGCACGTTTGTTGTCTTCATTTAACCAAATGTTTGAGTAGTGACTGGGAAAACCCTCTGTCCCCTAAACAGAGGGGAAACATAGGTTTGATGCCAAAGCTTTAGGTCACGTTCCTTTCATCTTTATCTCATATTCAGATTGGCTGTCTGACATTCCTTCCTGTTACTTTGATCTTCTGTTTCATAAGAATTTACATAGGTGTATACCGTATGTATCTTAGTTCAATATCTAAGTCCTGCAGCTGTTTCAGGAATGCTCCTCTTGATGAAATTACTCAGTACCGGATAACTCCTTGGATAGCATTCCCAGAGAAAAGTGATGGAAGATCATAAGGTTAAGGTAGTACAAGGGAGGCAGATCTGCTTTTTCCAAGAATACAGTGAACCAAGATTTTCCTGCAAAATAAAAATGAATACATGTTGTGCTGTTCCAGGCTGCACAGAATAGTGCCATGCTCACAGATTGCATAAGCTGGTACTTCTGCCTTACCCACATCATCTCATTTCTTAGAGATCGAATTTACAGCTGCTGTGATAAAGTACCCTTCAGGGTATTACATTCATCTCTTTCATAAATCAAGAACCACTTTTTGTTACTAGAGATCTGAGTCCAGAAAAATAGGAAAACATATGGCATTAGGCTTTGTAAATGGCCAATTGGCATGTCTTTATAATAGCTGTTTGCGGATTTTGGCTGCTTCTCAAACCAGAAAGTAACATTTTGTGTGTTTTGTATTCTGATGAATCAATACAGAAAAACTCAAACAACAACAACAAAAAAAGTGTTTTTCAACTGGAAATTCGTCCTTCTCCCCACTCACTAAAATACAGCATTGTTCCCATTTCTACTTGCTTACTTTTTTCTCTTCTGTTACAGAAGATACACTCCGGTCATTGTAGTGGGCCATATGTGATGGACACTGACTTGGATGTAGTTTTGTGGACCACTCCTTATCTTTCAGGATGCTGCTATCCTCTCTCTAACCATGGAGACAATATCTGTAAGTAGATAATTAGGCTTACCCAGTGGTTGAATGAAGTATAGTTAATGCTTCTGAAGTAACCTGTGATTGCTTAACGCAAGTGCTGTGTTAGAGCAGTGGCTTACCACTGTTTGGCCTTGAGAATGTACTCAGAGGTGGTAGAGAAATGTGTGCCAAGGTGAAAGTCCTCTGCAGTTATTCCATAACAATGCCATTCCTGGCCACGGAATGTTTGGTCCCCTTTGCTTCCCTATGCAAAACGTGCAGCATTCAGTACACAAGGGACACCAAGCCCTCACAGGTCTTTCTTGCTTTGGGCTATGAAGCTGTGGAGAATCGTGTGTGAAAGCTTGTGACAAAAAGCAGCTCAATGTATCTTATTGCCTTGTAATCTCTTAGTCTGCAGAGCTTAGTGCCTACCACACTTAGAGACTTGCGTAGGAAACTGTAATGTAGTAAAAAGTAAAAGGTGGTGATTTCCAAATATACTCAAAATAGAAGTAGAAAACTTAGAGTATCCTGCCTATAACTTCCTGTAAATTTAACAAGTATTGCAGGCTCTATTTGACTACAGTCATTGGGAGTTACTGGCCCAAACATCTTGTAAAAATTGACTTCATGAGGTAGCTCAGGTCCTGCTACAATTGGACTTGAAGTACAATGCTGAAATGACACAGTCAGGTTTTAGTACAGCCTGTAACCCTTTTGTCTCAAACTTTGATTGTGTCACATTTCTTTGCTGGGGTGGTATTAATCTTGGTAATCTGGCTAAATTCCACTTGTTAAACCTGCCTATTTAAGATTCACTGTCAGGTTTGATTTCTGCAGGATATTTTACATCTTGTGCCCTGAGCTGCTTATTGTGCAGCACTTTTAAAAATATTTTACCTTTCAACCCAAAGGGTCTTGGCCTTGGCCTTTTGTATCAGCAGTGGCTGATGGCAGACAAATATTTAATAATCAGTTTGTTGACCACTTCAAAGTCCTCCAGGATGAAAGACATCATGTAAAGTCAGCCATGCCTACTTTATTTATAGTGTATATTATATAATGTTATAGTGTGTAGTATATAATGAATTATTGAACTCATTTAAAGAGGCCTCCCATCAAAATTCTGATAAAGTCATAAGGAAAAATGTCTTATAGAATACAGCTTTAATTCTAGATTGATCTTTAATTGCCTGGTAGCTCCTGAGGAGCTGCACATAACTGGTTCCACAGGAACAAGCAGTGACAGTTTATGGTACTGCTTTGGGTTATTTGGCACGAGCTGTGGCTCAAGTCCTGATCCTGGCACAGGTTTATTCAATTGCTGAAACAATCAACATTCTGTCAGAAATTTCAACTGAAAATCAGCTTATAATACAAACAGCAAATATTAGAGTACTTTATTATTATTATTTGAAAATCGCTGTTCTTTAATCACCAAATTGAGAAAGTGAAAAAAAATCATAGTTCAATTTTAAGGCCACTCAGAATCATGATTCTGCCTTGTGGTCTACATGTTAAACACTGCACCATTTAGGAAATGTATTTTTTTTCTTACTATTTTTTAAATAATACAAATGAATAAAGATAATTTTGATCCTCTTCTTAATCCATTTTAGTGTGTTTTGAAGGTTCTTCTTTAATGGGCAGTCATTTTGCTTTCTTCTATGCTAATCTTACGTCTATTTTAAGGCAACTAAATTTAACAACGCTAACTAAATAAAACAGCATATGTTAACAAGCACTACATTCCTCAGCCCTTCAGCCTCAAATAGCACTTATGTATTGCCCATGTGGAGCTCAGGCCACTCGTCACCCACGTGCTTCAATTCCACCTTGCAGCTGCTCAAAATACTTTGCAATTCCTGGGCAGAGGGAGCGCAGCTCAAAGCGTTCCTGGGCGGCTGGGTCCAACCACCTCCAGGCGCTGGTCCCTCGTTGGTGGCCACGCACAAATTTAGGCAGTGGAGTGCCTGCTGCTGCAGAGTCAGCAGGGGTGCCTTGCTGGAGTGTGCTCTTCACTTGATATTCCCAAGCAGGTGGCTGTCTCTAATTGTGGTACACGCGTGGATGCCTCCCGAGATGAGCTCAGTGTTGCATCCCCAATGGAATGGGAACAGCCACAGGAAAACAAAACCCAAAACAAATAAACCAAAAAACACCTCCCCCCAGAAGCAGTAGTGCTGTGCTTGCCAGCACAGAGCACTCCCCATGAAAGAAATGTCAATGAATGCAGCCAAGACGCAGTCCCCAGTGCCTCGTGCTAACCAGTTCTATTAATAAGCTACTGGGAAACAGGGGACAGCTCATCTTAAGGGCGAGTTCAAAATAAAGACCAGGAGAGCAGCTGTCCTGGGCCTCACCACAGTCCATCGAGTTTGACTGTGGCTGTAAGCTGAGACTCATAGAAAATGAGACCAGGCAAGTATGAGATATACTGCTTTCTAATACTGTCCCGGCTTCCAGCTGGCTGCAGCTCAGGAGCTTCCAGGTCTGGTCACAGTTTCTGTGTATTTGGTAACCCTGAGGGGATTGCTGTTCCTTAAATGTTCCCAGTTACTCCTTAAATTTTTTTAGGCTTCTACTCCCTGCAGCATCCTGGGGCACGGCATCACACAGCACACCTAACCCCCTTCCTCCAGTTCCCAGCTTGGCTTCTGCTGACTTTATCTGTTACCTTCAGCTCTTCTATTTGAGAATAAGGGAAACTTCCACTGGAATTCTGCATGCCTCCCTTCAGGGGATGCTGTGATTTTGTAACTGCTTTAAGCTGATTTAGGTTCCTTTCACCATGCCCTCTGCTCTCAGCCACCCACCCACAGCCTCCATTGAGCTGGCACTAAGCCTCATGACCCACTTGGTAAGGTGGATCAGGAATTGAATTTAGCTGAAAATTGCTTTCAAAAACCAAAAAAATTTGTTACAGGAGCGTGCATCTGAGCCTGGGCAGGAAGTCCTGTGTACCTGTTTGCTTCAGGGGAGATGGAAGGTAAGCAGCTCCTCGTCAGGCTGGGTCCCCAGCATTGATGGTTCCTTCAGGGTTATGGGAAACTACAGGGGCACCTTGGGTGAACCTGGGTGCTTTGGTTCAGCAGGTTCAACTTATCTTCAGCTACTGAAGCATCTTCCCAAGTGGGATTCTCCCTCAATGAGGAGTTAATGTTCAGTGCATCGTGCATCTCTCCTGCATCGTGCAGCCCCTGTTGTCGTGTGCATATTCTAAACAAAGTGCCACTGGTGAGGCAGTGTTTTGCTTTTATTTTGGCTCCTCAGCTTAACTTGCCAAACCAATATTCAAAATACAAGTTTTTTGGCTGATAAAGGAAAACAGGGAAGTACTAATGTTGTGTCACATCACGACCTGAGCTATGGATAATGTAAGGGACTGGTGAGGTCTCTTTTCCTCCTAGCAAGTCAAAGCAGTGTTTGCTGTTTCAAGAAGTTACAGGACTAATTTTACAGCTTTTACATATGTTGAAGGGAATCTTTTTCCCTGCGCAGAGCTGGAGCCAAAGGTGCACAGTATATAAAGAAGGGAGCAATATTGCAGGCAGGAAATTTAGGCAACACAACCTCTGCAGATTAAAAACACTTCTGTGATTTACCACTGCCCTTGAAAAGAGTTTCTAACTATTTTTTTCTATCCACTGGGGTAAGTAAGTCTTGCTGTACAAAATCACTACCGTGTCCCTGATGGAATGGATGCTATACTGGCTCAACTTCGGTCTACAGTTCTGTACCCCTTGTGAAACAAAATTCTCAAAGGAGGAGTAGTATCTAAGAGAGCAGGTACTAATTTACAACAAGAGCAGCTTTCACAGCTGTGGCTTTGTGGGACAGATGTTCAGGGGCATGCAAAGCATTATCCTGATGGGAGGTTCCATCAATCTTGCTCACACGTGTCTAATTTTGCCCAGCCTAAAGCCATTAAGATGCATTATTTCACTCACATCAATTCCAGACTTTTCAGTGCCATGTCTTCAAAAGGCTTCAAGACTGAAATCTACTGTAATGTGAATGAAGTATAAATTACAATGAAATATTAACTCGTGTAAATCCTTATTAATGCTAATGGAGATCTTCAAAGCAAACCCAGCTCCTCCTCCGCTGCTCTGCTACTTTGTGAGGTATAAAGATTGTGCTAGCACTGTTGGGTTTTAAATGTGATTTTCTATTTGATCTTTTTATGTTACAAAATTTTCTCTTTGTTGCCAGTGGAGCTCTTTGGCAAGATTTAGGAAAATCTGAACAGACAGTCAAATAGACCTCTAAAAGGATCTTAAATATGCTTATTTTGCTATGTGTACATTGAAATAGGGATTTCTACATTCCCATAAGCACTAGGCCAAATCAGCATCTGTGTCTCAGCCTGTCCAAGAATTAAGGGTGATAGGTGTGGGAAGGAGGTCTGGGAAGGAAGAACAACAACCCACAAGTCACCACCATTTAAGTTTTGTAATAACTTTGCAAGCCGTCTCCAGCAGAGAGGCAATGATGAGGCCTGATGCTTCAAGCAAGCAGAAATGTATTTACTCAATCTGGCAGAGAAAGTTTATAAGGTCATCTAATCAATAAATCAACCTAGTAGCAAAGGGCAAAAATAGATTTGATTATTGCTTCATGGTTCACCACAAGGTAACAAGGTAATTTTCAGGGAGAATGGTAGCATGAATTTCAAATGCAGTTTCTGTATTAAAAATTGTGTTGGTTTAAGTAACTGATTAACTGGTCATAGGAAAAGTGACAACCTCTAAACAACCTAAAACTAATTTGTATCAATTAAGCCGAGCTATTTATTTAAGCTAACTCAGTTCCCTGCTGAATTTAGAAAATAGCAATGTAAGATGGGCCTAAATCAAATTAAGGGCATGCAGGCAGGCAGGGAGTCTGTCAGTCTGGTTTTTTAGGCTTATTCTAAGTTGAAGCTTTGAAATCTGGAACATAGACAAGATACCACATTCAGGTGTCAGCACCGTTACGCAGAGATGGATGGAAAGCAATACTTGGATTTCCTGGATCTTTGACACTTTCTTTCTCTGGACTAATCCTTTGTGAAGGAAGAGGCCAGAGAGAGCAGATAATATTTAGGCTTAAACCTGAGAAGTTGAAAGGAACAGGATAAATGCAGGAGGACTGGCAGAGGAGGAAGATGTTCTTGCTCAGGTTCAAGCTGCTGGTGTGCCGGAGGAGTTGCCGGCCATGGAGCTCAGCAATTCCCTTGCAGACTGAGGGGTAAGGAGCAGAGAGATGGTGCAAAATAAGCACTTCACATATTAAAACCAAAATTATTCCTTATACACGTCTTTTATGGATTTAACATCCACAGGCCCTTAGCATAATCTGCATTTATTGTGGGCAAGAGCTTGGAAACACACAGTGGGGAACAGGCAAACACATGCCAGTAGCTCCTCAGTAATGACGAATGCCCGGGTTCCTACCTGATGTTAAACCAAAAATGATTCAAAGCCACTTACACAAAACTGATGAATTTACACTTACAAAATACCTTGAAAATCTGTCTTCTTTTTTAATGTCTTCAATATAGTACATAATATACAGTATCTTGTTGAAAACATATTTACACAAGAAAAGGCTTGTGGGTTTGCTGACCCTGAGACTGCATAGGGAGCTGTGCAGAGGAAGTTTATTCTGTTGGTGTGGGTGTTCAGGCTGCCACAGCTTTCTGTGGCACTGCAACACTGAGGAGACCGGCGGAAGAGGAAGGTGTCTGCAGCAGTGCTTGGGCTTCTGACCAATTGCCCTCATCACACCACCAGGCCTGCAACACGACAAGCTTTTCATATGAAAACTACAACCAAACTGAAGGTCATTTTACACTCTTTAGTAAAGGGGACTCAAACATACTGTACCGCTAGATGCAATTATTGAACTTGTCTCTGGTATTAGCACAAGTGGGGAACAACCTCAGTCCATCCTAACTGCTCCAGGGGAGTCATTTGGTAGTACCACGCTGGGCGCAGGAGCTCTGCAGCATGTGGTACTTATGGGGCTGATGTTGGCAGTGCTCGTCTACGAGGAACTGAGCCACCAAAATTGATCCATTGGCAGTTCTGTTGATTTTTTTTTTTCTTTGATGGGTTCCATAACTCTTAATTCTTTCAGTATGCACTGATCATGGGAAGTATTGTAGGCACATTGATTATGAAGGCTGAAAATCTGAATGCAAAGGGATTTGCCCTTTCAGCAGCCCTTCTTTTGCCGTAGCTGAACATCCAGATTTCGCAGGTGTTTCAGAAAGCCACGATTGGGTGAAATCCATCGATGTTCCTTCACTGTTTTGATGGCTTCAATCAATGGGAGGTGGTGATTTATCATGAGATATGCTAGGACAAGGGAAGCTGACCTGCTTACTCCAACTGCACAATGTACCAAAATTTTAGCTGGTCAAAAAAGGGGAAAAAAAAAAGGCAAATTATAACCATAAAGGTGAAGTAGCACAGAGGATGAAGTTGAATTTAAAGGGAAGACAAACCCCTCCTGTATTCTCCAGCGTGGTCAGAGCAACACAGCAAACAATTTATTTTCTACCCTTTCAATAGACCGCATGAACTGCTAACAGTAAAGTCTAATTTGTAACTGTTCCAGCAACTTGAATGAGCAGTGCCATGAGGTCACAACCTGATTTCAGAAACACTGGTAAATCAAAGAAAACCCTGTGGAAGCACTGATGTTGTTCTGTTGTGAACAAGAGGAAAACCAGACCCATTGCTTTCAGAGGGGCTCACTAAGGTGAAGAAGAATGCTACAATATGGCCTGAAAGGATGGCACTAACACATTAGCCACCAAGAAAAATGACTGGCCTAGTACTATTGCATAATAAGGCAATTTGCTGTGGCTGTATTTCTTTTTTGAAGGCTGAGCGTGTGAGACAGACTGAGGTAGATCCATTAATGCCAGTTTACTCATGCTAAGGAATAATCTTTTATGTAATAGATGCTAATTAGTATTTTATAGCACCAGTGCCAAGACGCTCAATCTCTTGTGCAACGTGTCATAAATCTCCTTGGGTAAAGGTGCGTCTCCTGCTAAGTCGCATGCTCTGCAGGCCCTATTCACACAGGGTGAACATCTGCAGCGTATGGGCCTCTTCACATGTCGTGTAGCTGGAGAAATCAGGACTTGTGACTCTATTCATGTGTTCTTACAAATACAGTTGTCACAAGAGGATCTCAGAAGACTAGACCAGATAAAATTGTGTCCATATCAAATGCGTGTTTTTTTCTTTTCCTTGTTTGAATAAGCCTTTCTTTCCAGATATTTTTCCCTCTCCTCCTTGTCCTCTCCTCCTCAGTCTCTCTTGTTCACTGTCCATCCTTTTTCTCACGTCAACTTTTTGCAGTCTTCCTTGATCTTTGGGACCAAGCTAGAGCTATGCGTGTGCTCAGCACGCCCTCCCCTCACCACCCACCAGGCAGGTGACCAGCAGTCCGCACACTGACTCATCCACCACTGAGCTTGTGGACCTGACCAGTTAGTTACAAGAGGCTGCCAACACATCTAAACTGTGAACAGTGATAATTTCATACCTCCTGGCGTGTTCAAGGCTTTGTGGATAAATTCTGCCGCAGAGTAAAAGAACTGGCTTATATCAAAGCTGGGGAGGTCGTGGGCTGGTACACCATAATAATCAATGGTAGCTCCGTAATAGTCCTGGCCTCCGTGGCTGTACGCTGTGCCGTGGGCAGCGTTTAAAACATGGGTAACGCCCATCTTCCACAGAATAAATCTGTTGTGAGCTGTTACTCTGAGGAAAAGGCCAACACAAACAAATCAAGATGGGTACAGAGATATTCAGAGGGCAGGAACAGTCCTGCGATTGCATCTCCCAAGCCATGTGCTGGCACATAAGCCAGCGCATTGTTCCCGAGGGTTAACAAAGAAGCAAGTATGCACTCAGTCATAATTTTATCTCAGAAACTTTGCTGTCTGCAGTCTAAATGACATTAGTCAGCAAAACCAAGAGCTACCTAATGCCTGACCGATTAGGGATAATAACAGACTGAAGAGACAGAGCGTACAGCGTGGCGTTAGAGCAAAGTCAGTCCGTGCAGCTTTACTTACAGGTCTCCCAAGAAGAGATTAGGCCATACTTCGTCGACGTGGTTACAGGAGGGCCGCCCGGTACTGAGGAGCTGCTCCAGTTCTTTGAGGGAGGGGACGTCTCCTGTGCATGGCTCGAGGCCCGGGGGGCCCAGTGCCTCTGCCCCGGACATGCGAGAGCCAGGGCGAGACCCGCTCCCGGCAGCCAGAGGCACCGAGCTGGGCGCTGGGGAGCTGCCAGCACCCGTAGCAGTCACGGGGCACCAGGAGATGGGCTGGGGCAGGTGCTGGGCCGCAGCTCCTGACACTGTGCCCACGCTGCAACATCCCCGAGCCCCCTCCCCAGGGCTTGGCCTGGTAGGCACGGGCAGTAGAAACAGACGCCCGAACCTAATCGTGCCTTGCTGGTTCCAGTCTGCTCCCTGCTGTTCGTCCCCAGACCCAGTCCTTGAGTCCCCAGCCTGCAGGACACCCACCATCTACCCAGAGATGTCCAGGATGGCCCTCAGGGGTGTCCTCAGTGCTGCAGCAGCAGCCAGCAAGGTCTGACTGTTCATCACAAAGCCATAAAAGTCCTGATAAAGTTAAAATGCAAACCTGTCTGGGGCAAGATGCATGGCAGCTATCTCACAGTAACTCAGTGGCATTTAAAAGTGTAGCTGCTGAAGGGCTGGGAATGCATTGATGTGTTCTTTCAATGTGGTCACCAGGAAGCTAAACACCAGGTGGGTTACGACATCTTGCCTATCACCAGTAATCTAGAGAAATGTTATTTCTTGAAGGTACTGTTTTTTCACTAAATGGAAGAATCCAAGGCTGTTTGTTATGTTTAGTCTTTTATATTGCAGTTGCTGCTTTCATCAGTGCATTAATATAACAACATGCCACACGTTGTACCATGCCTTCCTGTGCTGAAGACAGAGCCAAGAACGTGAGTGTAATGGTTGTCAGGTGAAACTTGTAAGCCTCTGCATTAGTTTATATAACAAGATCTGGAATTCGTAGCTTGGAGGTTTAGTGTGTTAAACTGTCGTATTAGTGGATCCTTGTAGGGATGCTAGTGCTTGTGCTCCTGGCCTGCAGGCTGTGTGACTCCTGGCAGGGGTCTGAAAAACTGCAATGAAGCCCGTGGGCAAAACGCGTGAAATGCTGATGTTCTTCCTTTGTAAGCCTGGCAGCTAATATGAAGCTCCTCTACCAAAGCAGTCCAGAAGACACGGTGCTCACAGAAGAGAAGCTTGGTGCTGCTTCCCTCCTCCATGTTGAAAAAGGGTGGTGAACAGTAGTGAAGCCTTGGTAAGGGCTGACACACCTTTATTCCACATGCATTGCTTTACTGTGATGGAGAGAGGGATTATTTTATTTTATTGAAAGATGTATCATAGAGAGCAATTTGAAATTGAGTATCAATGTCTGGACTAATTAACTGTGCTTAAGAGCACTCTGGATGATAGCTGGCCTGATTTAGCAGAGGAGAGGACTGCAAAAGTGGTTAAAGTTATACTTAAGGCATGTGTTCTTTACATGTTACTTTGGTCTGATTTGCTCTTGTTTCTTTCTTTCAGCAAAACAGCTTTTTAAGCTGACTGATTTGTGTTCATGAAGCAAGGAATTTACTGACCCAGCAGGTGAAAACTGTTTAGTTCAGTCTTCTCAGGTTCCTGGGTGGAGGCTCAAGTTGAGGTTTCACTAGCAGTTTTGCTAATGCAAACCCAGCCCTTTTGTTCCCAATCAAGTTATGTCAGAAAGGTAATGCCTTTGTTTTATTCTGGCCCTTTTCAGCATTAAAACTTTTATTGGCCTCTACCTCGAATGCACTGGCTAAGAGCTCAGTGGTACAAAAGCTGATGAGCAGAAAAATGTGACCTCCAGAAAAATGATCTCTAAACACTGTGTGCCTGCAACATTGATATGGCATAAGGCCAGCTGCTTCAAAACAGTGTGACTCTATCAAAACTCTGGCCTTCCACCCTTAGCACCCTCTAAACCTTTAATAGCTCTGTGAACATGACTTCGGTGCAGCTGTGTTACTGACTTTTTCTTGCCAAGAGCTGTCATTGAAAGACGCAGGAGGCAGAGATCTGCTTTTTGGACAAGCTCCCTTACTAACACATAGGATGTAACCTTGCTGAAGGGGCAACCATTTCTTCCTGTTCACTGTGCACACTCTTGCCTGCTGTTCTGCCCTTGGCACTGGGCTTGGGTGGTTGTGGGATATTCTTCTCTTCCCATGTAGTCACATAGAATTTAGCCATCAGGTCTGTGGGCTGGCACAGGACTATCAAGCTCTATTTTACTGGGATGTGTGTTGGCATGAAACACTCAAGAGGCTGGAGATCCTTCTCAGCAGAAGTACCAATACTCCTAAGAAAAACTAAAGGCTTCTGGTAAAGTTATTGTGATAGCATGCAGGAAAAGGCCACAATTCTCTTTGTGAAGAATTGTTGTAGTTTAGTTCATATAAAAGCAGCCTCAATGCAAATGATTACAAACAAACAAACAAACAAAAACACTAAGGAAAACATTAACTTAATTTTGTCCTAAAATTTGGCAGCAGATTCCTTCCAGGTGTAATCTCTTGTCCAGGTGGGTTTCACTGTCTACAGCTTTGCTTCTTTCACGGCCCTTTTCAAGTGGCTCAGAACAGATGTGAAAAGCAACAAACTTGGATACCGAACAGAGAAGAAACTAGAAACTAGCTTTCTCTGCATTAGGGGCTTTCTG
The DNA here is from genome assembly GCF_047663525.1 of Anas platyrhynchos. Lineage (NCBI taxonomy): Eukaryota > Metazoa > Chordata > Aves > Anseriformes > Anatidae > Anas > Anas platyrhynchos. Next base: position 18,658,552 of record NC_092592.1, on the reverse strand, counting down.
AGGTACCAAGGATTCCTACATTCTGCTGACTGTTGGGACAGGGAGCCAAACACCTGTGCAATTATGTGTGATCTTACAAATAGCTGCTGTTTCAGCTGGAATTAATGCATGGTTAGCTACACCTAACAGAAGGCATCCTTTTAATTGTTTGACTATGCCTTTGTGATTATTTTGTAGGTAGTACTCGGTGCAGTAATCCAAATCAAACATTCCCTGGCTAATAATGTAATAGGTGGCACCAGTGTAAACAGCCATGGAGTGCTTTACTAGTGTGCAGCATGGCACTACCAGGAAAATTTGAACTGGTCAAAAATAGGGCATGCACAGAGTCTCTCCTACTGAAAATGCTGCTATTAGTCCCACCTGATGCCACATCTGTGACACCTCTCTCTCTCCAGTGAAAACTGGTGCCAATTCTTTCATGTATTCTAAAGGAAGAAAACTTTTGATAGTAGAAATGCTACAACACAGAAGTTCAGCTAGTGTAAACAAATATGACTATCTAGATACATTCATCTCCACCATCAAAAGATTTACTCATTTCACTCATCACCCTGTTTTCAGGATTTGTTTTCTGGGATGGTTAACTATTGAAGAAGAATGGAACTGATTGAATCCTGGTACATTTAGTTCAATGTTAAGTGAAACAGGATTTTCTGGTGTTCTACAACATGAATCTGCTTGTAACCTATGGAACAATTCCGTCTGCTTAGCACATGGCATTCAGTCTGTTGTTTTTCTGCTGTAACAAGTTCATCTTCTGCCTTGAAAAACAATTATGCTTGATGAATTTGATTAGTTCTTAGCCATTCAGTCCAATTTTCTTCCTTTATGGGAGTAAGAGAGTTAAAGGTAAAAATAGATGCTTGAAAGTTCACACATGACTGATCTGAGTATGCTTCAACACAAGTACAGATGATAAGGCACAACCTGGTCTGTACAAAGAGATCACCAAAAAGAAAAAAACATGATGTAGATCAATTAGCACCTCTAGCTAAAGATCCCCCCCCCCCCCCCCCGCTTGCCATGCTGCATTCTTTGCTTGAAGAGAATTTTTATAGGCAATTTGTTCTCTATTCCCCCAGGGCTTTTCTTTCCTTAATAGTCTTTAGATTTATTGGAGAGAGATTGATTATTTCAAATTATTGAATACGAACACCATTATTTAATGACAAAGACTGTTTCAAAAAAACCCAACACCCCATTACATTCACACATCTCATTTTCCTGTGCTATATGTAATATATTGTAATTGGACCTAGTTGGGAAACTTCAATAAAATTTTTCTTTCTTTTTGTTATTAAATGTCAGCCTGAACATTGAATCAATATAACTGTGTAAATTGAATAAATTGTTTTCAATCTAAAGATGCACACAGTATAATTACGTACTTTAAAGAGTTTTTTTTTTTTTCTTGGCAATCTGCAGGGATTTTAAAAATATCAGTAGCGTATCATTTGTCATAAATTCTAAGACTGACATGTCAGCATTGGCTCTGCCTGTCAAACTTAGATCGATGCATTTGTGTCACATAGCATGAAGTGACATCACTCACAGTGATGGAATGAGGTTTATCAGAAACTTCTGTTATATAAAGCACAAATTATTTAGATAATTCACCCTTTTAAATGGCATCAGATGTTAGTAAGGAAAAGTAGTTTTCAGTTTTGAAGCACAGCGACTAAGCAGCTATTAAATGTGCACTTCTACTTAAGAGTTACAAGTTTTAAATTGTGCTCTTTATTACTTTTCTGCATAAGCTAATTTGGTCGTTTTGAAAATATTTGTAACGTGATGAAACTAGATGCCAGAAAAATGCCATTAGCAGAGACAACTTCAGATGGAAACTATAAGCAGTGTAGGGGAATAGGATAAGAAGCCTTTGGCTTGTGCTTTTTTTTTTTCCTTTGTGCAATCCAATGAGCTTGTGAATTCTAGTGAATACTTAAATTTTTAAAAAGGAGGAATAAAAAAGCCACAGTACTCTGAATAAAGCAGCACTTTTCTGGCACCTTCCATATTAAAAAAAAAAAAAAAAGGATGACTGCTAGTAATTTTGAATACACTCTGAATGTGGACTTACAGTAAGAAAAATTGCTTCGACTTTCAGCCTGCTTTATTAGTGGCTTATCTTCAGGTCTCTTGGATTTTTTTGTCTGTTTTTTGTTTTTGTTTTCCAAATTCATGCTTACGTGATCTACAGTGCACTGGTATATTTGGACTTGTCAGTTTTTCATCTAATTTGTGTGGAGGGAAAGAAAAGAAACATCGAGAGGACAGAAACAGCTTTTCCTTCCGACACTGATTGCAGAGGCTACCAGATTGGGCAAAGAAGGAGGAACTTTGCCTCAAACTTCAACACTCATTTGGGAAGAAACACATTGTTTCATGTAAAAAATAAAAGCTAGGTGGCATGGACAGCTCAAAGAGGCATCTTTGAACCAGTATCAGGGCAACATAATAATGAGCAGAAGTTCTTACAGCTGGTGTCTATTCTGCCTAGCCAGTGCTTCATCTGTTTAAAATGGCTATGTTCCATTACAGCTGAGACTGAACAATCTTGGGTAGCTGAGTTAGACTGCTCAGTGGCTTGACAACTTGGTGTAGCTGTGAAGCATTTTGAAATACAAAATTTCCTTTTGTTTCACTGTGATTGCACAGGCGTAAGGATTGCAAAAGATCCCCTTTTCCCTCTCAAAAGAGTATGAGGCCAAATTCTCTGAAAAAGCTAGGCTTATTAATGTAATGAAGTTACTTGCACCTGAGCTTTTTTACTTCAAAGGAAGCAACAATTTGGGAGACTTGTATTGGACCTCATAGCCACTACATCATTGATACAGAAATTTCTGTATGTTCTTCAGGCTGCTGCGGCAAAGGGCTGACTGCTAAGGCAGCCAGCTGATAGACAAAATAAATTTATTTCTGGAATCACTTATTTCTATCTTTTCCGTCCCCTTCTATCCCTTCCATTTGTATTATTTATAGGTTGTGGAGCACCTGCAGTTACAGTGCCTGGGTGAGGCTTTCATAAGTCACTTGTGCTGTTCGCATCTGTGCTCCGGATCACCTTGGAGAAACGCCTGAGTGCTGTCAGCCAGCTGCTGGCGTTCAGATTTATTTCCTCTGCAGACATCGGAGAAGAATAATTGTGCAGAAATGGTGCTTCTGAAGACAGAAATGTTTTGGAAGAGTTTATTTATTTGGAAATAGAGCTTTGTGTAAGGGTCCTGCAAGTCTTCTCAGGTGTTATTTTCCATGTATGCCTTCAAAGGAAGGGGGGGGGCGGTATGTTCATGGACTATTCAAGTGTATTTTTTTCTTTGAATGTTATAACTGTATGTTTGTAAGCTTCATTAAAAAGTGAATGGCGATTCTGTTTAGCGTGGAGTAAAGTCAGTGACAATTCTGGTTAGCGCGGTGAAAAGCTTTCATCTTTCTCTCATCCAGGCCCTACTAAGGTACTTCCATGTGATAGACTGTGCTGGGTAAAAATGTATACTAATGTGCATTCCTACAGCGCATTTTGCACCCTCTCGTGGATTCAGACGTGCTCTGTTATCAGACAAGCTCCAAGCTGCGCTTCTCTTCGGCTCCGCTGCTGGGCCGGGGAAGGTCTGGCCGGCCTGGCGAGGCGCTGCCCGCCTCCTCCACCCTCCCGCTCCCCAGGAGCCGAGGTCGCCCCTGGGTGCCTCGGGCACCTTCCCCCGGCCGTGTGCGGGCGCTGTGAGGGGCTCCCCGGCAGCAGCGGGGCCAAGCCCTGGGCCTGGCCGCCCGGGGCCCCCCCGGATGCCGCCGCCGCCCCGCTCCGCCCTTTCCGCCTGCCGCGCCGCCGCCGCCGCCGCTTCCGTGCGGGTGATGGGGAGGCTGCGGGGGCCGCCGCCGCTGCAGGAGGCAGGGAGGGCGCCCGGGAGCCGCCGCCGTCCCGGGGCCGGGCGCTGCGGCACCGCCACTTAGCGCTGGTGGGTGAGCCGGGGCCGGGCGGGGAAACGGGGGCGTCCCTGTGCTGTGCCCATGTCCCAGTCCCTGCCTTTCCCTTCCCCGCGGCGGCTGCTCGTGGGGTGCGGGCTCCTGGCGGTGGGGAGGAGGTGCCTGCGGTGCTTTGCGCCCTACGGGGGGAAAGGGGAAGGGTCCGGAGGGGCCGGGGCACGGCAGGGTGTGGGGTCGGGGCACGGCGAGGTGTGCAGGGCTGGCAGGAGGCTCCTGGCGAGGCGCGGTGGGGCTGCGATGCGGGAGCGCGGCTCGGGGAGGAGGCGTCCTGCGGGCTTGCAGCCAGCAGGAATTTAGCGGTGCCCTGCTCCGGGGGTCCTGTTGCTGCCGCTCTGCTTTGTTTTCTTCCCAGAAATACGCGGGTAAAGGCACAGCTCGGTCCTGGAGCTGCAGTCGTTCAGGTTCTGTAGTCGCTTCTCCGCGTACAGAGCCTCAGCACTGCTGCCCCCTCGGCTGGTTGGGATCCCTGAGCCATTGTAGATGTTCAATGATGATCACATAACTTGTAAAAGTTTCTCATTTCTTGTGTGTTTAGAAAGAAGAAGGCTTAGATGTTCTCAGGACTTAAAAAGATCAGTTTGTAAGTCATTGTCAGGAGTAAGAGCAAACGTGGTTTCGCTTCAGAGGTTGTGCTGTTAGGTGGAAGGACTGTTCGTGTCATCCCCCCTTTTCATCAGAAAATGGGGGCGTGAGAAGAAAAGGAAGAGGTAAACAGGGAGAGCGGTACACCTGAGTTGTTTTTCTGGTAAGTTGTCCAAGGGTAAAGAGCAGCAGATGTTGTTACCAGATGGGTACAAGATTTCTTGAAGTTGGAGGAGGAACTACTTGACATTTGACACTTAGTGCGTGAAATGTACGAGGTCTTGTACAAACATTAAGGGAATATCGTGAATTACATTCTGTGATAAGTTAAGTGGGGGAGTACTTGATCAGTTGCTTAAAAATCACTTGTGTGTACCTTGAATTATGGTGCTAGGATAAAAAATGTTTTGTTCACTGGTTAGTAGATCAGCAGTTGAGCTGCTTTCAGTGTTCATTTGAGCGTAGTACAACCCCTTTGGTTTAATGAGGGATAACAGTCAAGGAGCGGTGTATGTTCTGTTCAGCGTGCTGCAGTGTGTAATCACTCTTAGTGGTTCTCAAGACAAATATGTTCAGCTTTCAGGATTTTCTGTAATAGTTGCTGTCAGTTTTGCATGGAGACATTCTGTCAGAAGGGCTCTTCTAAGCATATGGAGCTAATCTTTGATTTCACAGTATCAATTCTTTGTTTTCCACAATGCAGCACTTCACTGAGTAATTCTTGTAAAGCACATCTTCCTATATAATTTAAAACCTAAGTCTTAGAGTAAGCGAAACAAGTTTTACTTTGAATTTTCTTATCTTACTTTCATAAATTCCATTAAGACCTTTGAGTACAGTTACAATACTGCTGACAGTGTCACTTAATAGAAATGTTTATAAAGCAATTCCAACAGCAAAGTCACTAAGTAAAACTGAACGAAAGTTTTACAGTAATATTGCTGCACTTGAAATTAATGTAGGCTTGTTTCAGGGAAGTATCCAATTTTACAGTCTTACAGTGGGCATTGTGCCATGCTTGGTCAGTTTTATAATTTATATATTTATGTGATATATCACTGTCCTGTTTTTGCAAGTGTTCTTTTTCTCCCATTGTTTACAAGACAGACTGTATGTAGTGACATTTACAAGGTAAGGATCAAATCACTGCACTAGTGCATGCTATACGGCAATGAAACCTTTGGTGCTGTTTGCTCTAAATAAGCACTGGAGAATCTGGAGTTTTCAAGAAGAGCAGGTGACGAGCTGCTGATGCAAGCAGTGGGGTGCCCGAGACTTTTGGTGCATGACAAGGCAGTGCTGTTTCCAGCACGGCATTCAGTCGGTGTGCCAGACAGCAGCCTTACTATTGCAGGCTGGCTCAGTGCGCGCTTTTGTGCATGGTATTTTTGTGCAGCAGCACAGCCAACGCCTCAAATCTGTGTCACGCCCACATTGCAAGCTAGCAGACTTTGTACAGGAAAACTTTTCACCCAAGGTGTGAGGTGCTGTGCTCCTCGGCCAGCTGACCTGGTGAAGGAGGGACAGCTGGAGTCGCCTATATGCAAACTGCAGCCTGAAACCTCCTACAGAGAAATGTAGGTTACGTCGTGTGAGATCTGATAGCTCTTCAGCGTCCTTCCTAAAATTACTCTCAAGGATGGCAAGAACTGAACATAGCTGGGAAAATAAAATCCTGAAGCATGTCAGCAAGGAGAGCCACGGGCCGTGCCCCGTACATGTGGTCAGACTGTGGGGCAGCAAGGATGCTGGTAGCTTGGTGTGTGTGTCTGGGGCCAACTCGCTCGGTATCCCACTGACCCTGCTGCAGGCACAGCCAGAGGCTTGTCTAACCCCTCAGCTATGATTCTGGTGTAAGCGAGCTTTGTTTCTATGATGGGCCATTCTTGTAACAGGACTACTGCCCAGTGTTGGTGTCATGGCAGTGCTACTTTCCCTTCCCTATTGTAGGGGTAATATTTGACTTGCCACGTTTGTAATTCAGGGTAATGACTCAGTGTCCATGTGCTGGAGAAGTTATGGGCGTAATGTTTGACTGACAGTGATTCAGTAGAGGAAAACATGATAGAACTGTGGGTATTAATTTTGGGAGAGATATATATTTAAATAAGGAAAATCCAGGGAAAATGTTGGTAATATTGGAAAACATAGCTAGGGTATGCTTAGTCTTGCAGAGGCAACTTGTTTTTGAAAATGCCCTAACCAAACTGTAGAAATATTCGTGAGTTAGGAAGCACCATTTTTTGTAAAATAAAATAAAAAGACTCCTTACACCCATCAGCATTGCGCACATGCAGTAGTTAATATTTGGTTGTATCCATGCTGTTAATCGAAAGGCCAGAGAAAGAAAAGGGGAAATAGAACACATGATACGTACTGCTGATGGGCTGACTAAATATAAAATCACAGTAACAGGAAAGTAATCAACCAGCTAGCTGCAGACATTGCTGATGTCAGGAGAAAAGTATATTTTGCCCTCTGACACTTCAGTCTGTACTTGGTCCATGTTATTCACGCGTTCGATTATTTGGTTTCGGAGATAAAACCAGTAACGTAGAAGGCAAAGTAGCTGTTGGTGCTGTTTTCTTCCAAAAGGCAAATACAGTCATCTAGGTGTCTTGCTCTCTTTGGTCAGGTCGATAAGTCTTGCATCGCAGACAGGTAGTGCTGGAAATGTTACGAAGCGTAAGTGGAATCTGTATTGGAGTCCAAGTTAACATATTGTGATAAAGAAACTGCATAAAAGGCATGGGAAAAAATTAAGGATTATCGTAAGTATAGAATATTTCTGCTTCTGTCCTGTAAATTCACACTTTCAGTAAGCTTCAAAACTGAATAGTAGCAATTGGGCATAGAGATCAGTATTGTATTCCAGGTGCTTAGATTAAGTGCTAAGAAAAAGTGCTTTTTACTGTGTAAGCTACAGAAGTGGCACTGAATGCACAGTCTGAAGGAGGGTGTTGCTTCTGGGTTTAAAGAAAAACCCTCGCATCAAAACTGAACGTAACCTGTAGCTCTGAAGATGAAGTTAGCTGTGAGCTGCGTGGAATGGTGAAGTTTGTGCTTTAAGTGCTTGTTTCTTTTGCAGTTGGTTAAATGCCTTTTCTTTGGCAGCATCTAAAAGCAGGAGTGGGTCCTATCAGGTGCATCTTAAGCTGATGCAGACTTTCTCCTGGGTCCACTCTGTTCAGTAATGACCTTTGATGTTTTGGGGTATGCTTACTCAGTGTTGCAAGGTCACTTTTACTGCATGTTACACAAGGGCAGATGTATTCATTTATTTATAAGTTCTGGAATGCCATATGAAGAAACACTGGGTTGGTGTTAGGATTCTTGATTCATACTGGTTCGTTCAAATGAACGGAGTTCTGATAGGGTAAAGGAAGTTTCTTGCCTTTGCTCTCAGAAGTTGCTTTGGTTAGAAGACAGACCACTGAGTTGAGTACATTTTGGTAAGTCTAAATTCACTGCTTTTAGAAAACTGGTGATGACTACATTGTTACAAAAACACTGTGATAGCAAACATTTGCAGTTCATCTGCAGTTCTAGGTGAAGCTGGAAATCCAGATGAGCAACTTAAATGTTATGTTGTTTTTCTTTTTACTTGACTAAGATTTTTAAAAAGTACAAAAAGGTCAATAAACTGATCGTTAATTTGCAAACTAATTGTCATAATTTCTTTTGTAATAGCTGTGTTATAGTTGTTTTGAGCAGTATTTTCAAAAGTAGTAAGATAAGAGAAATGAACAAATATGCTCTTACATGGAGAAGGAAGAATATAGTAGATGTGGAGAAGACTAGTAATTGTTTGTGGATGTTTCAGCAACTGTTCAAATAAAGGTATTAAAGCTCATGTACATATTGACTGTATGTGGAGTTTTGAGGAATCAAATCTGCATTGTGTACGTGCTGTTTACATATAAACAGCTGCAGAGGGAATATTGTCAGAGGTACCACTCCCTCAGTGCTTTTAGTAGGGCAGCTTTGAGTTGTGCTTCCATTTTTCTTCTACCCTATATCTCTTGTACTGATGGGAAATCTTGATTGACAAGTCAAATGTTCTCTGATATAGAAGAAAGTAGGGCAGTCCTATTAGATGTATAGTGGAAATAAAAGTTGCACCCAGTAATTATAAGTGCTACTTCTAACAATAGGTACAGCGCCTTTTTAAAACAAGCAGCGAGATGTAAAGATGATACTGCAAATGATTTATCTTAAGTACGCATTTCAAACAGATGATGACTGCACCGTTAACATACAACAAAGTTATCCCAAGTCAGTATGACTGTAGATACCTTGTCTTAGATTTACTTGGCGGGGGGGGTGTCACACTGCCAAAGCTTCTGGATGAATTTTAAATCAGTGGAATATGTTGGACCTGTAATGTACTACTTTTTTTTTTTTTTATCTCTTAATTCAGTTTTACATAGTTGCTGGCTATACTTTCTTGCTTAGTTCTGAACTGCAAACAGCAGAAAAGACTAATTATTAAGCTGCTATTTAAACAGGGTAATCTTTGTTCTTCATTGCCTAGCATAATTTCCTAAATTCAGGTTTTCTTTTTTAACAAAAGAATAAAAGACTGGCTATATCTAGGAAATAGTCTGCTTCTAGGTGGCTTTAAATTTCTATTGAGGCTCAAGTTAGATAAACTTTCCTCGGTTTTGCTGGACTCAAAGTGTTAAAAAAATATTTTTGTATTACTTGCCTAATGAATCATATGTCTGTTTTTTGCCAGGTTCATACATAAAACATCTTTGCCTAAGTAAGCATCTAAAAACACACAGAAGACACCAATGTTTCAGTAAGCTTTGTTAGACATTGAGGTCTTCTCTCTTTCTCCAATATCTAACAGGTCAATTTTATTGGCGCATAGAGGAAGGACGATGGCAGGCAATAACCAGCTTTGCATTCGACGTTGGACGACCAAGAATGTGGCCAAGTGGCTGAAGGAAGAAGGCTTCTGTGAATATGTGGATATTTTGTGCAATAGACACAGGCTAGATGGAATTACATTGCTGACACTTACAGAATACGATTTACGATCCCCTCCATTGGAAATCAAAGTCCTGGGGGATATCAAAAGGCTAATGTTGTCCATACGCAAGCTACAGAAGCAACATATCGATGTCCTAGAAGAGCTGGGTTACAGCAGCGATAGTCACATTGGCACAGTGGGCGCTGCTGTTGGTTCACTGCAGGGTACAGATTGGTTTTGTAATGGTGAAGTACCTCGGGACTATGATGGGCCAATTACTGACTTGAACGGTGATCAATATCAGTATGCAAATGGCAAAAACAAACACTCCACGAGGAGACTGGACCCAGAGTACTGGAAAACAATTTTGAGTTGTGTGTATGTCTTCATAGTGTTTGGCTTTACATCGTTTGTTATGGTTATAGTACATGAACGAGTACCTGACATGCAAACGTATCCACCTCTACCAGACATATTTCTAGACAGGTAAGAATTTTTTTTTTAAAACAATACAATAAAACCATGTTTAAAGTATAGGCTGCTTTTTCTTCATTCTCAACATTTCTAATGCTCTTGAAAATGCTCTACAAAATTGTCATGAGTATAGTAAACCCTCTGTTAAGACTGAAATGTGCTTCTGTTAGATGTAGGGATTTGGTCTTCTCAGGGTAAAGTAATCTGTTATTTTACCCCATTTATATTTAATTCTGCATCTTTAGTGAATCACCATGCAGGAATTAATTCTTTCATCTTCTCATTCTAGTAAAAAGGATGATGGTCAACTCTCATAGGTAAGCAGACACATACTTTTTCTGAAATCCAGATGCTGCTGTGAAGCATAACGTGTCTTGGTATAGAAAGACTTCTGATGAAGAAATGTTTTGGTCTTAAATTTTAAGTTGTTTCACAGTCCTGGCAGCCCACAGATGGCTGACAATCTGGAGAAGAGATGTACTCTGCTTTGGGAAAGTTGGTCAACAAAGTGCCAATGAGTAAGGAAATTGAAAAGGGATAGCATTGATACCGTAGTTATACTGTCTTCTTGATGTTAACTTGTTTAAAATGCTTTAGGGGAACTGAAATAGACCAAATATGTCAGCTCCTTTACAAACCATAGAGTATCTGTGTACGAAAACACTTTAATGACTTAAACAGTGCCTGTGGCTTTTCTAGTGTTAAAGAATATAAGTTTTCAGTCAGAAAAGATATACAACACCAGAGGTGAAATTCTCATCAATGACGAGAAATTTAGTAGGAGATAAATGCTCCATTTGAGGAAGTTCACTTGCACCATGGAGAATTTATGGCCTGGAGAGTTCCAAAAGACAAGATAAACTGTCTAAAAGCCACAGTGTTTTTATTCTTGCCAGTAATTTTCTTTTTCATTAATGGTTTTAGTGAAGTCAATAGGGGCCTAATCTTCTGATGTAGAGTGCAGAATCCCCAATAAAAGTAGATACAGCTCAGCAAGGATGGACCTTATCAAACAAAGTGATGGAGGGGAGAGAGAATGAGAACTATGTCATTGCTGGATTTTGTTCCCAGGACAAATTCCACAGTACTCAGTGAGTGGAAGGATATGGAGGAGCTCAGACAGCAGCAACCCACCAAACAATGCAAGAGGATTACTACAAATCTAGCATTTGAGCAACACTTTCCTAGCCCTTTGTATCAAAGAGAACACAACTATTAGGAGCAGCCTCTCCTGAAAGCTGTCAGTCTGTATTTTGGTGAAGTTGCAGGGAGAAAATTGTAGCTACTGCCTGCAAGGAAGTATTAAATCTTGACAAGCAAGGCTAAGCTGTTTGCATACAGTGATTATCACTGAAATCTAATTTCAAAAGTCACTTATACTTTTCCTAATACTTTCCTGTGTAGTTCTGCTTCCTTAAAGTTGTGCAGCATTTCATTGTGTTGACATGGTATTCTTATAGGCATAAGCAGCATACTTGACATGCAAGTTTGTGTCAGATTATCATTAGTTCCCAACAATCTTCAAAGGAACATCGTTTTAGTAAATCACAAGTAAATTAAAAGAGCAAACTAGAGATTTTCTTTCATTTACTGAATTCTGTGTAAACGTTTGCTGAAAGTACATTATTAGGAGATAATATTATTGAAAATAATTTATTTAATTCAGTCTATTGATAATTTTGATTGTAGTATAAACTATTGTGAGATTAATGCAAGTTAATTTTGTAGTTAAAAAGAACCTTATATGCTTTTTTTGTAATTACTGAGACTAGAAAGAAAAAGTCAAGCCTTTGTGTTTGTATTTTAGGTTAACATCCTTGCTTTTTTTTTTTTTTTTTTTTTTTTTAGTGTCCCAAGGATACCATGGGCTTTTGCTATGACTGAAGTATGTGGTGTAATTCTTTGCTACATTTGGCTATTGGTTCTTCTGCTTCACAAACACAGGTACAGTGTATATATGCATTCAAATTAAGTGGTGCCTTGATCTAGAGGAAGGACTTTAAAAGAATTTATCAGGACTAATTAAGACTATACAGTTAATATAAGTTCATGAATTTCTTAATATTGTTGAAATGGAGTATGAGGACAATTTAATCAAGGATGTTGAGTTATAAACATTACGGAGTAATATGGATGTATTTTTCTACCAGACTTGCTGGTTATTTTCTTTTGAACATACACGTTTCAGAGAGCCACCAGTATGTATGTATTCTCATGTTGTAACAATTCTGTTTATAAGAAAATTCTATGAGAATGAAATTTCACAGGATGACTGAGCCAGCCTAGCAGCTTGCTGTTACTGAAGGAGGGTAGAAAACCTTTTTGTGTGTGTGTGTGTGTATATTTTAAGTTAAATTTTTACCAGTTTGTTGATCTTTATAGGTTCACCAACAGAAGGCATGAGTGCCAAAGCTAGTATAGCTGCAGAGAAGTGGGATGGTGGGGCTTTTGGTGGCAGTAAGCCTGCTCCTTTGTTTCACCCTGTCATGTGGAATAATGCCTTTATAGTACTACTGAAAATAAATAAACAATACAATGACATTTGGAACAATGGTGAAAGGACCTAATGGAATTAAGCTGTGGTGGGAGGAAATGTTTTCTTCATAAAAATACGATATATTCGTATTCTTACTGTCAGTTCCTATATATTTTTTCCCAGGTCTATACTTCTGCGAAGGCTGTGCAGCCTCATGGGGACAGTATTCTTGCTACGTTGCGTTACAATGTTTGTTACCTCGCTCTCCGTGCCAGGCCAGCACTTGCAGTGTACTGGAAAGGTAAAAACTTTAAATGCTTTAAATTCTTTCTCAGGATTTTTTTAAAATGCATATTTTTAAGTTTTATTTAAGTTATGGTTACGATTACGGTAACCATCATGCTAGGTGTGTATTTGTTAGAATAGCACATTGCTCTTATCTTCCCCTCCATCCCTAACTTTATTAGTTGCTATTGTGCATGTATGCATCCTTAGGGGTCTTAGAAACACCTGCTGCATTGGGGAGGAGATGGTGACTTGGTGAAGGGAAGCAGGGGGGCATTCAGACTATTTCACAACATAAATTGAAGAGAATACATCAGAGAAATAAGCACTTAAGACACAGACTTAACAAAGACAAGATGAAAGTGGAATAGTCACTTTGTCTTGTTGGATGCTTTGTTTTGAAAAAAGTATTTCACCCTATCTAAGAAGAAATATTCCATAGAACATGGGATCTAGTATTTTTATCTTAGCTTTTAGTTGGAAGAAGTTTGAGCTGAATACTGGAAGACTGACAAAGACACATTGGGAGGTAGAATGCATTTGGGGGAAGGAAAAAAAAAAAAGGTGGCAGACTTGGTATGTAAATTACTTGCAACAAAATACTTACTCTAAATGCCAGGATTAATCAGAGGTACTAATTGTAGTTACTAATGGGACTGACTGCCACAATAAAATCTAAAGGTGTGCAAATGTGTATTTTCATAAAAGGCACAAAATGATCAATGCTACTAAACATACATAGTGCTAAACAGCTAATTTCTAGTTGTCTGTGGTATAACTTTAAGGGTATATTGTTTGGGCTGGGGAGGAACTTACTAAAGGTTAATGGTACTGTCTTTTAGTTGTACGGCAATGTTTGGGCAAAACTCCAGCGGGCATTTGCAATATGGAGTGGCTTTGGAATGACTCTGACTGGAGTACATACGTGTGGCGATTACATGTTCAGTGGCCACACTGTTGTCCTGACCATGCTCAACTTCTTTGTCACAGAATGTAAGTACACAGTGTCAATACTTGAATGTCCTGAAGTGTTAAGAATTTGTACTGTTTGCTGTCAACCACAGGTGCAAGAGTGTAAATACTTTAATGTCCTTAAGTATTCTCTGCCGCTTGCCCTCAGCCAAAGGCACGCTGAGTGATATTAAAGCTAACAAATTTAAATCATGGGCTTTTTCTCAGGTTTGTGACAGTTAACTTGCAGACAGTAAAGGAGCAGAACCATGTAAATTAATGGAAGGATAAATAGGGCACATGGGAAAAAACAAGTGAAGTGAGCCAGGAAATCAGAAAGGCTTTGTAACTAGAATACTAGGGAAAGTATTAATGATTTTCTGTTACCTTTGTATCTGACAGTGACACATCAGACAAAAGCCCAGTCTAGGTTTATTTACCTTTAGTATAATCTGCAGATCCAAAATAGGAAACCTCATGAGTGAGAATAAATGAAACAGAGTTCTTCTGTAAATATGAGGTGTTATTAGATACATCATTATAGCAAGCTAAAATAATTAGCCTGAGTTCACATTTGATCGAATGACTGAAATAACAGAATTATGTATACTTTGTTATATTTCCCCTTACACATGTAAAAGGCATGATTTTCATTAACAATAGTCAATGGGACGAAATTCTGATTTTCATGGTCCTGAGGAACTTTAGTATGCTGTGTTAATTCTGAAAAAGAATAGTAGCAGCTGTATCTGTAAAGCAGTAATGAAGTGGTTGACATTTATAACTTGTTCTTACTGAATTTATTGGATGTGTGAATGTAAACAAAGCTTCCAGACAAAGACGACAATTTCATCACATTTTGGATGGAAAAAACTGCACATAAACTTACTGGGTTTAGTCCTGCATTGAATTGCATATTCTGTATCTCATTCATGAAATGCTTCCTGCTATAGAAATAGTTCAAAGAACTTCATATATTCACAAGAAACTTTATATATGTAACAAAAGGGAATTGTATTGATTTCTACTTCTTGTTGTCAACTGTGCACTTTTCAGCCCAGCAATATGAGACACTCCAGGTCAGTTCCTTTCTGTTTTCTCCTAGATACGCCAAGGAGCTGGAACTTCTTGCACACCTTATCCTGGGTCCTGAACCTCTTTGGAATCTTCTTCATTTTGGCTGCACATGAACATTACTCTATTGATGTCTTCATTGCCTTTTACATCACTACAAGACTCTTTTTATATTACCACACGTTGGCTAATACGAGAGCATATCAGCAGAGTAGAAGAGCAAGGATCTGGTTTCCAATGTTTTCTTTCTTTGAATGCAATGTTAATGGTACTGTTCCCAATGAGTATTGCTGGCCATTTTCAAAACCTACGATAATGAAAAGACTGATTGGCTGAAGAGTGTGTGTGTCAGTTGAGATTTTTATGAACTGTTATGACTAAGACCCTACAACGCTAGCTGGAGGGGACATGAAGTAACAGTTTTCACTCCATGGCCACTGCCTCCTTGTCGTGCTTCTTAGATTCTTAGCCATAGAACGGGGTTGCCACACTCTGCAGGGATAAGTTTTGTTCCTGTTTTAATGGAAGACAACACGGGGACTGGTAGAGGCAATCAGTGAATCATAACTACAAACCAGAGTAGTAAGGTTCTGTGTGAATGTTTAAGTAATTTCAAGTCACTTCAAATGTGTGCTTGTACTGAATATAATATACCATTTACAGGTCCAGTTAATCACCTTTACCTGACATGCCAGCCTTTATGTACACTGACTAAAAATTAGAACCTTACAATGACTTTCTTTTAAAACAGTCAAAAATTTAATTCTTAAAACAAACTCTGTGTATACTTAAAGATTGAGGAGTACTGTGTCATAATGAGGAAAACAATATAGTTCCTTGCTAAAAGAGTCTCTTAACTGTTAATAGTAAGTCTTAAAGTATAATTGACAATATAAATGGTCTGTGTATGGATTGCCAAAAATGAAAGTCTGCCTTGTGGCTATGGAATGATGTTTTGTGTTTTTTTCGATGAGAGGTTATTTAGTCTAGTCTGTCAACTGTCTATATGGTTGTTCTGGCACCTGGAAGTTTTCCCTTTTGTTTTAAATAAATGAGTTAAAGTAAATGCTGCATCCACTGAAAGTAATATTAATTTAGCTTTAGTGTGTTTAAAGCCACAACGTAATTTTTCTGTGTGGTTTTAATTGCTTTGTACCCAGCCCTATGCATGCTTTTTAGGAGCAGCTCTTTAACACTGGAGGAACAGAACAGTTATCTTCACATATCTTACTGTCCCATAAATGGACGGGGAAATGCATGTAGTAATTCTTTCAGGAAAAGTAATAATAGTGAGTTTTGGAAATAGTGCTCATATTGATGTATGTTTTAGCACTCTGGTGTCAACAATATGGTGAATATCTCTGGATATATATACACAGTATATTTGTATATATATATGCACACAGTATATGTTCTTCTAACAAAATGAAAAAGACTAGTTCTTAATTTAAGTTCTTCATTTATTATGCTGAAAGAAAGTACTATAAACAGTTGACTTTTGGTTGTTTAAAAAAACAAAACAACAACACACTGCCTAATGCATAAGCAAGGATCACAGACGGTGACCTCTTATGCAATGGTTTGTAAGGCGACAATACTAATGTTGGCTGCAGAGGCCTGAAATGAGATTTATGCTTAATGGAAGTGGATAAGTAAAAAGTGCAAATCTTAAACTGTTGTAGCCTTTCTAATTTGTTGTTAGAATTTCAGAATAGGTAGTATGAACAAAAGTCATAGCCTAAGTCAGCCTTGGAAAGTTGCATGAAGCATTTTCTGGCTTGGTACAGGCTGCCTTGATGACTGTAGTGTGCTTAAGCTTGCATAGAGAAGGATCCCTTTGGTGGAATTTTGCAGTTGTCTGTGTTGTGTTCCTTTTATAAGCCTGGATTGTACTAACTTGACTATCATGCACTTTTCATGATATATTACTTTTGTTACTTCATTTAGCTCCTATACCACAGAGGAATTGTGCATCTTAAAAAGTATGCAAACTATATTGAGCACACACACATTGTACTATTGCGCATACTTCATGTTTTTAACATTCCAGTTTTCAGCAAAATTCCAAGTATATTGCTATATTGTGCAATCTGCTATAGTGTAGTGGCTCTTGTCATCCAAACTGGGGGAGTGTGCTGGCACTTAAGGGGGAAAAAATAATCTTAAAGACATAAAGACTATTCACTCGCTGTCCTTACCTTTCTGATTTCAGAAAGGCAATTTAAACATTCCTCTTGAGACTTTATAATCAAAGACCTCTATTTGTTAATTTGTATTTGCCTTTGCAATGCACACAGGGTTACAAATACTGTTTTTTAAACTCTAGGAAAACTTCTGTTGTCAGGATATGCAGGGGGTTTTATTCCGAGTACTGACATGTGGAGGGGCATGCAATGAAACTTGTAAAGCTCTTCATTCTAAAAAGAAATATCAGTACTGACCAGCATAGCTGTGTCTAAACTGAAAAAAAATATTTTGCAATTTAGGCATACAGGAGAATTTCCAAGTACAGCCCAGTGTAACAATGTTTACATAAAGCAAAGCTACTATTTCAATATTTTTAAGTGAAGTTCACATACTTTGAAGCATAAGGCTTCTTTTTTTTTTTTTTTTAATATTTTTTCCAAATTCTCTTAAGTAAATCCATATTTTAAATCAGCGTTGCTTGTCAGTGTTTTTTAATGAAAGCTTGTTTTTTCTGTGCTATCTATATGTTTTCTTGCCGCTAGATGTTTGCGTATGAGAGTAATATAAAGAGGTAGCTCTTGTGAGAACTGAAGTGGGTTAAAACATTGTCAGGATAATTGTGCTTTTCTGTTTTGGAAATTAGTGTTGTCTATCTGTAAACACCCAAGAGGAAAAAGAAAAAAGAATAATAAATAATGATAAAAGAAAATCTGATTTCAAATGCTAAAAGATCACAGTTGATCTGAAAATCTGATAATGTAAGGTTTCTTATTAATGAGATGAAAACAAATTGCAAATGACTGACAGGCTTAAAATTCTGTACCTCCTTTTAGAAGAGTCAGTGGTCTAAAAGCATTTTGCTGCTTCACTGCTGCTGACAAGCCTTTTTAAGTAAAGGCAGCAGAGCATTGTTGGGCCTTGGATTTAATGTTAAGTATCTTCAGCATTGTCCTTCTCCCTTATGTTGGCGCACCAGTCTCTTTGCTCTCCTCAACTTGCTGCATCTGTTGTGTGCTAAGTTATCTTCTGTGATCTGTGGGAGCGCACACATCTGAATTCAGAGAAAGGAAAGAGTTGCTGCTTTGTGTCAGCAGGTGCAGGTGTCTTAACAGTGTGACTCAGGACTATGAAGTGCATAAACTAATCAAGTAAAAAAGTCTGTCTAACTTTTTCATGATGGATATACTAGAGAAGGGGAGAGTCCCGTTCCTTCCTCACCCTCCTTTTTTTTTTTTTTTTTTTTTTCCTGTAACTTAGAAAATCTAGTAATATTTGGGACTTGACAATAGTCTTGAGCTCCTCCTTGTTATCAGTTTGGGCTTATGCTTGGAGGTAGTGTGTAAACATATATGTATGCACCAACCTGATGGTGATAGGTACAGCCACTTATCCATCTTTTTTTTTTTTTCTTATACCTTATGACATAACTTTTTAGAATAATTTTCCTAAACATTTTACTTCTATTTTTTTCTCTCTTTAAGATCCATTAAACAGTCAGAGAAACTAGTGGTGCTGTGATACTGTATCTGCATACAGATGTAAGGTTTCCATAGAAGTGTTTTTTAATAAACTATGATTACACTAATAAAAAAAGCTTGTGAAAGGATCTTTAAGCAAGGTTCCTCCAGCTGTTCTTGAATAATGATATAGAAAGCTTCCATATATGTTAATTATTTTAATGTCCTCTGGTAAACAAGATAACACTAATACCAAGTGACAGTATGAAAATGTAGATAGGCCTGAAATTTTCAAATTTCCAAGACTAACAAGAATTGGATCCTGTAAGTGTATTGCTTGTGGTACAGCTAATTATAGGCTTAACTTTAAACAAATAGCTAAATATTCTGGCTTTAGTGAAGGTTACCATTTTAGTTTAAGCATTTCCTTGGATTAGACAAGGTGCGTGCTGTATAGGAGTTGCATACTGATAAGTAATGGGAATAGAAAGTATCAGTTTATTTTGTTTTCCCTGTTTGTTTGTTTGTTTTTCACATCTGTCTTGGAAGAAAACATTCCAGTAGAATTTAAAAGAAGTTACTGACATACACATACTCTTCTGAGAGAACAACTCTTAATAAAAACTACAATAAAATAGAATTGATAGCTAGGTGACTAAGAAGCCAGAGTTGGTTAAATGATTTAAAAAAAAAATAAAATGATATAAGCATGTTAAATATCAATAATATTAAGAATTACTTGAAATCCTTCAATAAACATAAAAGTGCAGGTTCCTATAATAACCTGTTCTGTATGGCTATCTATATGTGGTGACGACTCGTGTAGTGCCAAAAAGAGTATCTAAGGGAAAGAGGGAAGGGTTGGACTGAGATGTCAAAACAAGTCTTTTGTAACAGTTAGAATCTCATGTTTTTGTTTTTTAATTAAGCACCATTTGCACACTTCATTGCTACACTTGTCCATTACTGTTTAGCTAGGTTTTTTTTTTTGGTATGCTAAAATCCACTGGGGTTTTTAAGCATCTAAAGTATTGTGGAGCTGAAATGCAATCCTTAAATGTGCATTTGTAGAAATAGCAGATGTCTTGGATAAAAGGTAGGTTGTGTGGATGTGAAGCATGTGTAACAAAAGAAAAGTCGCCTATAATGATTCTGACAAACACTATTTTGTTCTGTCTAATCCATGTAGTTTCTACTGAAATGTTGGGGAGAGTTTGCTGGAATCTGCAAGCAGTATTACTTTTCTATTTTTGTTGGTTGGTTGGTTTGTTTTACTAATGTAGGATTCCTTTACGCAAACTTGACCTGTAACTACAAAAACCACCATTATCTTTAAGTAGGAAATTTATTTGGCAGAAATCCTAGCAGTGAGCCGCTTGCCCTCTAAATTATTTTGCACATGTAGACTATGAAACAAGGATTAATTGATAGACCAGTGATGATTAATACAGTTTACTCTTTCTCATGCATCTTTGACATGTAACTGTTTGACATTGAAATGGTATTTGTTGTAGGAAAAAAAGTACTTTGGAATGAACGTGCAGGTGTCTTTCTCATTGTGTTATGGATATCCCAAAAACTAACAGCCCTTTGAACACTAAAATATGAACTCTGAACCATCCATATAGTAGTTTCCTGCATACTTACTGTTTGTATTTTAAGAAAGTTGCAGTGAGCATTATGTACATAATTCAGTGATGTGCACATTTTTAAAGCCAGTTTGTAATACGCGTATAAGAATTTAAGATAAACGTGGAGCACAATAACCTGACGTGTCAGCCCAGTGACTATGTAGTTGAAGACTACCTATAACTTGGTTTTGCTGTCTTTTTCAATTCAGTTTTGTCAAATAAGAGAAATTTTGTCAAATGCAAGTAACCACAAACTGCATTGTATATGGTACTTAACATAATAGGGATGCAGAAACAGGACTTGTCGCACTGAGTAGTTACTTTAATTTTGCTCTGACAGAGAAAATAGTATTACTTAATGGCTAGAAGGTATGCCAGTGAAGTTTAACGTAAGTACTGTAAATAAGTAAATATTGTTTGATTCTAAACTCAGATTGAATTAATATATTGTTTTATATCTTTGTTGTATTAAAACATATTTAAAAGTACCAAAATAAAATGTTTGAAAGATGACAGATGTTTGATTTACTTTACATATAAAATGGTGGCTTCATTATCTCTGTTAGTGTTGTGACCATAAAAGTTAACTGGAGTAATCTAGGGTTTAGAGTTGTATTTATCTCACAGCTGTTTTACTGGTGTGAGAATGCATGCTGCCTATATATGTTGGTGTGCATGAGTTTTTTCAAGCTGTATGTTGATTTGGCAAATAATTTAAATATTTTTGCTATTAAAAAGTTTAAAAAAAAAATAAAATTGTTAGATCTCAGTTAAGTATGACAAGATGGCTCTTGAAGACTTTTCAGCTGAAGATGGCTGTAGCATCTCTAGGTATGGTAGTGAGCAGTGCTGCACTAAATCGACAGTCAGTGCACAAACTAGTGGAAAAACTGAAAAAGTGAAGTTATGAAATTTTTAATAGGTTTGCATGCTAGACCTGTTACTGCTTTGAGTCACTGATTTCAGCCATCTAGTATGTAAAAAGGATGAACAGGAAACTCATTCCTATGGAGGTATTTAAATAGCATACCAAGTATGCTGTCTGCCCTGGAGTTGTATAATCATACTTGCAAATGGCAATTTTGAAATATATTTTATGACCTTAATCCAGCTGAAACTTTCTCTCATTAGGGCTGAGCCAGGTAAATTTTAACATATTGAACTTCTAGAAATTTTCTCATTTACTTCCCTCAGAATTATAAAACCTTGATCAACCTGATAATTTAGAGAGAATTCTGAATACAAAGTCCTTCTGTGTATCATTATTGGACAGTTGTTAAGGAGGAGATTCAAAAAGAGAAATGGATGTGGCAATATACTTTTCTTAAAAACTAAAGCTTGCAAGGAAGAAGGGGAGACAGAAGTAAGGTCGTGGGTACCAGTAGCAATGTGCTTACTGCGGCCTTTGGTCTAATATTCTGGGAACCAGTAAGATGTGTTCTGGCAACTTTAAACAAGTACGTGCTTTTTGTGGTGTAAATACAGATTGGGAAAACTTCCAGAGTACATTATTGCCTGCTTCCCAGAATATGTTATAATACTACTTAGAAGTGTGGACTTTGAATAAAAATCTTTCCCCTCCACCATAACTTGCACTTATCCATGTACCTACTACAGTCAGAGCTAGAAGGGATAAAGAATTGCTGTAATGAGAAGAAATAAAAAAAACAGTCTATGCAGATGGGATTCAGTCTGGGGTGTGAAACACCTCTCAGTAGCCTACAACCTCATTAGAGAGAATTTGAGGGTAACCAGACTGCCCTTTTGAGACCATTTAACTTTTATTTATTTATTTATTTTTCAGACTTCCAATAGTCTTTTAAGGACATCTGATATGGAACAGAAACTACTCCCCCCATAAATTGAATGGAGGACATTAAAATATCTTTAGTATCTACAAACTGTTTATTATCTTGTTGCATCCTATCTCTTTCTTCAGCAAGCTTTTTGTTCACTGAGAGGAAGTAGTTTATGTTTACTTACTAAATGTGTAGGTGCCAGTCTTATTTACTGCTCATCACTTAAAATGTGTACTGAATTGTTAATCTTGGACTTCGAAAATCTGCCAACTTCCAGAGCTGCCAAATATTGCACAGAGACTGAGCATATTTGCACAACTAATGCTGGACTAATTAGAATTGATTTCTTAAAGCATAGGTGTGAGAATAAGATTGGTGTTATGAGCTCTTCCTCCAATATGGAAAGAAGTAAATATTAAAAAAAAAAAAGAAAAAAAAAGCAGTTGGTACATACTACACACACTACATTATTATAATAGTGTGTGTATATTTAAAACCCTTTCTAGAAAAATAACTGTTCTGGTTGATGGATTTTTTAAAAGATTACAACTACAGTCTTAAGTCTGTGGCTATGTATGAAGGATATGCTTTTTATTCTGGTGTTGGCCCCTAAGAAATGCTGGTAAAAGTACTGTTGCTTCCTGGTCTTTCTGGATTTCTAAACAGCTGCTAGTATTCTATACTAGAATAATTCCTGTTCTTGTCAAAACTGTACTGGAGTTTGACGTTAGGATAGAAACATACTGGAGTTTGACTTTAGGATAGAAACACACTGGACTCCTCATGCAAGTCAAGTGATTGCTATAAAATACTGACCATCAACCCAGGTAAGTATTTTTGTTTGATTTTTTTTTTTTTTTTTTTCTATAAGAGTGTTAGTAGTTTCTCAAATATTTTTTTTTTTTTTCAAGCTCTAATCTCTCGTATACCACAGCAAGTAAGATCAGTTTGGAAGGAGATAGGGTATGCTTATTTTCCAAGAAGCACTCTTCGATGTAAATACAAGAAGCAATTTTTTTTTCTACTTGCTCTGCTGGATGAACTCCTCAAAACAGCCTGTGCCTTGGGATCACTGGTTGACTTCTAAATACTGTAATTAAGGGCAATTGGCCTAAAACAAATGGGGCAGGAGACAACAGCAGGCAACAAGATTGCTATTGGTACTGTAGCACTGGGAGGGGTCTTCAGTAAATGGGATGTCAAGTCAGTTCTCAAATTCTGTGACAAAGACTGGGGAATGAAAAAGTATTCCGAGGTGCCTGAGTTGGCTGTGGACACTCTGATGTGTGAATAGAAGCACTTGGGGAGCTGATAAAATTAATGGCACTGTTGCCGACTTGTGTAACTTCATTGCAAGTCTCATCACAAAGAACACTTTCAGAACTTAAGTAAAAGTTAAGAGTTCTGTATTCTTATGGTGCTTTTTAAAAGATTACTGATTGCTTTTTATACTGGGGAGAGGCTTGTAATACTGAATGTTCACAGAGCAGTGACCTGATGTGGGTACTGTTTACACATGGAAAAAAAAAATGTCACAAAACATGTTTAAGGACATAATAACTAATAATTCCACAAAATGTCACAAAACATGTTTAAGGACATAATAATTAATAATTCCACATTCTTAATGTGGAAGACGGGATGTTTGCAAGCATGTTTCATTGGGCAGAAATACCAGTATATCTTGAACGAGAAAAAAGTGAATTTTTTCTCATCATACTGACTTCCTCATTATGCAGTACAAGCAAAAGAGTCCTGCTAATATCTCTGCCTCTGTGCTTCTGCAGAAAGTGATGTTCTCTTCCATCCTGATGCTCCAAGATAGATGTGATGGAAGGCAAAGGAGGGTAGATCTTACTGAGGAGGAGGGCTATACCAGCTCTGTTCCAGGAGGTCTCCAAAGGCATGCTTGAATCACTTGTGAGAAGTGACAGCTTGAAACAGTGACAGCTGGAAACAAGAGCAAAAGTGGAGAGAGAAGGGAATAAAAACATTTAAAGCACTGTCTCTAGCTTCTGTGAAACAGAATATGTTTTTCTGCAACAGATCCTTCTCAGGCCAAACTAAATTGTACTTGATGTTCAAATTATACTTAGATGAGCTTACTTTTCCTGTCAGAAGTTTTCAGTGCATCTTAGCAAGCTCTGTTTTTCTCTTGCTATACACTAACTTGACCATCAGGGGCACCAGATGAGTGGACGCTATGCAGAGCTGCTGCTGTGCGTACCTCCATGAGTTGTGCTCTGCTGCTCCCTGACAGGGCCGTGCTTCGGCCTGTCCCAGTGGAATGAGTTGCTGGTATGGGTGTTTCTGACGAGGAAAGTGAATAGAGTTTGTTAGCCAAATGCTTCCATGAGGGTGCCAAAAAGTGACTCAACCTGTGAACAACAGAAGGTTGTAGTCTATGTAGCTGAAATCCCTGCCTCTGTTTCTTTCCTGCCTGCTAAGAATAGTCTTGGCTAATGCAGAGGGGCATGCCAGTCACTCATGTGACAGCCGCAAGCAGTCAATCATGAGACTGGAAATGCCTAGAAAGGCATTGGGCCTACTCAGGCTGTACTAAGTAAGCATGAGGAGACAGCAGAAGAGGGAGAGCAGTTCTCAATAGACTCTGCTGAATGGTGGCCTTGCTGAAGGCCTCTGAGGTGACAGTTTCACAAAAGCAGTTCTGGTTTGCCCTTCATCAGGCTGATTGTCCAAACTGCGGGCTGCAGTAACAGGGAACTGCAGCCTTAACAGGAGGCTGGCGCCTGCTTCTGGCAGTTCAGCTGGCAACAGAAACACCACAGGGTTACCCCTTCTGTGATAGGCCTCAGAAATGCTGTGGCTCTGCTTCAGAGTCAGCTCATCCATGTGGGGCAATAGGCCCTTGTGCCGGCAGAGCAGAGTTGCCACAGTGGTGCTGCCACCAGCAGGTGTGTGCTGACAGAGAACGAATTAAGTTTGTATGCCAGAAATAACATTTTCTTCCAGGAACAGTTGCCTACAAGACAGTTACACTGGTAGCTAAATCCATAGTCAGGTTCATGCTTGGGTATCACTGCTACGTACAAACACACCTGAGCTAAATTCAAAGCTGTGCTAACTTGCATGGTTGATGGGTGGTCTGTAACTCATGTTGTTTTCATTGGGGATTTTCAGCATGGATGTGCACTCTATCATCTGATTGCTATTGATTTGCCCTTGCTTTCCCACTTACTATTTGTATGCACAGATCTCTCCACTGGTTTTCCCACAGCATGGAGGAGCTGACAAGGCACCACAGACTGGCCCAGTTCACTGCAGGGCAAGTAAAGTCACAGCATCTTCCCTGTTAGCGTGTGCTATGGTGAATGAGTTAGTTGTGAGATTACAGCAGCCTGAACTTCTGGCTACTTAACTGCAGTTACTCACATCCAGCCTGGGTGTTCAAAGACAAATGTGAATTAATCCCATGTTAATAAACGTTATTACACCAGATGCAGTAAACCCTAAGTAAACTGGTTCAGCTCTTTGACTCAGTCTTAAGAAATCCCCCAGATAAGAGTAAATGCATGTATTTATTTTTAATATCTTTCTTCATTTCCTCTTTTGGGAGTAGTATGCTGGTCCCCAGCCTCCAGATTTGTAAGATGTGGGAACTTAAACCTGGCTGGATCTGGGAGTAGTGGGCAGCTGGGATGCAGGTCCCTGTTATCCCAAACTGCTGTCTCATGATGGAAACTTTGTGAGAGTTCCTCCTGGGACAGCTAGGAAAGATGCTGGCTTAGAAAGGAGGGGCTCTGTTACTGCCTTGATAAGAAAGGAAGGGAGAGTAATGGGAGTGTGCTGATGGGTGAGTAATCTCATCACTGTGTTTCTGAGGGCATTTATCAGAAGCAGGATAAAGGTAGTTTGGGTTCTTTACCTGAGTGCATTGACTTTATTAAACATTTAATGTTGAGTAAGATGCAGTGTTCTTGAAACATTTTCTCCTTTTTAGGTCACTAAGAGATTTAGTTTTGTCTAAGGATTTCTATACATTAATGTGCCCAAAAGAAGGAAAGGAAGAGCTCAAGTTAACTTGGATTCGCACCTGTATTTTATCAATTCTTTTTTCTTTTTTGTTCCCCTCAACCACAGAAGTCTTAAAAAGCTTGCACTGCTTTACCCACCTTCTAGTAGTGATCATCTCTGTGGTTTTGTCTTGCCGTATCTCTGCTAGGCAGGAACAAGCTTGTCAGCTTGTTACAAACACAGGCAGGGTAACTGAGAACTAGCACCCTTTTTAGATGTGGAAACCTGAGCTGTGCTGTGGTCTCTGCTAGACTGAAGATCGCGTCTGGCACAAGCACTATATGCTGCAACATCCTTTTTGCTTCTTGAATACAAGCCAGGGGTGAAAGACCTTTGAAAAGCCTTTTTTACCTGCCAGAAGTGATTAATGGCGAGCAGCCGGGCAGCAGCTCAGAACAACAGCTGGAGTGCCAGCATCCTGCCAAAACAAGTCCACTTGTGTGCTCAGACTACTGAGCACTGGTTTTTGTCGCTTGGACATCACTATCCTGCTCTGAAGATTTCAAAGCACATTTGAAATTCATCCTCCTGTGAAAATGAAAGCGCAGAAGTAGTACTAGGCAAGCCAAAAATTGCAATGGACTTAGACAAGCATATTATACTGCATCTGGCTTCTCAGACAGCTTATTTAATACAGCTTGAATATCTTCAAATTGTAGTCACTGATATATAAATTCCCTGAGCAGTAAGAAATCAAGACTGTGGTCAAAGAAAATATGTGCTCCTGGTAAAACTGATTGCTTGTGCCTGCAAAGAACTGCTGAGTAAAACTACAAGAAAAAAAAAAAAGGCAACGTGTACATAATTATTCTTGGTCGCATCTAGAAATCTATATAAGCCAGCTCACAAAAACTGTAAGAGCTGCTAGCAGTGCTAATTGTAGTTGTGTGGAGAAGGCAAGGCTGTATGTTCATTGGCATATTGTATAATGCAGAGAACAGGTGGTGATGCTAAGAGGGAGATGCATCGGAAATTATCCACGGCACCACTTCACACAGCTTTAACTGAAGTCCCTGTTAGAAGAAAGTCACCAAGCATTTTGAAAATGGTGCTGGAAGATTGGAGAGAGTATGTATCTTTTGTGGGAATGACCACTGCTCATCTGGGATTCCCCTGGACAGGGTTAAGCTGTACATGATGCAATCTGTGCCACATTTGGCACTTTGTGCATCTAGTCTTATGCTGCAGTACTGAGCAAGGTAATGGTGAGGAGTGCACCAGTCCAGCAAGTCACTGAATCAGTCAGACTGTGTTTGGGGATATGTAGGCTGAAACTGCAGTTTTATTAATGCAAGAGTATCTTAAAGATTTTTATGTAGGTGTTTCGTTTTACTGTTTCTGGGTGATTCTTCAGTGATGATATAACTCTGGATGACAATGTCATCAGGCTGAGGCATGTTAGGCTGCTGCTGGCTGCTTGGTGGGGCTGCTTCCTGTAGTCCTACAGAACAGAAATCTACATGCAAGCAGCTTGCAACTGTTGCCTTTGATTTTTGTAAATTCTTTTATAGTGTAGTGTATAATAAATGTTATGATTGTCTCCTGATCTCATTTAATCTTTCTCCTATGAATATCTCATCTTTGTGGATGAATCTAACATGTGGAAGGATGTCTTTTAGGTACATGATGGTGTAGTTGTACTAGAAACACAGGATTGTAAACACCAACCATTAGATTTCCTGCTTGGTTACATCCCTGTTACTGCTGCTATTTGTGACCTTGGTACAGCATAATCTTTTTTTTTTTTTTTTTAATCTCTAGAGGAATTAGCATACCCCATTTGTAGGCATGTATCTAGATTATTTTAATCACTAGCTTTTTGTTTCATTCAGAAAAAAAGCTTTACATTTTATTCCTATTACCAGGGGAAATAGAAACAGACTGTCTCTATAATTATTCAGGGTTGGTTGAATCTCCAAGCCCGCCCGCAAGAAGAATAACAGTGTTGAGGTAAAATAAGATAAATTTTCTTAATCCTTTCCACATGGATACCTGTGGTGGGATAACTTAAAGCAGTTTGGCATTACTTGACTGTGAACAGTGAATATATGGGAAGACAGTTTCATTAGAGGCAGAATGGAAAGGAAAGGTTATGGCTTGGTAAAATTCTGAAATGTTCCATCAAATATCTAGTAACAGAGGCATCAAAAAGATTTCTTCTGAATTTCATAGGTCCTGTCAGACAGAAGAGTTGGATCCCTTGGAGTTCTCTGTGAAACAGAAGCTTGGCTGTAGTGGAAGACTGAGGCCCTCCAGCCCGTGTCCCGCAGCTGGCCTTACTCATCTGTTGATGTTCACCTTAATAATACATATGTACACAATCAGTACAAAGCAGTACAGTTTAAAACATGTTCCAATAATTTTCTAAAAGGTGGGAAGTTATTTCATTAAAAATATTCATCTTGTTTCAAGACTAATTTTTAATACTTGCATGAACTTACAATATGTAGCATACAGTTACTTTTTAATCAAAACACAGCTGGAAATGTGGAGTTTAAATGTGCGTAAAATACTATATTTTAATAAATTTTCAACAATGTTTTATAAACAAGGCTCAGAATGCCATAAACATGAAAACAACATGAAGTGTTGTCATCTCTGTCATCAATTATGGGAAATTAATTATTTGTTAAACAGATTTGTTAAATAGATCTGTTTAACATTATTTGTTAAACAGATTAATTTCCTTTTCTCCTGATTTTCACAGTCTGTTCTGAAACACCTCTGTTTTCTAAGAGGCATAATAATACCGATAATAAATTATCACCTTTATTTTCTATTAGGAATGGGAAAACTTATCTATAAATGTTAATTTAGATCTTTATGATAGAAAACACAATGGGCCTACAATGGAGACTTCTGTTGAATCCAAGGACTTCATCCAGGATGTCCTATTTAAGCCTTCATTTTCTGGTTTAAGGGAGGGGGAGGAATGGAATTGAAAGAAGACATATGTGTAAGGTGTGAAGCAGCATTTCGGCTAGTTCTTTCAGGTACACACTACATTCTGGAAGAAAGGCACTTAACGTAATTTAACCTGCCACGATGAAATAATCTTAACTGGAGAGGCCCTTCTACCTTGTGGAGTCTCACTTTTCATTGACATGTATATTTGCACACAAAGATTAGAAAAATAATAAAATATGACTTTTTTTCAGTCAAAATAACTTTTTCCATTAAGAATTAAGAAAGTGAAATAAATCTGCAACAACACTACGTTAAATTCATTGTTAAATTGCACACTATGTTCAGTTTGTTTTTTAGGCAATGACATCTAATCAGCTACAGTTTTAAAGGCAAGTTTCTAGCGTTTTTATATAGTGTTCCAGGCAGACGTTTCTGATGCCAAAATCTAGTTTTAACGTAGAAATCCTCATTTCCAATGAATCACATACATCTTCAGAACCAGGGAATGATGGCTGGCTGCTGTCAGAATGCCTTACTTTTATTTAATATTATATCCTTTCCATCTGAAGCTTTTCACTTCAGTCACAAGAGCTTGTCCAATACAGTTTTGGCTGGGCTGTTTGTAATGCCTAAGAAATAATGATGGTCAGTTAACTTACATACACTTAAATGAAATTTTTATTTTGAAGATTTTGACGTTTCCCACTTCAGCTAACAGCTAGGTACACATTACCTTCTTCATGTAAATTCATTTGCCAGCTTTTCTAACACAAGAAAAAGAATATCTCAATAGTCTTTGACCAATGTTCAGGCTCAGTTTTTATTGTTCGTCTTCAGAAGACAACCAAAAGACACTTTTAAAGAAGAAAGATATTTTTAAAATGTGCATTGATGAATTATGTGAACAATTGACCAGTTATTTCTACAAATTTCTCAAGGCTCCTTGGATTTCTATTCCTCACCTAACAAATCTTCCATAGATTTGTTAGAAAAATAAAACCAAGATTTATTAAAACACAAGGGGAATCTAATCCATATAGATGCAGAAGAATTCTTACACATTTTGTATATTATAGACAGTCAGTATGGTTGGAACCTTCTCTAAATCACCTTTTGGCATGAAGCAGAAAGGTAGTAGTACAGAAAATGCAACAACGAATATTGTTTAACAGGATTTCCCTAGGGCTAGAATTACCTTTTTCATTTCAAAGTAATCTGTCTTTATCATCTAGCTTTAAAATAGTATTAACCACACATGGCTCCAAAAACATACTAACTTTCTATGTGCTTTTAAAATAAATTGTTAATGATTAGTATCATCCAGACATGATCTGTGTTGTAGTTCTTCATTATATTCTATTTCTTAAGGTTATATTTTCTGCTTGAATCACAAGAGTTATGCAGAAGCCTTTCCTCATGGGTCTAGAATCAGCCTTTTAGAAAACTTATCTCTACATGACAAAAATGGAGCATAGGATCACTTCTCTCTCTGAAAAGACTCTTTCCTTATGATGACTCCTTATATCAATGAACCACACGTTATTTCTCTACATATGCCCTAGCTAGTCTCTTAATGTTTATTACTTCCTTAATCTGTTGCTGGGTTAATTGAACTGCTGGCCTGTGTCTTGCTGTGAATATCCATCAAGTGATGGAGGTCTGTTTGGTCTGTAGTCCTTGGTGACATTATTTTTAAGAAATACGTATTTTGTGGATCATTACTTGCAGGGCTTTGTAACTCCTCTGAAGATTTATATTTGGTTCTGGCTGTAATTGACACCAACGAAGCAAGTGACATTGAATTTTTCCACAATCTGCACCAGTGAGCCCATCTGCAAACACATACAGTCCATCTTCCCCAGCACAGGCTTTTTAAATCTCAGCATCACAATCCATCTGCAAGTCAACCATTTTCACCAACGACTTCTCATTCTTAGTTTTGTATCATGTGATATACCTGGTTAATAGAAGATGATAGCATTCTGAAACAAAGTTAATGGCCACATGGACAACAACATTATAGTCATTAAAATAGTTCTTGATAGTTTCCTAGATAGATACATTCTACTTAGGCTAGTTTTGAAATCACATTCATATACAAGCACCCATATTTCTCTCTGCTTGTCCCTCAAAATACAGATTTGCAAGAGCTTCCCCTGGCAAGCAGTGCCAGACAAAGTTTTCTCTTCAAAACACAGTGCAAGCAAAGATTTTTAAAAGCCTGATTTCTAAGAATTTGCTAACTCTCTTCCAAGGGTATGAAGTAGCTAAACCTAGACACATTTTCATCCCAGACAGGAAGAAAAGGGGACAGCTAAGAAGCTGTTTTATTTCAGATAGTGCACGATCTTGGTTATTTGGTTATTTGGCCACATTTATAATAGCTATCTTGTCACCTCTGAATGTGGAGGACCCTTGTGTAGATTTTTAAGAAACATCTTATCTGTCTTTCTCCTACATGCTCTGTTAGTTTTATACCTGGGTGTGCAAGTATTTCAATGTGACATTAAAAAGTTACAGTTATGTAATGGCTGGAAAGCAGGACACATCTTTTTTTTCAAAATTCACTTTCTTTTGGGTTTTACAAAAGAGGTCAATATCATTATTCAAATTAATGGAATTAATTGATGTAGGTAAATCTGCAGTAAACCTCAGATCTCTTCATTCTTGTCAACAGACACCTTTGCCTTTGTTCCTGTCACATTTCATTGTCCCTTTGTATTAGTGCTCAGATGGGTGAGTTTTACTAGACAGCAGAGGCCCATCTTTCCACGGACTAAAATACCTGTTTCAACATTAAAAAAAAAAAGAAAAGAAAAAAAGAAAAAAGAAATGTCTCAATTAAATCATTATAAGAACTAGTTCAGTTGGGTAAACAGCATTTTTACCTTATAAAGCACTGAACATTTTAAAACTTTTGAAAAAGCATTTAGGCTAACAAATTTCAAGACTGAGAAAATAAAAAGGAGTCAGCTGAAGTGTATATAACTAAAATATGACATTTTACTGGGGGTTGTTAGGCAAAACTAATCATAAGAACCAGTATCATCAGCTCTGCTGCACTGATACCAACACTAAGCAACCAGCAACTAGCTAGAGCGTGACCATACATATCTGTAGTTAAATTTATGTTAAAGAGGAAAAATCTGCCATGGAGTGAGAATACATCACCCCTGCAGGGTTGAAGAAAGACTGAGGTCCCACAGAATGGCCCTACCCCCAGTCCTCCTGCCTCACTAAGGCAGAGGGGACAGTGGCATTCGTCCTCCAGGAGCCAGAGCACATCCAGGTCCACGGCTACCCCTTCCTCGAAGTCCAAGGCCTTTTGGGGCAGCAGCTCGGGTTGCAGCAGCCAGGCTGTGGAACACCACCTGCTATGCTCATACCACTGCTGCTGACAGGCCCCCTAGAAAGAGAGGTGACCTGAGGAAAAGATGTGTCCTCAGAGAGAATTTCATTGAGGTGCAGGCTGGCATGACAGTAAATACTTCAATAAATAGTAAGATTTCTTAGTATTACTAGTAGTCCCTCCAAAATCAAACGGCCAGCAAGTGCTGTTGCTGTCGAGATGCCTTCAGGTTTGAGGATGCACACTGAGAGCAGTTTACAGCCAAGACTATCATCACTAAAATTACTATGATAAAAAACATAAAGTGACTATCACAAAAAGGACAGCCTGTAAATAATGTGTAATATCAGGGAAGCATATCTCTTTTGTTAGGGTAGAATTTGCCTGGGGATAAACTGCTGTCAAGCCCCCTTCCTTAACACTTTCTGAATAAAGCAGTGCACTGTAGTAGGCCTGCACTGTTCTGCACCCACCTCCAGGTGCTCAACACCTTTCCTCAACCATGGTACGGCTGTCCCTTGTTTCTCCCCACCATCAGGGTGGTATTTACAGAATTTAGGCTTCACCTTTGCTTCATTGCTTCACCATTGCTTCAGCAAGAAGGAAGGAACGCCACAAAAACATTGTTCAGCTTCCTGCGCGCTTGTGTCCCTCACTGGGTCATGCCTTACAATGAGACAAGCTATCAGTTTCATGCAGGCAAATGAGTTGTTTTCACCTACACAAATCAAATCTTGGGGGCCTGTTGATCTGTGGCATAATTTCTTAGACAAAAAATATATATATATATATTAAAAAAATTGAATTTTCTGGGGCATATAATTCTCATCCAGCATGTTACAGAAAACTTGAGGTGATTGAAATAGTGATCTAGCGGTATCCTGGCTTCTGTCAGGAATAGCGTAGCCAGAAGGACCAAGGAGGCAATCGTCCCCTTGTATTCTGCTCTGGTGAGGCTGCACTTTGAGTACTGTGTCCAGTTTTGGGCTCCTCAATATAAGAAGGACACAGAGGCCCTGGAGCATGTCCAGAGAATGGCCACAAAGCTGGTGAAGGGCCTGGAACACAAGTCCTGTGAGGAGCAGCAGCGGGAACTGGGGTTTTTTAGTTAAAGAGGAGGCTCAGAGCAGGCCTTACTGCTCTCTACAGCTACCTGAAAAGAAGTGGTGGGGAGCTGGGGGTTGACCTCTTCTCACAGATGACTAGCAATAGGACTAGAGGGAATGGCCTCAAGTTGTGTCAGGGGGCGTTTATGTTGGAAATTAGGAGACATTTCTTCTCAGAAAGAGTAATCAGACACTGGAACAGGCTGCCCAGGGAAGTGGTGGAGTCACTGTCCCTGAGGGTGTTCAAGGAAAGGTTGGACGTGGCGCTTAGGAACATGGTTTAGTGGGTGACATTGGCAGTAGGGCGATGGTTGGACCAGATGATCTTGGAGGTGTTTTCCAACCTTACTGATTCTATGATTCTATGCATGCAGTGCTGGACATGTGACAAATCTCCCCTTCTCCTGGTCTGTACTTTGGTATTTACAGAGATGCCATTTGCTTCCAGCTGCAGGTCTTCACCTGGCAGGTACACGAATTGAAGCAATCATGTGTGCGCATGTTTATGTGTGCATGCATGCGCTACTGTTTGCAGGATTGGAGCACAAGATGGTAAAGATAATCCATTATTTTTTAGGCATCTGTTGTTTGCTTACAATCTGCCATAGGCTCCAATGTTTGTTGATTTTGTCTTTAATTCATGGCAATGTAACAAAATAAATGAGATGATTTATGAAAAATTATTATATTGGATTAGGTTAAGCTTCAGTGCTTTACACATGCTGATACTGAAGGTGTTCCACAGAAGAAGCTCTTGCTCTTCAGGTCATAGAATTAGTTCTGGTGTAATTTTACTCACATGAATATTTTTGCAGCATATGTATTTTCCACATCAAATATAGCCTGGCCTAAGTCTTTAAAAAGATGCTATAGTCTACTTTCCTTTTTCTCTCTCTCTCTTATTTTATTTTATTTTATTTTATTTTATTTTATTTTATTTTATTTTATTTTATTTTATTTTATTTTATTTTATTTTATTTATCTAATTAGGAGCATTATCCAGCATATAAATCAAACCTCAATCAAAGTTAATTAGCAAATTAGCTCTAACTGTCCAGCTGTTAATAGCATGTGGTAATAGGGTGTAGACCTACAAAAAGCAATAATCTTTCATTATATACAGATGGTTTGTATGGCTTAGTTTAATGGCATATGACAGATATGGTCTAAATATAGGATTGATAGCCAGGAATCTCGATGCTTCTGTCCTCTCTTTGATCTCTTTGATTCCAGTCTTCTCTGTTGGTATAAAACGGAGAAAAACACCCAAGGAAAACATGAGATGGGGGTCATGGAACAGAAACCTTGAGCAGAAATTAAAAGGAGAAACATCAATAACAGCAGAAATGAGTAGTCAGTCTCGTATTTACAGCAGGTGAGAACTGTTCTGCCAATCACTCAAATCATGTGCCAATTGCTCCACATAAGTCATTTAAGGGTACTGGGCATCTCTTTTTGACTTTCTCAATGTGTTTTTCAAGAATTATTGTGTTTTGCTTACAGATCATCATCTGATTGTTTAATTGCCCCTCCCTTTCCAGGTGGTGTTTCCCCCAAAGGAGAGAAGTCTATTAATTTACTCATTTTAGAGCTTCAGGAAATCTGATGGTTTGAGATCTAGCAGGTAGTAGAAGTTAATTTTATTAAAAAGTTGCTTATTCCTTGAGCTACTGGGTACAAAGAAAAAAGAAATTATCTGAGGAAATGGAAGCTGCAACACGAAGAACAAAGATGAATACAAATTTACAGTTGACCAAAGAAAAACCTAGAAGAAGGAATAAGTACAGGCATATCTGAAGAGGTTGGTTTTCATTTCAATTTCTTCTTGCTCTTTAACAGAACCTTTTTCCTATCCCTCTTTCTGTTTACTTGGGGATGGGACAATTTAGCATTGGTTATAGGCTAAAAGAGTGTGCAGTATCTCTATAGGCTGTCACAACAAGGACTAGATTCTTATTTCTCCTCAAGAAACTGGCTGCTCATGGTTTGGACTGCCGTACACTTTGTTGAGTTAAAAGCTGGCTGAATAGCCGAGCCTGAAGAGTTGTGGTTAATGAAGTTAAATCCAGTTGGAGCCCAGTCACTAGTGGAGACCCCCAGGGCTCAGTACTAGGGCCAGTTCTCTTTAATGTCTTTATCAATGATCTGGATGAGGGGATCGACGATGCCAAGCTAGGTGTGTATGTCGATCTGCTTGAGGGTAGGAAGGCTCTGCAGGAGGATCTGGATAGGCTGGACAGATGGGCTGAAGTCAACTGCATGAAGTTCAACAAGGCCAAGTGCCGGGTCCTGCACCTGGGGTGCAATAACCCCAAGCAGAGCTACAGGCTGGGAGATGAGTGGTTGGAGAGCTGCCAGGCAGAGAAGGACCTGGAGTGATGGTGGACAGTCGGCTGAATATGAGCCAGCAGTGTGCTCAGGTGGCCAAAAAGGCCAACAGCATCCTGGCTTGTATAAGAAGCAGTGTGGCCAGTGTGTCTAGGGAAGTGATTGTCTCCAATCACTTGGACAGTCACAGGACATCAAGATGCTTGAGTGAGTTCACAGAAGGGCAAAAAAGCCAGCAAGGGATCTGGAGAACAAGTCTTAGGAAGAGCAGCTGAGGGAGCTGGGCTTGTTCAGCCTGGAGAAGAGGAGGCTCAGGGGCGACCTTATCGCTCTCTACAGATATCTTAAAGGAGGCTGTAGAGAGGTGGGGGTTGGTCTATTCTCCCACATGCCTGGTGACAAGACGAGGGGGAATGGACTTAAGTTGCGTCAGGGAAGGTTTAGGTTGGATGTTAGGAAGAACTCCTTTACTGAAAGGGTTGTGAGGCATTAGAATAGGCTGTCCAGGGCAGTGGTTGAGTTACCATCCCTGGATGCCTTTCAAAGACGTTTATATGTGGAGGATCCTTAGTGGAGGATTTGTTAGTGTTAGGTCAGAGGTTGGACTAAGTGATCTTGGAGGTCTCTTCCTACCTAGGTGATTCTGTGACTCTGTGATTTGCTTTGGCTTCAGGGCTGTGGGGAATCAGCTTGGGTTAGGTAGGTAGCTGCAAGAGGCTCTGTGTCAGCCTCACTAGGGCCTGCACGCCATTTGGTTTCCCAGATTAGTTTTCTGTTTTGCTTTCTGTTTTGGTTTCCCTTTTTCCCACCATTGTTGGCTTTCCCAAATTTGCTTTCTGTTTGTCCTCTCATCACTGAAGTGCCAGGCTTTCCATTGTTCATTGGTGTTTCTCTGAGGTAAGAGACTATCTGGATGTGCATATTTATCAGCTTGTTTAAGTGTCAGCCTCTATGTGGACCTGTTTTATCTGTATCCTAGAAGCTGGCTTAAGTTACTTCCCCCTAATTGTTTAAGCCAAACTGAAAGAAGACCACTGAAAACTGCTGGGGGGTGGGGGAAATAAAAGGCATTTAATTTCAGTCTAAAGGATCCTGGCAGTATGGGACTCATCTGCCTGCCCTCATAGGGCTTTCCAGATGTCCTGCTTGCATAAGGGCAGTTGCATGTTAGTAAATAAAAGGTGTAGCTAGCCTAATATTCCTGCCACTGAGATGATGAGTTAAGCAATGAATTAGGCAAGGCATGCCTGACAAGGAGCGTGAGAACAGAGTGAGCTTAAATGACGCCTCTGTTTGTAGCTCAGGCATTTTCTGACTCCAACAAGGTCATACAGCCATATCTAATGGATTAGTAATTAGTAATCCTCACAGGATTTCTCTTCCACAAACCAGTCTACATTCCCCTGGAGCCCAAAAAACATTAAACATCTTGTGGCAAGAATTTTCACTGAATGACGCTCCTTTGGTGGGGAGAGGAAAACAAACAAACAAAAACAACAATAAAATGTGCCCTCCTTTGCTGGTTCTGAATTTGTTTCCTGCTAGCTTCACCTATTTCCCTCCCTTTCCCTGCTGTTTATAATTTTATGATCTCTTCAGTATCTCTTTGGTCAATTTGTTTTCTGAATGAGGAGTCCTAGTTTACCTAGTTGATCATTGTTAGGCTTTCATTAAGGCTTGCTCTCTACTGAATTTCTAATGCTCAAAGGCCTGCATCTTGTGGGGAGGGCAGACCGTGAATTCAGGCTTGGGCTATAAGTGAACATAAAATTATCCAAGATGTTTGATGGAAATTGATATGCACACTAGATAATTGCTCTCTTTTTGATGGTCAGATATATTACTTAATCAAGTAATCATGATTATAATGTATGGAAAGATAAGCAGGGTTTGTGTTCAAAAAGTATGTTCTTGCAGTAGAGTGTTTTTTTCCAAGCAGTGCCAGTAAAGCATATGATTCACTCATGTCAGTCATGGATACGTATAGTTGTACTTGTTCAAAGCAGTGATAGGTAAACTGCAAGTGGAAGGAAACAGCTGAGTGGCATGTATGTGAGAGCTGATTAGTTACAAGTGGAAGCAAGCTCATTTAGAGCAAGCACAGCTGTATGGGATGTATGTGTGCTGGGGGATGATGGTGAAGCCCAGGCTGTAGGAAGAAAGGTCCAGGATAAAACTGATAAATTATGGCGGGCTTGAAGGCATTCCTTCTTGGTGCTCTGGGGTGCAGAAGATCCGCTGTGAGATATGTAGTGAACATGGGAAAGACAGGGCAACAGACGCTAGCTACAGAAGCTTGCAGTGTTCGTACAGAGGAGTTCGTGCACTGCTGTTTTGGATTATGTCTGTTTTGTTTCATAAAGCAAGTGATTCAGTACTTTTCCCCTTAGGGTGGGGCAGTAGTCACTTTCCTGTATTGCTTAAAAAAACCATTCAGCCAATCCATGACTAAAGTATTAATAGTAAAAAGAGATCCAGCTGCCTGATGTAAGTAACTTAACTTTTATTCTGAATGGATTTTTCTATTGTGGATATGAATAATAAATGTCTGTTTTTAAATAATGAACAGTTCATGCCACGATGTATCTTTACTTAATGAGGCCTCTGTCTATTCCCAGCCTCTGTTCCAGTGCAGAGTAAGACAGAGTACGTCTACTGTCATTTATGCTCTCAGCATGTGGTTTTCTTCCTTGATTCATCAATACCTTCCCTCACAGGCCTGCCAAGCTGGCATCTTTAAGAGAATTAAGCGTACTAGCCCCTTGGGTCTCCTGCTGTGGAAGTATTGGGTTTTAACAGAGGTCAATCAGCTGCTGATCTTTTGATGTAACTGGGAGATGCCGATGGGCATTATGCTGGGCCTTGAAGTTATATTATTTTTAATAAGCTGGGGAGTTGCTGTTGTGCCCGGTATTGTGGTTTATTGTTGGTGTTTGTTGGTGCTTGGTGTTACAGTGTCCCTGCCGCAGCACCGCACCGCGCGGCCGTGTCCCTTTGACTTTCTGCTGTTCCATGAGGGCACTGCCCGAGCACGCTGCGGGGCCTAGCGCGCAGTGACCCGTGTCGGTGACCGGGGCTGCGGCCGAGCTCCCTGCCACCGCCGCTGCTCCCGGTGGCGGCCCCGCAGCCCGCCAGGAGCCCCCCGCGGCCGCCTCTCCCCAAGCTCCGCCGTGCGCGGCCGCGGGGCGCGGAGAGGCCTCGCCCCCCCCGCGGTGCCCGTGAGGCGCCGGGCGCGGCCGTTGCCGCCCTCCCTCCGCAGGCCCCGCCCTCCCGCGGGCCCCTCGCGGCCGCCGGGGCTGCCCGCGCGAGCGCCTGCGGCTCGCGGCGCCCCCCGGGGGGCTCGGGGCTGGCTGGCGGCTGCCGCGTCCCCCCGCGCTCTCCCCGGCGCGTTTCGCGGGGCGGCGGCGGCGGCCTGCGGCGGGCGGGGGCCGCCTCCCGGCGTGGTGCGGCGGTGAGGCGGGGCGCGGGGCGGCCCCGGCTCGCTGGGGTCCTGCGGGGCGGCGGCGGGCGGGCGGACCCCGGTGTCTCCTTCAGTTCGCCCTCCAGTGCCAGCGCCTGCAGCAGCGCGGCCTCCTCCCCGCTCCGCCCGGCCCCGGCCCCGCTCCTCCGCCGTCCCGCGCCAGCCAGGTGCCGGCCGCGGCCGAGGGGGCGGCGAGCGGGGCCGGGAGCGAGGCAGGGGCGCGGGGCTGGGGCTGGGGCTGGGGCTCGGCTGCCCGGTGGCGGCGGGGCGGGAGCGGCCATGGGGGTGCGGGGGGGGGGGGGGGGAGGTGGCGGCGGAGCCCCTCGGGCCTCGGTGCCTCGGGGCTGCGGCCCGGCCCGGAGCGGGCGGCGGTTACATAAGGGCGGGGGGCAGCGCGGGATGCCCAAGATGGCCGCGCCGGGGAGTTCACCTTGCGGCGGGGCCCGGGGAGGGGAAGGGAAGGGAGAAGGGGGGGGGGGGCCCGGGCCGCGGCCTCGCCCTGGCGGTGTGGGGGGGGCTCCGCTGCGCTGCCGCTTTCGGTTTGTGAGCGCGGAGCTGACCGCAGCTGTTTAATCTTCTCTCCCTTCTCCGTAGAGCCTCTAAGTTGGCCTAGCTATGGCTACGCCAGTAGCGTGCCAGCCTCCGAGAAGTAAGTAGGGAGACAGGTGAAGCAAGGGTAACGAGGTTCTTTTTGTTCTGTAAGCGTTAGGAGCAGGCTAAGTGTAAAGGTCAGTGTATCCGATGCGTTTTTAACAAGAATATTTTCAGGTATTTCTACTTCTCTGTTACTATTTGCGATATCAGAATACAATCTTAGTGTAGTTGCTGCCATTTACAAAATGGGATGAGTGAGAAATTTTTTTTTTCACTACATGACCTCTAGCTTGATCCTCAATATCCTGAGGTCTAGAAATCTTTATAGAAGTCCTTGGCATTCCTTTAATTACAGGGTGCGACACAGTTTTGAAATGCTACCTCGAAGGAAAGTTGTCATGTAATCATTCTGACAACATTTCTATATTTTTTCTGTTCTTTTTTTCTTATTTTACATTAAAAGAAGGCCTATTTGTGGATTTTGAGTAACAGATTCCTTAATGATTTTTTTTTAAAGAGGGATAAAATGACACAGATTAGGGTGGAGCTCCTGCTTGCTACCAGTGCATTCTATGTTTATGAAATGAGGAATAAGATCCGACAGTTGCTTTCACAACCAACCTATTGTCGTTAAGTGTTACCTATATTTTAGGCACTTCTAATTAATAGTTTACATGAAAGGCAGTTAAAACAGGATTGAAGAAAATTACTTCTGGTTGTAAGAGTTTGCAGACCTAGCTATCTTACCAACTCTAGAGGAAACAGGAATGAGTTTTTTTGGCCCTGTTCTCATTTAATGAGCTTTCTCATGATGACACTAGCTTATCAAGTCTTTAGTATACCAAAAACTAACTTGGGCTTTTTCCTTTTTTCTTCTTGTATCACTGTTAGTAAAGAAGTAAAACAGTAGTGTGAAGGTCATAAGCTGTTCTAACTTTTAATCATGAAACTTAGATCTGTAGACTGCAGTGTCTGACAAATACTGGTCAGCTTCCTCACATAGGGAGGAAGCTTAACTTGGCTGGATAAAACAGTGACATCCTTTCACTGCAATGTTTCTTTAAATTTAGACAGATACCAGTTTGTTAACCTCACAGGCCTTTATGGCTTAATATAAATATCTTATCTGTAGTGATTGTCTAGTCAGATTTTAAGTATTTAAAACAAGAAATAAAAGCTCATTTGTGCTGTCAAAGTATGTCTATGCTAAAGGCTAGAGACTTATTCAGAGGAGAAGTAGGTAGCTAAACCTCTATGTTATTTTAAACTACTAATGAATTGTACAGCAGGGATTTAGAGTGTGGGAAGACTACTGTTCCATAATTTCTAATAATTTGGTCCTACATCTCATAGTTTTATTGACTAGATCACAGAAATCATTCCCTGTGATGACACTGGGACTCGTATCTGTTCCACTATTGAATCTTGTCCTGAAGCTTATCTTAGTTACTGTGGACTTTAACTTGGGCTGAGCCTTTTCAAGATTCAAGCATGTTCAAGTAATTCTTTCAACAGACAAATGACTCTGTTAATAAGTCTATTTTCTTAATACTCTTCAGTAAGTGCTGGATGTCTTTCTCTACTGGCTTGGATGTAGAGCTTAGCATTCCTTAGTAAAGATTTATTTTTAATTTATTTTTAGCTAAACTGTAAACATATGTGATTTTGCTATGATGCAGTTCAAGTCTTCCTTTTGTGGTTTAGGAAGATGGAGAGAGGTACTCCGGACAATGAGGAAACAAATTTTGGAGAAACGATGTTTAGGCACAAGGCTTTTGCTTACATGCTAAAACACTTTTTAAATAGTAGCAGTTGATTACAGTTAGGCTATAGCTGGTAGGTAGTATAATCAGTTTTTGTGTGGCTACTCTTCTAAAACAGTGTGTTTAGTGGAATGATGCCCTAAAGGAAATTATTCCAAATCAGGAATACCTTGCCTGATTCAGGCAAGTTCTGCTTTTATGCAGATAAGGCCAAGAGAAGATGAAAGGTGACTTTAAAAGAAGAATAAAAAGCCTGCCTTAAATCCCATATTATTGAAATCCCTTATTACTGAATACACTCATAATGATATGCAGAAGAAAATATAAATCTTAGTTAAAATTGCTTTCTAAAACTGGAAGTCATCTTTTCAGCTTTCAGTTGAAAGTTAATATATGAGAGTACTGCCCTTATTTCTTTTAGGTTCTAAGGATGTTTTTCTGTTTACTTTAAAACAAAGTAAATTTTTTTCTTTAATACAAGAGTAGGATGAACAGTGAATTATGTTCATCTGGCTTTCAGCAAAACAAATGACTGATTAATTTTAAAAGATAAGAGAGGACTTCTCATTTTGCTTCTGTGTTAAGGCTTTTTATTGTGTTTGTGTAGTTAGTATTTTTCCCCTTTGTTTTTTGGCCCTTTGGGGAAAATTACTAAGTCTTGGAAATATGCTCCCTTTTCTGCATTTTAAGACTTTAAAATACAATGCTCCTACTTATGACATTTTGCTGTTGAAGTAGTGAAGCAGTCACCTAAGGAAGATACATATAGAGAGCATCTTCATGGGGAGGAGGAGCACCATGTGGTCCTGTGTGGGACATTAGGCTGGTATCCAGCAGGCTGGGGGACTGGGCCATGGCTAGTCTTGAACGATGGGTTCTTTAACAGTCAGATTGTCAGAAGCTCCCTGTCTGGAAGCTCTCCGTAAAAGTCATTTTCTCACTGATCCAGCACTCCTACTACTGTTTGTTTTAAGCTAACAGGAACCACCCCTCACCCTCCCCACCCCGCAACGTAAGCTCTTGTACTTTGTAGGGTGGAAGACCTTCATCTGAGTGATGGCTAGGTAACATCCTTCAAATATCCATGCCAAATCTTAGGTCTAAATTTTAGTGTCTACTTTGCCCTGTATTTTAAACCTCATGCTTTCATCTTAAAAATGAAACATTGTAGGTCTTCTCAAATAACTTTCATAGGCATCTGTTAAATTTGGCTTTGTAGGACTTGCAGAAATAAGTCTCAATTAGTTTTTCATATTTCCGGTTTCCTGGTTTTCACTGGTTACTGCCAACTCTGGGAATGTGAGCTATTAGCTTGTGGTAATGAAAGGTGTGTGGTGAAGTCGACTTGAAAAGTGACACTTTCTCATCAATAATCAGGTTACATATGCACAGGAAACACAGTGTTCATGGTGAACATCACTGAAAATCTGTGTGTTTCACAGAACATTGTAATTGTTTGAACCATGTGTCTGTTAACTGCTTTTGTGGACTAATCTGCCTTAAAGAAGGCATCTTTAAGAGTTGTGGTAACATTTTGGGGTGTGTGTGTATGGTAAAAGATGGACTATTAATTACACTCATTACCTTTCAGCTCCAATGGCAATTCCTCCATCGTATGCAGACCTTGGCAAATCTGCCAGAGATATCTTCAATAAAGGATATGGTAAGAATAGAGCCTCTTAGAAAATAAAGCATGGTCTGTGTTGCAGCAGTGAATCGACTGCTGTATGTAGCTTGTATGTAAAGCTGAATACTCATATGCCTGTGTTTTTGGGGAGGGTATGTTTCTTTTGTGTCATTTCTGTCAGCTGATAACAGATCAGTGGAGGCTTTTTGTGGGCTATTTTGATGTGAAGTCTGTTAAACCTCACTGCCTTAGCCACACATGTCAGGAAAGAGGTGTACAAGTATGTGAGACTGAGCATCCACTGTTACTTAGCTTAGGAGCACACTTCCTGTACTGGTCTTTGTGCCACAGCATTTGTTGGTATAGAAAGGGGAGCTACAAATATATATTTAATGTATATTACCACTGTAACATTATAGTGCTTCTTTTGGAATAGCAGGAAGAGTAGCTCTCGGGATAATAAAATTCAAAAATCTGTAAATGCTTAATATGCAGTTGCATAGTTTAAATCTGCTTACTTGCAGTGCTGTTTATTTCTAGTCTTCAGGAATTCATGCAGGGTTTTTTCACCAAGATCAACACTCAGGTCGGAGGGTAAAAATGTGAAATGACATACTTACATTTCAAGTCCAATACTTGTGCATTTCCTAGTGATTTTCCTTTGAGATATTTCTTCTTAGTGCTCAGACAGAATTTTATGCATTAGGATAGCTCTTCAAATAGCATTGAGTACATAGTAGATGCCATCAAGGAAACACAAGAGAATGGATCTTGTCAGTAAATACGTTAATTCTTGGGTATTATCTTGTTAGATGTGCAGTATACAACCGAGCAGCTACTCCCTGCTTACTGTTTGGTGATGACAGAACAGAACTCCTGGCTTCTTGTTAGGGTGGCCTCCTCTAGCTGCAGTAGTACTTGTAATTTGAGTGTTACGGAAGTCAGTCTATGGTGGTTTTTGTAGTTTATGTATATACACAGCAGTCTCAGCAGTGAGGTTGGGAAAACAGCTTTTTGAAAGTGTATCTTGTCTTAATTAAAGCACAACTTTTTAACTTCGACTTCTGTTTATTAAGGGTTTGGGTTGGTGAAGCTGGATGTGAAAACAAAATCTGCAAGTGGAGTGGTGAGTTCAAGTACTTATTCATTGTATTTGGGGGGGGGGGGAGGGTGGGTGTTCTGATGATTATTTAATGACGGAAGGGCATCTTCCAGATACTATTAAGTACATTTAGTTTTAATAATGATAAATGTTTGGTGTAAAAATTTCAGAAGCACCTAAAGCGCAGACTTCTGAATATAACACTGGTATTGCAGTATGGGCCAATAAATAAAATCAGCTCTTATATATATATATATACACAGACACACACATAAATATATATTTCAACTACGGTACTCAGAAGTTGTTTGTGGT
Organism: Anas platyrhynchos; assembly: GCF_047663525.1. Taxonomy (NCBI): domain Eukaryota; kingdom Metazoa; phylum Chordata; class Aves; order Anseriformes; family Anatidae; genus Anas; species Anas platyrhynchos. The sequence goes on along the minus strand of NC_092592.1, from coordinate 18,614,085 downwards.
ACTGTTTGTGTTTTTGGAACTTTTTGACATCTTAATACCTGTATGAAGTAGTTGGTAGTGAAATAGCACTTTGCATCTGTGACTCTTCTTTAAAAGTAGTAAAAGGCCGCAGTGATATTCCATGCAAGATGGCTCGGTCACGCAAGCAGTGCCTTCCATGACTTATCTATTTCTAGAGCAGACTTTGCAAGGTGTAAAGGTAGATCCCTGGTGCCGATCAGAACAGGAAGTTACAAGAATAAGTAGCTGTTAGAGGTGTGTTACCTGCTGTGTTTGCAGAGCCCTATGATCCTGTTAAAGTTCTAAAGTTTATTTCAGGTTGTTTCTGTCAAGGACTACCAGTAATAACTGCTAAAACTTTATGCAGAATACAGGCTCTGATGTGAATCCTGTATCAGTTGCAGGTTGTCATTCCCAGCAGGGGAATGTGCTGTCAAGTATTAAAGATTCTTGGTTTGGCTTTTGGTTTGCTTGTTATGAGTATCAGAGGTGACCTTATATTTCAGGAACTCATTTCCTTTAGAGCAGAATGCTTATAGTAACTACAGCCTTGCTTTTGAGTTACTTTATAAACCAATATGTTTTTGTAATGCTGACACAAACATCCCAGTTGAAATGAGGGTGAGGAGGTGGGGAGTCCTCTATGTGGATGTGAATCACCTGGCTGTTAGTTCCTGTTATGTCTGTCCCCCAAGTTGTCTGTTGTTCAGCTTGTTACATAGCATAACAAGATCTTAATATTTCATAAAGAAGGGTCTTTTGTCATTGTGTAAGACTTCCATGGTCACATGTATCTTCAGTATTACATGGACACTGTCCTTTTTTAGGAGTTCACAACATCTGGTTCTTCGAACACCGACACTGGAAAAGTTAATGGGAGCTTGGAGACCAAATACAAGTGGGCTGAATATGGGCTGACTTTCACAGAAAAATGGAACACAGATAACACTCTGGGAACAGAAATTGCAATTGAAGATCAGGTAATAGATTAGGGAAGCATTCAGCTTACTTACTTTACTGGCAGAACTGTATTTATAGTGTTGTCTTCTCTCCAATTAGATTGCCAAAGGCTTGAAGTTGACGTTTGATACAACTTTCTCACCAAATACAGGGTAAGAATTTTTAACTCTTTACCGTCTGACTACCTACATCCATGGTTGGTAAATAGCCATCTGGTCTGTCAAATCAATTGTTATTGATCCACATTGGCAAATCCTAATGCTACTAAAGGCTTCTGCTGAACAGCATCGCATCTTGTTCAACAGGCTTAGTATTGTACACTTCACAGCAGCCTACTTTCCTCATTTTCTGGGATAGAAATACTTAGTTGGAATATTACAGGAGGGATGAAGATGTTTCTGTCATTATAACAATACATGTTTTGATGTTTTTTTCTGTATTTTTGGTGGGTTACCTGTGCTTTGGATCAGTCTAGAGGAGGCACGTGTGTGGCATTTAGATACATTCCGTTGAGGCATATGGCTCAAATTTGGCAGTTCATTGAGGAAAGATCAAGCCCTCTCTTAAAATAACCTTTTCTCTGTTTCAGAAAGAAGAGTGGTAAAATCAAGTCAGCATATAAACGTGAATGCCTAAACCTCGGTTGTGATGTTGACTTTGACTTTGCTGGGCCTGCAATCCATGGTTCAGCTGTCTTCGGTTATGAAGGCTGGCTGGCTGGTTATCAGATGACTTTTGATAGTGCCAAATCAAAATTGACAAGGAACAACTTCTCTGTGGGTTACAAGACTGGAGACTTCCAACTGCACACTAATGTGTAAGTACTTAAAATTGTGTCCAGTTTTACAGAAGCAGGTTTTCTTTACCCTTCACTCTAGTCAGAATACAAACGCCTTCCAAGCACCTCTTGGTATTTCAAGCATTTAAGTAGCATGATTCTTTTGAATAGCAAACTTAAACAGATGTTAGTTTCTCTTTTCAAAACAGTGAGTACTCGCTCATAGCTTATCGTTTAAAGCGTAATACATGCTGCAGTTTTCCAGATGCTGAAATCAAAAATGGAAGCGCAATATGCATAACTCCCAGATATGTTGAGCTGATCATAATGCTGCTTCTAGTTTTCCCAATACATTGAACTGTACCTGACTATAATACAAGGGTAGTAGATTTGTTAGAGGTAGCAATTAGCCTTGAGCTATTTAAGTAGATCAAAGGTAGTTTCTGCAGCAAGAACAGAGCCTTGCTGTTGTACATCTTGAGTAGCTTCTTCATCTTGCATATATGGGATGAGTGCATGAAATGCTTAGAGTGCAACTAAAGTGTACGGCATCTTGGTTTTGAACTTCATTCAAATTGCGGTGTTTAGAGAGCTTGGATGTCCTTCAGAACAAGCTGATCATAATCTATGGAAGAATATGGTGTTCTCAATCTAATACCAACTGTCATTGTTTCAGTGTGTTTATGTAGGACATAACACCTTTGTTTCAAAACCAAGCTATTTTGGAAAGAGACGAGGGATTGTTCCATCAGGGTTTGTGGAAGTTGAGGCAGGGTTAGCTGCAAAGCACCTTAGTCTAAGCTGTAAGAATTGCATTTCACTTCAGTAATCTCAAATACTGTGACAGTTTTTTTTTTTTTTTTTAAAAAGAATCTTTGAAATCGTTAGAAACATCAGGTATGTTCAGTAATCAAATTCAGAATGCTTGTTTCCTCATAATTAACATTTATCTATTAGGTTAAGCATGTAAACTGGAATCCTGTTGAAGTACTTAAAATCAGTTTGAGAGTTAACTGTGGCAAACTGAAAGATATTTTCATGGATTATTGCAGTTTAATTTTGCTGTGAAGTTTTTTTCATCTCCCTTAACCCAATGTAGAAGTGTGGAACAACTCAAAGTTTCTGACTCTCGTTTGAATAAGATGAACTGTATTTTTAGAACTTGGGATTAAGCAGATATAAGGAGGTAACTTCTTTTTTATATTTGTGCAGCAATGATGGTTCTGAATTTGGTGGGTCAATTTACCAGAAAGTGAGTGACAATCTTGAAACTGCTGTAAACCTGTCCTGGACAGCAGGTAGCAACAGCACTCGCTTCGGTATTGCAGCTAAATACAAGTTGGATTCCACTGCTTCTATCTCTGTAAGTATGCCTCTAACTAAAAGGGTTATTCTAAACAGCAACTTTTCAGTTCCTGAGCATATGTATGTTGTTAGTACAAAAGATAATTGGTCAAAAAGTCTAGTAAAAGCTACTCTTAAAATCCAGATGGTTATAATTAAAAGCAGCAGTATTTAAATCATTCTACTTTACATATAGCAACATCTCTTTTAGAATCTGACTCAAATGTTGCCCTGCTCTGCAGGACTTCACATTTGTATATTAAAAAAGACAGACAACACAACCTTCAAATCTGACCCTAAGCTTACAGATCTTTCTGAACAGTTTTTTTGGAAACACTCCAATTCTCATGGTGAGAACTGGTAAGAGATGGTTACAAAGATGATAATGCAGAACAGCTTTGCTCATTATGAGGCTGGAATCATTCTGTAGAGCAAGTGATGCAGACTGAGAGAATTTTTGCACTGTGTTTACTGTGTTATGAAGTGATCTCTGTTTGACTGACTGGTCCAGCAAAATACTAATGTAGGATTCTTCAAATGTGTCTTATTTTGGGAAACTGGTGGTGAGTTGTTATGGCCTTCTGAAAAGAATGGGTGTAAGTGCACCTGCCAAACTACTTTCCAGTAGCAGTTCTCCGTGTCCCTGTGACCTGTCTGCATGTAAATAGGTTTCAGTTTTTCAGCTTAAGTTGTGGGGCATAGGCATAGCTAGAGAGACAGTGAAGTAAGCACAGAGATAATGAAAAAAGTAATACTGGGTTTGGTTATTAAGTTCTGGCTCCTGAATGGTAATGAAGAACTCTTCAGTTATGTTTCAATTGTTTGTTTATTTTTCTCTAGGCAAAAGTGAACAATTCTAGTCTAGTTGGAGTGGGTTACACCCAGACCCTGAGGCCAGGTAAGGACTTCCACATGCATGACTTTAGCATACATATCTTCCATGCATCACACAGAAGAGTTTTGAGATCTGTGTATTGATATGCAACTATTTTGATTCTTCAGAATATCTTTGTCTTGAAAAGTAGGTGTTTGACAGCAGGTTATGTTGCACATTAACACTTAGATAAACAAGACAGATAACACTGTATCTAATGGTATTTCTGCATTATATTATTTATTTATTTAACAGTTGACTTGTGTTTGATAGCTTAGCTTTAAGGCTGTGCAAAAAGTCTTTCCTAGCTTTGTTTTTTCCTGACCTACTTTATTGAACTATAGTAGATCTCGAAAAATGTTTATTAATCAAAACAGCACACTTCCTGATCTGCATGTTCAGAAAAAATCTGAGGAACTGAACTTTTTCTGTTTAAATATGAAAACACCTGTTAATGCTACCTTACTATTGGTTAGTTATTCATTTGAAACCTGGTAAAATACATAGCTTTCATTCTGTCCCTTGCTTGGCACAAGTGTCTGTCATTCTATTCAGTTTCTCTCTTTCATGCATACCATAATGTAGAAGAAGAAACTTTCTGTGCACTTACCAAGTAGAGTCTTTGGATATGTGGTTTATAAAATGGTATTTCAAAAAAGATCTAGTTTGCTTGATTCACATGACTAGCTTTGGGTATATTTCATATGTAAATGAATTCTTCTGTGGAGTAATTGGGAGCAAAGTAATGAACTGAGAGCTACAACTGGGACTTGAAATGACAGAGGTTAAGTTGCAGTTAAAGCAATTGTGATTATATGCTGTAAATGTTCTCTCTAATATCTTACAGGTGTGAAGCTTACTCTGTCTGCCCTGATAGATGGGAAGAGCATCAATGCTGGTGGCCATAAACTTGGTCTTGGCCTGGAATTGGAGGCTTAAAAAGGTGAAGAAACTGCTGCAGAGAAGGGATATCGGAAGAATTTGGCCTTAAAATGTATTTCCAATGTGACCAGCAGGCTTTTTTTCCCAAGAAGGATGACCTAGAACAAGAGCTGTATTTGAAGTATTTAGACAGTTACTTGTTAGCTGGTTTCTAGTTAAATTGGTTACCCATCTAGTTACAATTCTGCATTAGTGCAGTCACTTAAACATTATTTAAATGTATTTAACTGTTTAATGCGCTACCCACAAATAATGAAATAGACATTTATGAAAACTGTACAATTGTGTGCATGTTTGTTTTTATGTTCCTTTTAACATTCGATATTGCCATTGAATGAAAAATGGATCAGTGGATGTCTTGAAATGAGGTCAACAGTTTTGTTATACCACCTTAAATAGAAATACATTTGGTATCCCGAGACAACTCAAATTATGAATAAAACAAGTACACACACATACTTGTGCCTCAGATATTTTAAGAGTCAAGATAAGAGGGTAGTGCTCAGTTAAGTTATAACTAAAAACAACCCAAGATGTAGTGCTCTGTATCTTTGTACAATTACGGACCCAGCCCACCCATGACAACATTGAATATAGCTGGTTTTCACCAAACAGTTATATTCCTCAAGCAAGTTGAATGTGTTTTTTTTTTTGTCAGTTAAGATTTGTCATATCAGATGGTTGTATTCCCTTCCCTCTGTTGTTCCATGGGCAAGACCTAACTGCATTACTAGTTGGCCTGCTGATGTAGAGAATGCAGAAAGACATGCTTGCCACATTGAGACATTTAAAAACTGTTACTTGATGTTTTGCCCAACGGCAGAGGGAGAAAACCCACAAACACTTGTTTTGCTTAAAATTGTTTGAAGCGCGACTTCTCTGCAACTGAATGTAATGGTGTCATGATAAAACAGCCTGCTTAGCCCAACTGCTTTGAAAGTTTCTGCTTAAAATAAATAAAGACTTAATTTTAAATGGAAATGGAGGAAAATATATCCAATTTCACTTTCCCGTTGACTAATAAATCTTGGTAGATATGATCAGAAATGTGGAATAATAGAAAAACGTATTTTTTTCTAGGGTGGCATCTCTTAAAATCAAACTCTTAAGGTCAAGCATAAGTAGCTGTGGCTGCTTTTAATGTGGGATGTATTACATGCAGTCACAGTTCTTACATTTAAGAGTAAGATCTTACTCTATTCAGGGAATTGCTTGGAGTCTGTTTCTTTAGTCTCATGGCTGAGAAAGCTATCTCTTTACAGTTGGTCTTGCAGCCTGTAGTTCACATACCTTTAAAAGGAAGGGGGTTAGGTTATGGTTGTGTTAGGTTACTTAATGCCCCTAAACATCAGAGTGATTTACTTGAGTTCTTGGTCCATCTTGTGCTGTTGCCCTCGTTATTGAATTACATACTATAGCGAACTGCCTGTGTCCAGGCTTTAGCTATGGAATAATTGAACCACCTTCTTTGCAGAAGGTGGAACCAGGCTTATGCTGTCATCTCAGTCTCTTGAGTGGGCTTGGTAGTGTCTTAGAACAGTTTTTTTTACGTGGAAAAGGGAAGGCTTGGCAGCATAGGTCACTAGACTTACGCTTCAGAGAACCTTTAGTGCCATTCTCACTTGAATACCCTTTTCTTGGGACACTTCTACCACTTGGTGATGGAAGAAGCAGCACATAAGGTGTCATTTGTTACTGTGTAATTGCATGCAAATGTTTGAGCTGATATACTTCAAAGTATTTTTACACAAGCTCTTCTAAAGCTAGAGATTGTGTGGCCAGACAACTCAGTTTTATTCCCTGTTCTCTTTTTAGTGTAACACAAAGCATCTCCAGGCTTCTCCCAGAAATAAAAAAAAGTGTGCCTGCATGCATCATCCAACTGTAGCACTTGGGCAAATAAAGGACTGTCTTTGTTTATGACCGATGCCTTGCATCCTTAAACCAACACTGGCTACAGTACTGTTGTTGCTCTGGTTTTTGGAGGGTTTTGATAAGGCTGTAGTGGTCTGACACTTAGTGTTTCAGGAACCAACTACCCTAGCCCTTTTCTTCACTGTTTGCTCACCTGTATTTGTCATTCTTGAGGTTAAGTAATAGCCAAATGAAGCAAAAGAAGATCTTCAGAGTTTCTTGTTGCTTCTTCCTACAAATTAGTGATGAAAAACCTGAACACATTTATTTTACTATTTTCATGTGAATCACTTCACTAGTCCTTAGCCTAGAAACCTTAAGCAGTTCCCTCTGTTATGACACTGATAGGCAATGTGAGAATTACAAGGGCTCTGCAGTAGTTAAATGTGAAAATGTTGAGCTTCCTAAAATATTGTCATAAATTGCTACCTTAAGTAAGAAAAAGAAGATTGGTGTCTTATCTCCTGGCATCTCACAAGTAAGGCTTATAGAAATGGCTTTCAAACTTTCTTTTCAAGTATGTTACAGAAGCTAGTGGTGTAACTGGAGTTTTTTGGTGAGGAATGGTGGTAGTTTAAATGTTTTCATTATGTTAGAAAATGTGAAAAGCCTTAATGATAACTTTCAGCACTCGCCAGACTTTTCTCAGCTGTTGTTCTGAGCAAAATAAAACACTTGAGATCGTGAGTGACCTGAGGATGGATGTGCATCTTGTTTGTGTGAACTGTAGCATTGCATTCTTGCCTGGTACAGCTGGAATAGTGGATGTCTGTGTGCACATTGCAAGGAGATGTAATCAGCTTTGCTAAGTAAGACTCCTTGCATATTAAATCATACCCTCTGCACAACTTACTGAGTGACTCAAACATTTATTCTTCCTATTTTGCAGAAGTTCTCCAGGTTTTATCAACCAACATTGCACTCTCAGATCAGCTTGGTGTAGTATGTTCTTAAATCTGCTTTTTGTGCACTACAGTCTTAAGAAACCAGGAAACTTGTTTGGAATTCCTTTGGGTGTGGAAGCCTTTCACACCCAAACACTGGGGCCTAGGTTTTTAACTTTCCCTTGGGTATTGCTGGAATAAAGCCAGGTAGCAATGGAGTGTGGATACTGCCCTCTAATGTCCTGTTCTGGCGGTTGGCTTTACTACTGGCAATCCTCTGTGCTGGCACAGGGTGCTGTGTTTGAACCTAGTGACTGCACTTTTACAGGAAGTAGAACTGAAGAGATAAGACTGCCATGTGTAAATGATTCAACCCTGTTTACATAAAAGGTCCTTGCTTCCTTATATTAGTCAGTGAAGACAGGAGCAATTCTATGCAAGGTAAGCTACTAATTGATAAAAAATAAAAATCCTGGGTGTCACCTGTGGCAGCAGTGATTGAACAGCAGGTACAAATGCTTCCTGTGAACTACCAAAAAGGAAAACCCAAAGAAAAAATGTGGTTGGGTTCTTCTGTGGCATGAAAAGGCTGTATTTGTTGCAAGCTGTTCTAATGTGTTTGTCAGCCTCCCTTTGCCATGGAATATTTTTGTTCCTGATCTGGAATAGGAATAAAAACATGAAGCATATCAATTACTGTGGGGTCTGTGTTCATTGTGTTGTAGTGATGTTTCCCTTATTACAAAGTTAATCAAAGTTACTGGGCCTGCCTTAAGGTTTTCAGTCTTCCTACATGTTGTTGGGTCAAATGGAAAGCACAAAAAAAAACTGAGTTCATTTTTGTGAGCTTATGGTGTAACTAGCTTTTGCTTTAGCTGTGAGAATGATACTAACACATAAAAAAGGCAAAAATTTCATGCACAGATATTTCTGGAAAAATAATACACACTTAAAACTTCTAAAAACTACTATTAGAATCTGGTGTGTTTTACATAGATTTAGATTATCTAGATTTCTTATGTACACTCATATTTAACTTCCAGTGTTAGGAAAAGCACTGACAGTTTTAAAGATGGCAAGCAATCAGACTTCGTCTCAGCTCCAGCTGTTTGACCTTTACTGTACCACGTGTTTCTAAATGAGTTTTTTCTGCTGAGACCAATTCTGCTGAAATACTTGCACCACAATTCCTGCCAGTTAACTGTAGCGCACACAGCAGAAATCTTTCAACAGTCTGTGGGTGTTGCTGTGGGTTGTTCTTTGTCCTGGGTCTGGGGTAAGACCCTGGTGCTAAAGTCAGGACTCTGCTTATTTAATTCCTCATTGTTGGTGACTCAGAATCTTTCATGTTTACTCAACCTATGCTATAAGCATTAAAATTTAAACAGCTCTTACTACTTTCATTAGTCTTATCTGGTGTGCATCGTGGAGCTCAGCTGGGTGTGCTATGTGAGTCATGGGTACAAGTGCTCTATCTGAGCCCCAGCCTGCTGTGGTTAGGAGAGCGGAGGGAGTAGCTTACAAGTAACTAATGGCATTTGTCCCTAGACATTTTATTTGATCCATGGCGGTGATACTGAAAACACACCTTAACCAAATCTTTATTAGACATGCTTACATTTTTCATTTGAGAAATCAAAAGTTATGCTGTGTTTAGGGCTTGGATGTTATCCAGGTAAGAGTTATGAGGAGGGGTATTTTTTCTGTAGGGATGGGATGGAGGAGTTTTCTGCTGCAGCAGCTGAAACAGCGTTGTCATAATTTACTGTCTGCAGTTCCCCAATCTCTTAAGTGTCCCCGTAGCAGCTAGGAGGGGTGGCTGTCCCCTCGGCCCGGCCGGGACTGCCCGGGCTGGGCAGGGGGCGAGCAGCGGCTCGGGGGGGCTGCGAGCCACCAGGCTGGCCTGTGGGGCGGGTGTGCCACCTGGTGGCCGCTGCTTTCCTTTCTGATCTCTCCGGGGAACGAAATTAAACCAGAAAGAGCTGCTTTATTTGATATTTCTCTCATAACTTTGATTAGCTCATTGAGCGAATGGGGACATAATATTTGCAGTAAGCCTAAGCCTGGCTCTTAGATAATAAAACAGAGCTGGAGGGGAGGGAAACCTTAGGCCAAAGCACCCGGCTGTCACCCACACCTGTGTGTGTGCAAGCAGGACAGCGTGCATTGACGCTTGTGGAGCCTTGTTCTGGCTCTCCAACACCAGTGGCCTGCAGCCACTGCCCGGGCTCATCCCTGCCCTGAGCCCAGCCACATGGGTTGAAGAGGCAGGTTATCTCCTTGTCTGGCAGCCTCAAAATGGCTCAAGGGCCCTCGATTTCCAACAAGAAGTTCTGGCTGCACGTGCCAAAAGGATGGCAGAATGTGCCCTCTGTCAGAGGCCAGAAGGCAGAGGGGAGGAATTGGAAGCATTGCCTGACCTGGGGTTTTTCGGAATCAGGCAGCTGGTGGCACCAGGCCCCATGGTGTGGCAGGACGGACTGTGGTGGCAACGCACCACAGGGACACACAGGTCGTTCACAAAATCTCCCCACACCCTCTTTCTGCAGTTAATTTAGGTCCCAATCAAGCATTTGAAGTGCAGGAACAGGGGAAAGAGCAGAGCAACTCCCTGACCAGCGCCTGTCCTGTCATAAGGCACATGTACACTTTCGTGAGGCAGCAGTCCCCCGCCAGGAAGCTGTTGCCGGTTGCTCCCCGCTGCTGTGACAATTACATCGAGATCCCTGCCACACCGAGGGACCGGTTGAAAGCTGTCTCACAGGATATTCCAGTAAAGGGCGGAAGATGAGGTAGGTTTTGTCAGGACTGTTTTGTTTACTTTTGTGAATGTACAAAGTCCGTGTCTTGGACAAAACTAGAACACCAGCCTGCCCACGGGGCTGGGCTGTGACTGCACAGCCAGCACTGCTGTCTCGGGGCTACCACTGCTTGCTGCTGGGGGCTGCCTTGCCTCACCCCACTCCCCTCGGCTCTCATTAGTCTTCAGGGCCTCATTCCCTGGCCCCAGTGCAGCGTGTCAAAACCCCTTCGCTAGGTGTTTTGAGCCCCACTGCTCTGCCAGGACCACCCTCGGGGGTGGCTGCCTGGGCCTGAACGGAGTCCTGCTGACAGAGACAGGGGTTGGGGTGACTGCTCACAGGCCCCTGGGTGAAGGCTGCAGGGTCTGTGGTGGCTCAGACAGCTGCCCTGGGAGGGAATCGGTGGCTGACAGTGGTCTGGAGGGCAGCAGAGGGATAAGGTGTTTTAGCATCATGATGATTTCTCAGATTTCATTTATTTAGTTAGTTATTTTTGATGGTGTTGTGAAGGGCAAATTTACAGGTTTTGCAAATTTCTTTGTCTCTACCTTTTTGAGTGGGTTTGGTGGGTTAGGATCATGAGGATCACCTGGTGTGATTCTCACTTCTCTAATTAGCAGCATCTGCTTCTGAGAGCGAGTACTTGGATGCAGGCTGTTGGCTGTAGCTGGGGTGTTTGTCCAGGGGGGTCAGCTCTGTCTAGTCTTCTTGATGGTGGCTTTGGGGGTATTTTCTGCTAGAAAACAGCACCAGGTAAGTGTGAAGTAATGTCTGGTGTTTTGGGAACTAGTGTTTCATGACATGTTTTTAAGTAGACTGCAATTCACAAGCAACTTGTTAGGGTGCTGTTACTTAGCCCGGCTGCAGGTTCGCATTGCAGCCTTTGTAAAAGAAGGCTGATATCTGCCTGTGTTTGCTCAAACACTTCATTTTTCTTTTACTTTCTTAGAGTTCATTGTGAAATGTGCTACGAGGTTGAGTCTGGTACAAGACCGTCAGGTTTTCTGGTGAAACCTAGCACTTTGTTGGAGAGGTCCTCACTCTATCAGGGTACTTGAGTGTGCTATTGGATCTATTTGCATCACTTCTTCAACTTTTCTTCTTTCTGGGGGCTGTCTAACCACTCTGGCTCAATATCCCTGTTTTCTCCTTGCCTGAAGCAGTAGCAGAGAACTGTGCTGTGGCTGCTTGTTTCTTGCTGCTTCCAGAAGTCTCTCTTAGCAGCACACTTGTGTCCCAAGAGGTGCTGTTGTGTCATGGAGCAAGGTTATTTGGTCGCTTATGTGAGACAAAACATTGCTTGCTTCACGAGTGCAGAGAGTGATATCTTGCAGGAAGCAATAGCCGCTGCCTTGAGAAATTTGTGCTTTAGGCCGCTTCAGGCGCTTCGTCCTAAAATGAGATCATTCCGTAGTTCTGCCTGGGATTTCTGGATTTAGAAATAGGGGGTACTGCTGTAAGTGGTTTGGCAGGGCAGGGCCACAAGCTGTTGATGTGCCTGCCCTGGCCTAGCAGCATGTGCCAGCTAGCCAGCTTCAGGCCGCAGCGGGCACCTGGGCAACAGGCCTGTGGGCACAGGGAGCTCGGCCTGTTTTATAGCAAGGGAGTGAGGGAAGAGTTAGCTTTGCAGCTTTGACCACGTGCCGTTAATGCGGTCTGTGGATGTAGCCCTAAATGTGGATGTAGCCTTTGTAAGCTCAGCAAACAGGCCTCAGCCGCAGGTCTGCAGTTCTCATTAAGGGCGTACCTGTGGTCAGAGGTTTAAACTCGCACTTGAAGTTAAGCTTGTGCTAAGGGCATGATAGCATAGCTGGCACGTGAGTGACTGTGCTGGAAATCAAGGAAGGAAAATGAGGCAGCACCCAACAGAGTAACCGAAGCTGGGTGAGAGAAAGGAGTAAGAGGGCCCTTGGTGTCACCTGGGTCCCTTTCCCTCACACAGAAGGGAATTTGGGGCCCTGCCTCTCTGTGTGTTTAAATGCACCTGTGCTTTTTGCCTCTTTTGTCTTCTGCATCTCCTGGTCAAACCCACCACAGTAAAAGTGTGGGCAGGGGGTTTCTTCCTGGCAAACTGCTATGTGCAGACCTAGAGCCCCCTTGGAAACTGGCTCTGTGTGTTTGAGGAGAAACTGCAGCTTTTGGTATGTGAACAGCCTTGTCAAGGGTTTGACGTAGTATCATGTTGTAGTTGCACCTTGATGGTGAATTCATGTTTTTCTACAATGGGGATGCTTTAGGGGCTCACTGGAATACCACCTAGCTCAGCTATACACAGGGAACCAAAGAAGGCTCTGTGATTTCTTTCAGGGTGTATTAATCTCTTTGATATAATACATATGACAGCACAGTAGTTAGACAATTAACTGTGGTTTTCTGCTTTGGAACGACCCCGCTAATTACTCCTCATTGAAAAGATGGATTAAGTAGCTTGGGAGAGCATTTTATAGCAGCTGACATTTAGGTGGCTAGGGGACGTCAAAGGTGACCCTGCTGAAACAGTATAGCGGTGTCCTGCTGGTGTGCCTGGGGTCTGAGGAGATGGCTGGAAGCTGTGGGTGACAGCACTTTTCCCACCTTCTGTGTGGGGCTGGAGGCAGACAGATCCCTGCATGCAGAGCAGCAGGAAGGTCTTGATGCCCCCTTCCTGCCCTCATGGCCCAGCATGGGGTCAAGAGCATCTATTGCTTCCTGATGAAGCTTTCCAGGTCCTCTGATTGCAGCTGAGCACTCCTCCTGCCTTCAGGTTTTCACCTATGTCAGGCAACAGCAATGCCTGCTTGTAGTAAGCAGCTCACAAATACACACCTTGTACAGAAATGAAGTAAGCATTGAGTGCTGTGAGGCACAACCTGTGTGAGTTTACCTGTTGGAGAGAAAATGGCAGGACCTGCAGGGTAAACAATAATGCTTTTTTTTTTTTTTCTTTTTTTAAACAAACAAGGAAACCACTATCTTGGATCAGTCTATTTGTATACTCCTAAATTTTGATCTCCCCCTTATTTTAATCTCTGAGTTTAGTCCAAAGAGATACATGTCTTTGGATACATTGTGAGCCTTTAAAAGTTAAGTCCTAATGTTTGCTTCCTAAAAATAGAAAGAGAAAAAAGCGTGTTAAAACAAACACTGTGGTGCTGTGCGTGTACACAGTAGCTGGGCATTGCATTTACTTGTGACAGCAGCAACAATCATTAACTCTCCTGCAAACCTAATTTCACAGTGTCAGAAAGTTACTGCTTTCAGTTTACCAACAAACCCCATGTCCCTACCCCAGCATAACTCAAAAGACTGCTGTAAAAATGCACAGTCCTTGTTTATTCAGTAGGTTGAGTAGGAATAAAATTATGAGCCTTTAAACTAAATAATAATTTTTTCCTTGTAGCTTGAGATCTGTTCAATCAATAATCTTTCTGCTAACTCTGGGGAGAATTTTAGTTGCCTCCATAAAATGTTTTAATTATTTAAAATCATAAAATATAAGTAGGCACAATTTGCTTGGAACTCATTAGGGAAATATATGAATAAGAAGAAAAGATAATGTTTGCTTTTGCATTAATTTAAAGCAGTCTCTAAAATATGAAATCTAATCCTGGAAAGCAGTGACTTATCAGCAATGTTTACTTTTCCTATAATAGGAATAAATATTAAAGCAGCTAGTTATGTGCTTATCCCTACAGTATTGCACAGAGGCAGAAAGGAAGATAAATAACATGTCTAAAATCCCACATTAATTTCCCCCTTTTACAGGTTTTATGCTTGTTCATTTCCTTTTTCAAAAACATTGCCTTTAAAATTATTGTTATAAACCAGGTGACTTAGAAACCACGAGTAGCTGCAAATGCATGAGGCCAATTTGCGTGTGATTAGACTTAGGCAGGGGTAATGCTTTATCCTCAGGCAGAGCCCTTCATCCCTGTGCAAACCACTGGGCAGAGCCTGCAGCAACAGGCTCAGTTGCTCGGTGGCCAGTACTTCTTGCCTGGGATCTGGCCAGAAACCCAGGTCCCCACAAAGACCTGCTGGTTGCATCTTTGGTTTTCCACATGTTGATTCTGGGAAGCAGAAGATAGCAGAGCTGCTGAAGTGCAAATGAAATAAGCAGTAAAATCAAATGTGATGCAAACCGCCTGGCAATCAGTTCAAGTCTTTTGTGTGTGGGGAACTCATAGGTTATCTGAACACGTTGGCATGTCCCTTGTGCGGGAGGACAGCTGGAGCTTCTCAGCATGGCCATGGTCCAGCTGCGAGGGGTGGCATCTGCCACTGTGGTGAGCTGAGCATCACCATGGCTGTGGTGCCTGTGATGTGCTGTGCTCTGGTCTCAGCTGTGGAGTTTCTGAGGGGACTGGGGAGCTGCTCATGCTTGAAAGGAGGGGACTTGGATGAGGCTTACAGTCATGTTTCTTCCCTGTATCTTAAGGGCTTTATCACAAGAAGCATGCGAACTATCTTCAAGAAGCAGCAGTTTACAGAAAGCGCTGTCCACGTGTAATGTGGCTAGACTCAAACAGGTTAAAAACACTTCATCAGCTTGATAAATAAAGGAGGTGGCAATAGCAGAGGTTCAAACAAATGCCTCTAACTTGGGCTACACCCGTCAGTCCAGCTCTCCTTTAGGCCTGCTGTGACGTGACAGACAGGCAATGTTCCCCACTTCATCCACTGCATGTCCCAGCAGGATCAAAAGCTGCAGCGTTGAACATGCAGAAGCAAGCCTCGAGCATTCAGGAACTGCGGTGTTTGCTCTTGGAAGGAGGGGCTGTCCTGTCTCTTGATCTGAGCACCTTTGTGTCCTCAGTGTTTTCCAAGCTGTCCATAACTCCAAGCTCTTGCTGCCTTCCCTTTGGTTTTATCAGGCAGGGCTAGTGCAAAGTGGGTGTGGCAGCAGTGCTGAGTGAGAGTTGGCTGCTCATTTAGTGAGCAAGTACAATGAGAAGTACACTCTGCAAGAGTCTTCTGTTCCTTTCCCCAGGATCTATCCAAATACCACACCATCACTTCTAACATAACATCTGAGGAGCAAGGGCTGAGATACCTGACCAGCAGCTACTGTTACGTTCTCTCATTCTCATGATGGTTTGGGAGTGTAGGTACCTTAAAGGAGGCTGTAGCGAGGTGGGGGTTGGTCTATTCTCCCACATGCCTGGCGACAGGACGAGGGGGAATGGGCTGAAGTTGTGCTGGGGAGGTTTAGGTTGGATGTTAGAAAGAACTCCTTTACCAAAAGGGTTGTTAGGCATTGGAATGGGTTTCCCAGGTACGTGGTCGAGTCACCATCCCTGGAGGTCTTTAAAAGACATTTATAAGTAGAGCTTAATGATACGGTTTAGTGGAGGTGGTTAGTGTTAGGTCAGAGGTTGGACTCGGTGATCTTGGAGGTCTCTTCCAACCTAGACAATTCTGTGATTCTGGGAGTTACTGGGGGTCGTGAGTGGGGATTGATTTTTTAATATACTATTCTTCAGCCCCATTTGCTTCTGAGCATGTCCCAAATATATGTTTATCACTTGTGTTGGCCACCCTGGAGCCAAGCCTCACAACTGGATTAGATGCCAGTGTTGCGTGAACATCTGTGTGGGAGGGCTGGGCAACTGCTAGGCCAGCTCCTCTCTTTGGATGGGAAATGAGGAGGCTCTACTGTGAGCAACAGCTCAGGCAGGTGTGATATCTGTGTGTCAGGAGAAGATCCGTAAGCTTTCATACGCGATCTTGCTGTTAAAGACAAAGACTTGTGAGGCATTATCGTATGGTCCACTCTCACCACCTAATGAAAGCCTAAATTCCCATTGTCCCTGCAAAGTCCCCAAGGCTGATTCACCACTTGAATTAAACCATAATTATATATTATCAGCAGTCACTTTATAGTAAGGTTGAAGGATTAAATGCAGTTAGTGGTGATGAATTCCAGACGCACGGGGCAGGAGCCTGAAGAGAAGGCCAGCTTCTGAGTAACTACAAAATGAAGTGTAATGTATTCTAAATATTTGATTCAATTAAGCTTCCTTCTGCTCTTTGTTTCAGCTTACAGATGGCTCATCAATCTATAGTTTGGGGACACATTGCTATTCTTTCTAATGGTAATTACGTGATCAGGATGGAGACAGGTTTGATTAAATGCATGCACCATACTCTGCATATTTAAAATGGAGCAGAATCCAAAGCAGAGGCAATGTGCTAGCCCACTGTATGCAGATAGAGCCTCAGGTGCTTGATAGAGCCCTCTAAGCAAAACCAGTGTCTTCTGCTAGCATGGGTCATGGGGACAGGTTCCCACTATCCAAGGAGCAATAGTTCATGGAGTAACAAACTATGATCGTAACTGGTTTTAAATTTTGCTAAATTGTTATTTGATTTTTTTTCTTCCAAAAGTCCTCATGGTGCTTGCTGTTTTTTGTGGATCAGCTTTACAGAGAAGATTCTTGCAACTTGGGAATGACTAGCAAAACAGCTATGAAGTCTGTGATCAATCTTCCAATGACTTCAACAGGCTTGAGAAAGGCCATAATAGTACTTGTAGACCAAGGCATGTGTTTTTACCAGCTTGCAGCTCACTCTAGAGCAGATCTACCTTACAGTAGATATAGAGAATGACGCCATAAAGTTTGAAATCTCACTTTGCCTTCTGTCTCATTCTCCTTGTTAGATGATCTCTCAGTAGCCAAACCTGGTCTCCTGTACAAGAAACCAGCACCCTTGAATGCTCTGTGCTTATTTTGATATGCTGTTATTTGTGTGTTGTCGTGGTTTGGCTTCCACTAATCAGCATCCAAAAATGATGAAATAGTAACCAGCTGCTTGCTGTCTTCACTTTACTTAGTGGTCTCTAGTAAGCTTTAACCCATTTCACTTTGCCTTCATACTGGTATGAGTAAAGCAGAATTGTCTTATATTTGAATGTTCTTTTGTGAAAAAAAAATCTATTATTAGGTGCATCTGCAATTTCAGTGGGTTGCCAGTGAAACCCTCGCTGCCTGCACATCCCTGACTTTGTGAAATGCTTGTGACCAGTGTCTGGGAAGAGGATCCTTCTTTTCAGTAGAGATGTTCTCTTTAAAAACATACCTTCTTTGTAAAATTAGGTATCCCTTTTCTCCCTCCCATTGTGTGGTGATGAGAACACCCAGCTTGGTTTTATTCTCTTGATGCTGTAGATGCTATAAACAATGCTATAATCTCTAGCAAATGTTAACAATGTTGAACTACTTCGATGGGGAAGGTGTGAATAGATAACACTTGTTTCCATCCTATTTGCTAAGGCAGAGCCTTCACTTACCAGTAAAGTAGTGATATTGAAGGGGCTTTGTGCCACTGCAGGGTAGGAGACTGGCAGCTGCTAATTTGGTTTGGAAGCGCCATCAGGAAGGCTTTTTTCTCATCTAAGGCTCCGAATACCAATTGGGCTTCAGGTAATCACACCTATAATTATCACTGAAACTAATAATGGCATGGATGATCTTGCAGCTAATCTAGGAAAACTGAGCTTTATCAAAAGCAGAAGAGGAGTGTCACGTCACACAGCCTTTTGGGGCCAAAACATGGAGAGTATTTATCCTGTTGGTGTCCAGTACTGCTTGTTACCCTGCCTGATTTTGTTA
Organism: Anas platyrhynchos; assembly: GCF_047663525.1. Lineage (NCBI taxonomy): Eukaryota > Metazoa > Chordata > Aves > Anseriformes > Anatidae > Anas > Anas platyrhynchos. Next base: position 18,595,996 of record NC_092592.1, on the reverse strand, counting down.
TCTACTTAAAAAGTAAAACTGTATGTGGAACATGGCCAGGAGCTTTGCATGAAAACATAATGACCTTGTATATTCTTTAGCCACTCCATCTGAGAGCTATTGCAGTCATTAAGACTTGAGTGAAGTGTTACTTCTTTTGTGCAGATAAGAACACTGAGACACACAGGTTGGAAGCTCTCCGGGTAAAACTGTACCCTAAAAAATAAATTGGGCAAGCTTTATGTCCTATTTAAAATCTCTTTTATGCACCATATACACCTTGTACTGGCCTCTTCCCAGGCATGGATTTTACTTCACAGCAGCCAGCCCTCAATTCAGTTAAGTACTTAAGCACATCCTGACATGCTGTGCCGAATCAGGGTTTAAACTGGAAGTGACAGAAATAGAACTGAGATCTTCTCAGTCGCAGCTCCACTCTGACACCACCAGGCAATGCTTCCTTTTCTCATAATTCTCCCATTGTAGCATATTGCCAAGAGACAGGTTAACACCTGTACCCTGAACATCTGCCCCTTACCAGAACTCCAGCCACCCAGTGAAAATTTCACAAATACAAACCATGTAGCCAGCTCCAACAATTATTTTGAGGCTTGAAACCTTTGTATCCCAGTGCCTTGAGTGCGTTATTTAAGCAAACATTGGCCTCCTCACTATAGGAGGCCAACCAATGTCAAGTTACCTTTTTTTCAATATGCGCATGATACTTCAGTGCATCAGCTGTACCTCCCAAACCAGTAGTCAGTGGAGCTTTTGCCTGTAAAATGCTAAATTAGGTTTTGTGTTTAATTGGGTTTTCTCTAAAATAAGAATCCGAGGCTGATCCTGAAAGCCCTAAAAACTAGTTAGTGTTGGTAATTCAGCATGGAAGCAAGTCATCAGGTAGATTCTCCTTCTCGAACTTGAACAGAATATGCTTCCCCCACTTAAGTCTCTTTTATTGTTCCCAGGTAAGGTGAGCTCTTTCAGCTACTGTGTCTTGATCAAAAGTTCATAGAACGCAGCAGGATGAAATGAGTAATGAATGACAGCATCAAATTAAGTTAACTAAGCATTAAGAATACTATAGGAAAATACTTTATTAGGATGTGAAAAAGCATTGTTTTACATGCTGTCTATGGAACATAATCTGTGCTTGTAGTAATTACTTGAATAGCCAGTTAACAGCTGTGTTGCATCCTTAAACAACCATCATTTTCCTTATATGGACTTGCAACTAATGTTCCATGCTTGCAAGCAACTTTCTAGGAAATGAGCACTCTTTAAGTTGCTGCTTTTGAAGAAGGGAAGAAGGAGAAAGAATTCTTTGGGTTCTCTTCTTGCTGATCTGCTCTTCCTCATTCTGACTTCAAAAAAAAAATTACCTGCAGTCTTACCTAGGTTTAAAAAAAACAACAAAAAACAGTCCTTGCACACACATGATTTAGGGAGCGATCGGTACTGGAAATCCTGTTTGTCCTTCAATGCCCTTTTAAAGGGGCTTTTCAGATGGCATATACTTGAGGCTTCTCAGTTTAGTACCCTTCAAGGATTACCAGCAACTTTCAATTGCTGGCTTGAGAAAGCTAGTAATCTCCTTGATGTCACATATATTTATTTAAAAATAAATCTTCTATTATGGCTTTTAACATTAAACTCTGCTTCTTTTCCTGTCCCTAGCAGAACAATAGGATGGATTGTTCTGCTACTAAGAATAAGGTAGTGAGCACAGCTATAATCACCTGCTGTCTGACACTGCAGAGAACTCAGTCTCCAAGTCCTGCAGAATGCCAGCAATATGTTACCTTTTTCTGCATTCAAAAAAAAAGCTTCAGTTACCCATTTATTTCAAGGGGATGAAGACCAAAGTACTTGGTGCTTCGTGATCCCTAGCAAATACATTCATGTCAAGATAATACAAAATAGCCTTCTAGAGAAGGACTGTAATTTTTACTTAGTCTTTTCACAGGAAAAACTAGTCGCCAAAATATATTCTTGTTTGTGGAGTTGTCCAATTAAACAGTGTCCTCCAGTGTATTTGTGAGAAGTGACAACTCCCTCTCTTTACAAGATCTTGTGCCAATTACTTAATATTTCCCTATTTTTATTCCCTGTGCACCCAAGCTTTTTCCCCTCCTTGGACTCAATAGCCTCTTTTAGGACAGTAAAAAGTCTTTGTACAAACACAGTTGGAACTCAGTCATACACAGGAAGATTTTTTTTTTTAACTGTTTTAAAAGGACAATCTCTTGTACGTTTTCTTCCATTATTATAATTAAATTTATTAATCTTATTTATTTTAATAAGAAGCCACAGTAGATCTCCAAGTAAATTTCTGTCATCAATTTAGCTGCCCTTAGGGTCCTGCTGCTTCTAAAGTCTACTTTCTCAGGCTACGAAATCCAGTGGAGGTATAGGTTAAATAATGATTTTTGATAGTGTTCAACCTATGTTTTTCTTGGTGATTTGATGCTTGCACTTTCCCATGTGCTAGGCTTCCTCCAGTTACAACTTGAATGCTAATGTCAATCCGTCTCCCATTGGGAGCATGCTGATATTGACTCGTGCATCTCTGAAAAGCTTCTCATTGAGGCGGTGCATGCTCTGTGCTGTCAAGTCATCCTTTCTTGGTTTTAGCACCTTTCCACTCCAAAGGACCTATTGAGAAAAGCAATGTCATGCACCTGATTTGTTCCAGTAAGTTCTTTGGACCACAAAAGAAGCTTCGGAAAAGATTATGCATGTTTTCTAGAAATGGGTATTGTACTGTGTTTCAAACTCCTACTGGTTCCCAACATGGAGCTCTCATAATGAAGCAGGATTGGGAGTCCACAGAATTGGCTAATTGTACTTCTATTGCAGGTTAGAAGCCAAAACAGAAAACTGCAAAGATGTATTTTTAAAAGCCCCTATTCAGCTGCCACTGTAACCCTGAATGTACCTAAAGTGTAACATTGTTCTTTGTTACAAGTAAAAGTCATTAATGAATAACTTATTTGTAATCGGTAGCTACTAATGCTACCCTAGATCTTGCATAAATACTATATATAGTAGAAAATGCTACAAGACAGAGCAGATTAAGACAGAACATCCTCTGTAATGAACTAGAAAAGATATGATAAGCCTCTCATCCCAGGCTGTTTATGTAGAAACATAAATTTAACATATTACTTCTTATATAGGGCTTCTTGCCCATATTAGTGTTATTAGTGCTATATTGTTGCATAAAGCTTACTTTGGTAATTTATGCTAAATTTTAAAGCCTCCTTTGTATGATATGAAACAAAGATGTTGCAATTAGCAATAGAGTTGCAGGTCAGAAATCAAGTTATTAGAATCCCACTGTGACTTTATTTTTTCTTTCCTAGAAGCAAAGCAGTAACTCCCTGTGCTACTACCACTACAGCCAGCAGTACTTACATTATCAATAGCTATTATTCCCCCTTTCTTTATGAGGCGCAAACATTTTTCGTAGTACTCATTGTAGCTTTCTTTATCTGCATCAATGAAAGCGAAGTCAAAGGTTTCTGCTTCTCCACCAGCCAACAGCTCATCTAGATGGGCAACAGAGTGAGTCATTATAGCCTCGTTAATGCTGTGTAGAAGAAGAAAGTCAACTAGCTGTGTCAAAATTCTCAATAAATAACAGTTTTGGTGCTTTGACCGGGCAGCCTGTTCCTCTACAGCTAATTACTAGAAAAGCTTAACGCAGAGAAACCAATCTGGATACAATATAAGTCATGAAACACTCAGTTACTGAGTTTTTCCAATGTGGAAGAAGTTCATGGGATAGTTCTAAAAACCTGCAGAATACAGCTGGGGTTGCTGAGTGGTGTAGCAAGAACAAGTCAAGCAGTTTGAAATGACACACTCGAAACCTTCAGCTATGTTTTGAGCTGATTAAAAACTGTATTAAGTGGATTATGTTTTTTTCCCTCATGTTTATGAGCAGGTTCTAAATGCTAATCTCTAGTTGATGACCAAGTGCCATGATGCAGGTAGGGTGGTTCCCTATGTCATAGGGTTTGAACAAACGCTGTCAAAAATCTTCAGTACAGCAAATGATGGCATTAAGTATTCTTTCTCTGGGCAAATGGCATTTAAGGTTTTGTGTATTGCTTTCTTGACTGGGAACTCCAGGCTGCCAGTTGGAAAGGGGCTGACTGCTGTCTTCCTAAGGATCTCTGCCATCTGCTCTCACGCACCCTTATCCTCTGTCAACTGAGGATTTTTCTTCATCTGAAGCATTGCCTAGACAGAGCTGTCCATCAGTCTTTAAGGACAGTGCATCCTCTGTAGAAAGGAAGGATGGATCTACATGGATCCCTCAAATACCTCTGCTGGAAACCTATATTCTTCCAATACCACCTCCGTTCCTAACAAATTTCTTGCATTTTAGAATACTTATGAATATCCTCTCTGCTCCATATTGCTTCTTTTCTTGACAGAGAAGACATAGCTTTTCTGATGCCCTTGCAAGGTTTTGCTGCATTCTGAATCTGAACTTCTCTGAGCCAAAATTAACTGTTATACCCTAAGTTTCATATTGGCTTCTGTATCTTTTTTTTTTTTTTTTCCCTGCACCTTGAGCTTTTGGAAAGCTCTTCCTCTCTACAACAAAGAAATACTTGCTTAGAAAGGACTCTGGAAAAGAAAAATTGGGCTTTGTCTAATTAATCTGTTTTAATCTGCTTTCCCAGAAAGAGCTGACAATAGTACTTCATAGATTAAGTAAGGCAATAGACAGGACAGGTGAGTGACCAGCACAGCCCACTCCACAGGACGAGCATTTTCACCTTTCTGTTAGCACATAAGAAAACTGAACTTTTAAAGCTCTGTGCTTATAAATTTACTTTTAAGATCTCTTTAGATAAGAAAATTTGTTTCACTATTACCCAGGGGATCAGATCTGACAGTGTATTTCCTGGATTTCATCAGCATTATATTCATCTTTTGGCTTCTAAGGGAGAAAAAAATATATTTTAAGTTACTTACCAAGTGTTTGAATAGCTGGCTTTATCCGTAGGTCAATCTTATGGTCTACTCCTGCCTAGAGTGGAAAAAGAGCATAGAAGTGATCCAAGTCGTCAATAAGTAACCTGTTTGCAGTTTGCATTCAATGAGTGACTAGCCAACAGATTTTTTTTTTTTTTTACCGTTGTTTCTAGGATCCAGTCATCAATTATTTGTCTTCTCAAATTAAGCTGTTGCAACTCCTGCCCTAATGATAGGAATGCTTGTATGTGAATGTGCAGGTCTAAGATACCAAAATTATCGAGCAATAGTAACAAGCAAATGCAGCTGTCCCAACCACCTAACTGAGAAGATGCTCCTTACCTCCTTCCACAGTGGTTTTCCAATTTTGGCATAGTCCTCATTTATGTCACAGGCAACAACTCTTCCATTATCTGGCAGGACAAGTGCCATATTCAAGGTATTATATCCTGTTAAAACACCTAGGGAAATTGTAGAAGTCATGAATAATTACTGTGTTTTGAAAAACTGATAAATAGTGAACTAGGGAGGTCCCTTCTAGAATGATAATAAAACCAATAATAATAAAAATTAGAATAAAAATAAAACAAACAGGAACCCAGAAGGGTCAAAGATGACAACTTGTTAATGGACTCAAAAGGCTTTCTATTTCATTCCGATGTTACAGGGGTTGTGAAGATATTTTTTTTCCTCCTCTTTAATCAATCTTGTAACAAAGATTCAAGTTATCTGTGTGTGTATTTTTTTTTCCTAAAATTCTCCAGGACACAGAGGGCAGGGTCTGGTCCTGCACCTCAGGAAAACAATCACTTAAAAGCAGAGCTAAATCCTGAGCTAAAAGGACTGAATCTGTCCAGGAGCAAAATACCAGGGCATCATAAGAGGGGCCAAAGATAAAGATGATGGGAACCCATTCCTGGCTGCTCAGCATCAGTCTGGCTTTGGGACATCCTCCTCACATAGGCATGTCAAAGAAAGTGGATTGGATTCAGGGCCTGTGCAGCAAACTAATTCCTTTGGACAAGAAACCTATACAGAAAGGAAGGAATACACCCTGCCTGGCAATTGCTGGTCAATTTTACAGACCCAAGTGATCTATTGGTCCTAATTTTTCAGGTTGCTTCTGAGTTGATGAGACATCCCTGCTGATGCTAAAATTATTGATACTATCACACTAGTTTACCCAACTGATTACTGAGACAGAGATGCAGTGCTTTACTATACTGGGAAATCCTATCTTACACAAACATGGCTGGATTTGGAGAAGCACAGACAGGAGATTTATTTATCTACAGAGAAGATAAAGTGATGATCTTACCTATTTCTATAACTTTCTTCGCTTTAATGAGTTTGACCAAATTTGCCATAAGCTGAGCCTGGTCACAGGACACCATCATTCTACCCCAGGGATGTTCTGCAGTGATCTGAAGAGAGGAAATAACACAATGAAACAATAACAACAATACTAAAAACAACAACAAAAGCCAAAGCTTCCAAAATTATGTCCTAAGGCAGAGAAACCCCAGGAAAAACAGAGATGCTCTTAGCTTTCTTATTCTAGATGGCTGTGTGCTCCATGTATGAGACAGAAATTTGTTTTGAATTTAACAGTAACTGAAGTGGCAAGGGGTGAAGTCATAAACAGTTGCTAATCATGCAAAGCAATGGTGTGATCCAAATTTACCCCGTGTCTGTACCAAACTCAGCAGTAAAGTTGTAATGGATGAAGAACCTTAAAGGAATCTTGATTGTGAAAGTCCTTTATTTCTGTACATTTGCATAAACAGATGTGTTTTTTCTTAATGACAGCCTTTGTATTTATGCCCTTATACCTCCATGACATGTAGCACGTGGTATTGTGTTGTTTGTTTGTTTTTTTTAAACTCTCAGGTCAAAGTCTTCTGCCAAAGGTCAGACCCCCTGGTTCTGGCTACATAGCACCTAGCTAGAGGTGGCAGGGTGTGAGGGCCTCAGGCACTGACGAAGAGCAGCAGGGGAAGCAGGACTATGCCACTGCAGTTCAATGAAGAGGACAGCCCTCCCCTTTCCTGTTCTCTACTGGGGCCCAATCTAACCGAACAGCTCCACTGTTTAACATTTAATTGCTTTTATACAGGAGTAGTTTGTCTCATTTGCTAAGAGCCAGTCCTGAGCCAGGAGGGCTGTTCTGAGCTCCAACAATACAGCAAGTTTAAAGACGTCACTCTTCTAAGATACAAGATGTGCTTAATGTGTATGCCAATACCATTAAATACTCATTGGGGAGCCCTGAACACTGAAAACTCTGGGTGCTACCATCTCAAAACCATTTCTCTTGCATATGTTTTAGAATTTAAAACACTGGACATCTTTGCATTTGCTTCTTTTGTGTAGGAAGTGTATCCAAGGTAAACAGATATGACCAGGATTTCTTCTGCACCAGTATAAATATGTATATAGAATGATTTCTAAGGATTGAAAATCCCAGAAAGTACAAAGAGCAGGGAAGGAAGAGGATTTAAGGCAACTTTTTACTTAGGTGGAGTAAGGGTCTTTCTTTATCAGGAAGCAGGATTTTGGTCTCTGCTGCAATGTCTGGGATTATAAAACTAAAAGACCAATCTTAAGAGGTTGGGTTGTTGGGTATCTCTGTGAGGAACAGAAAGCTATACTTTTGAGGCTGCCTGTAGTGCTTCCTAAGGGCTTATTAATTCTGTGTACCTATAAATTTGTATGTGCAAGTAAGATGGAGGAAGGAATATAAGCAATATAAAAGAGTATAAGGAACATAAGCAATATAATCAGGAGTCTAGCAATTTGGGACCAGACATGGATGATGCCAAAAGGGCCTAGTGGAACAGTAACTGAACAGAAAATGTAGGGTGGGAGATAAAGTACTGACCAGTCGCAGCTTCTTTAGAATTGGGTGTTCCCTCACAGAGTGATCCAGTATGTACTGCCACAGAGGACTGCTCTTTCCAATAACACTTCTGGGTGACCTGGGTATCCCAAAAACTAAGGATGGGTATTTTTTACCTGCAAAAAATAAGGGACAACTTTAAGCTCTGCTGATGAAACTTTGCAATTCTCAATTACGGGCTGCTTAAATAAATAAAATACATAAAAATAAGTTATAAAGTGCTTAAAGTACATTTTAGTACTACGAAGAGGGCTCTTTGCTCTGAAAGAGCCAGTGAATAATGATGATACAAAGTAGCTGGACTGCTCAGTGGACTATATATATATATGTATATATATATTTTTTTTTTTCTACCTCTGAAGTGTATAGCGGAAGCCTGCTGAAACTACAAGTGAAAGGCTGGGGTGCCGTGATGTTCCCTAGCTGAAGTGAAGGTTTGCGTGCTGTATCCTTGCAGGGCACTGAACTGCACCCCCACTCACGGCTGCAGGAGGCCTGAGGCTGCCCAGGGCGGCTGTGCAGCAGCGCTGCTGCCCCTGCCTGTCCTTACCCCGGGGCCTCGCAGTGCCGATGCCAGCGGCGGGTGCCCTTGAGGCAGGGGGCTCGCCCCCAGCCCCGGGTCCCAGCGCAGCTCGCTGCCGGGTTCGGGTCCGGGGGCAGCGCTGGAAGCTGCGTCTGCAGGCGTAACCCCGAAGGCTCACATACAAACCTGATCCCGGCTTTGGCGTCCGCGGCTCCTTTTCCCCGACAGATCAACAAAACAACACCCGCCCCAGCCCGCCCTGAAGGCGCCCTGCTCCCCGGCAGCCGCTGGGGCGCGGCCACGTCCTGCCCGCGGCTGGCGGCGGGGTCGCCGCTTACCTGCCAGCAGCCCCGTGGCGAAGGCGACCCCCAGCATGGCCGTCCCCACGGCCACCTCCTTGGGCACGCTGAAGAGCGGCATCGCGGAGCGGCTGAGGCGGCGAGCGGCGCGGTCACAGGCACAGGGGGGCGCGGGGCGGGGCGGGGCCGCCCGCCATGTGGTGGGGCCGGGCGGGGCCGGGCCGCCTCCCGCTGCTGCTGCTCCTCCTGCCCGCAGGGCGGCGGCTGCCCACGCTGCCGGCGTGGGGATCTTTGCGTACTTTACGCCATCTGCGCGGCATAGGCGGGAAGGCTGAGGGTGGTGGCGCACACTCCGTGAGGGAGCCGGGCGGCTGAGGGGAGGGAGCTGCGCCCTCGCCTCCTCTGAGCCTGGCTCGGCCGCTGTCTTCGTTTTAAAGCACGCCTGAGGTGGTGGTGAAGGAGGTCCTGGCAGTAATGTCCCTGCTGGGGCTGCCCCGGCCCTGGAGGTGTGCCTTCTTCTTCCCCAGTACCAGAGGACTCGAAGCTGAGGTGTGGGCAGGATCCCGGTCACAAAGCACCTCAGGTTGTGGGGGTTGAACCCTGTGCCCAAAAGACGTGAGGGTTCTCGGTGAAAGGACCGAGCCAAGGAGTGGGGAAAGAGAGAAAAGGGCCCCTGTTTTCCTCTGCTGTCACTTCAGCCCCTACTGTAGTGGTTCAAACATCTCCCTGCTGCCCTGGTCAGTGTCTGAGGAAATTGACCAGTGGTGGCTGTGCTAACTCATTTTCTTAGAAATCAGGGTAGAAAGTGTTTCTGTGCATTTGATTCACTACATAATTCATAGATATGTGCTGAAAGGACCCTGCAGGGCCATTTGCAGGAGGGATTTGGTTGTTATTTTGTGAAGTCTTGGCAACACCTTGATTTTGCAAAACCCCAGCAAGATGCAAAGGTCTGTTATTTTGTTGCTCTAGGTGAAATGAAATTGACAACCTTGGACACAGACCAGAACTCTGTGGGCATGGAGCAAATTGGCATCTGCAGATGTAGGATGAAAGCAGGTACAGCTTCCCTTTTGGCACATAGTTAATCTCTATAAAACCAGATGAACTGTGCTTCAGTAGGTTAGGACGATAACTTTTCAACTGTGTTCCTAAGCTAGCAAAACTGTCTAGTGTCAATGCATTTAGCCGAAAAGGATTCTCTTGTAAGTACATCTTAAGTGCAGGATTAAGTATATCAGCCAAGGCAAAAGCTGTATTTATGGGACATGGGTTTGCCTATCACTGCATTTTTATTGTGTGCTAGACCTTATTTACAAAGGCTTGAGCACAGAGCTCTTGTATTTCTCTTGCAGCAGCTAATCATGTCAAGCACTAAGGAGTCTGCTGAGCTTTCTGACTTGCAGAACAAAGCGAGAAATTTGATCTGTCTTGGCAGATAAAATATTTCTCAGTTCACTTTTAAAATGTATTTGATTTTGAAGGCTGTGAATGTTGGAATGTTGTTGGTTTCTCTTTTTTTTTTTTTTTTTTTCCCCTTCAGTATCTCATCATTTTCTCTGTGTACATTTTGCTTTTGTAAATGAAAGCATTTCATCCCATCTTTCAGAAGATGAGTTATCAGGTCGCACTGGAATATGTCAGTTTTAGGCCAAATAGAACTATAGGAGACAACAAACTCTTCTAGTGGCTATAAATCAGATTTGTGACTGTGCAGCTCCATCTAGTGATTTTTCTCTATAACTGCAGTAGAAGAGAGAGAGCAACTAGGGGATTCTCCCTGCCTTTTTCATAAATGCTCTCAGCCTATATGCTTCCTGTGAATACCTTCAAATGAGAACACTGTATTGGCCTGTGGACTGACAGCACAACTAGCTGCCTTGCTAGAACCAATCTGGGAAATTCACAGTTTCTGAAGTGACAAAGAGAATTAGTGAACAGAATTGCTAATATGTGCTAATAAACATGTTTGAAACTTTTTTTTTGGCTCCAAGTTCTTACACAGTAATAGTAATACACCTGCAATGGCAGTTACAGGACCTTTACTATGGTGGTGCACTGGACTTGTTCACTTTAGATAAGGAAGCTGATCTACAGATACCTAAGTCAAGATAAAACAGTTGCCCTTAGAGAAGCAAAAGAGTTCAAGTTCTCCAACTAAATAGAAAGGAGACAGCTGCTTTTCTTTGAACTACTGTGGTTTTAATTTTACGTAGCTCTGTGGTATATTAGTGAACAGGAAACTTTGGCTGCCCTGTAATTCAGACACATGCTGCAGTGTGCTGTGGCAATTTAAGCACTTAAAGACTTTGGTAGATATTTGCCCATGTCTTGTGCTGGGTAGATGAAGGCTGCCTAGAGACAGAAAAGTAAGTGTGAAGTAAGCTTGGATACAAAACCCATTGTGCCCTGTTATCTGTAAGGCCAATCAGTATGCACAGATTTCACATGAGATTGGGGTTGTTCCCAGTGTTGTACTCAGCATATTTGCTGTGCCTGACAGTGCCTTTTGCCTGGAAGTGCATCCTGAAAGGGCAGGGTTTGGGCAGCTTCTTCAGACTGGACCCAGACCATGGTCACTTTTGTGGAGCATAAGGAGTAAGATAGATGAGATTCAGGCTGTCTAATCAGTGGCTGACCTCAGGTTGACAAATCCTCAATTTTTCACACTGATAATATACCAGAAAGAGTAGTCAGGCATGGGAATGGGTTGCCCAGGAAGGTGGTGGAGTCACCATCCCTGGGGGTCTTTAAGGAAAGGTCGGACGTGGTGCTTAGGGACATGGTTTAGTAGGTGACATTGGTGGTAGGGGGATGGTTGGACCATATGATCTTGGAGGTCTTTTCTAACCTTAATGATTCTGTGATTCTATATCCCACTGCTTTTGTGTCACTGGGTAACTGATGTCTGAGCTTTCCATCTTTTCCATCTTTTCCTTCCTCTTTTTCTGTGTCTATTTTCCTCTTCACCCTTCCATGCACCAGCTACTGGAGCTCACAACCATACCTTCCGCCAGACTGTACCTCCTGGGACATAGGAGTTGTTCTGTGGCTTGCATCAAGGTGTTGTTAAAGGCCAAAATGTAACCGCTTTGATTGTCTTGTTGCTGAACAATAAAGAATTAAAATCTGAGGGTGGCTCACCCTGTGAGCCAATCACAGTCCGCACTGTGATTGAAAGCCTACCTGCAACATGTGTACTAAACTATAGCTGCTCCTGACATGGTGTTACTAAACCTATTGGCAACACACATTCTAAACCATAGTGACTGCTAAAATGGTTTTACTAGGAGAGGGTGGGTATGGATGATTCTTCTGAGAATCACATTCACCAGTGATGAAAAATCATTGTTTACTACAGACACCTTAAGGGAAGTATGTGTGGACTTGTTTGAACAGGATAACTCACCAGAAATAATTCCTGTGCATATATTAAAGCTATACTGACCTATGGCATAGAAAAGAGTTCAGTGGAGCTACATATTGTGTCTAGTTCATTCATGCTGAGATGTTGCTGGCATGGCTTCAAGTATAATTTAAATGGTACTTGCTTCAATCCTTGGCTACCCACACATTGTTTTTCTGTGTTCACGATGAGGATAGCAGTTATGGTCTTTTGAAGCACAGCAGCACTTGCATAAAATGCTGAGAAGGAAGTTTAAATACTTCATGGATTTAGCTCAGTGAGTCAAGTAGAAGTGTATTCTGATCTTCTGTACAGCTAAGAGAAGAGAAGGCAGTAATCTTTGCCCCCAAAAGCTTCAAATATGAGTGGAAGAACAATGGTAATAGAAAGGAAGGGCAAGGAGTTAGACTGTACTAGTCAGAGTGCTTGGCAATAGCCTAATTGACAAGATTCCCACAAGAAATCAGAGCAAATAAGTTTTAAGGAGAATTCAGAAGGAAGGAGAATGAGGTTTGAAGCTGTTTACAAGGAGTTTACCTCCTTGTATGACTGCTGCATGAGTAAAAGCCCAAACACAAGGAGAATCTAAAGAAAAATGCTTTGAAAAAGCATTCACATTGACTAATTGCTGAAAATGCTCTTTGGGATGGCATTCTGGATAGATGGAACTTGAGTGAGATTAAATCTGTGGAAAGAATTTACAGCAATCAAGGTGATGTGAGCTTGGACAGAATTTTTTAGGTGTGAAGATGAACATAAAGAAATCATCTTGGAAATATATCAAAATCTATCTGATTATTTTTGTATGGTTTCAGCGTGAGGGTCTGGAGGGAAATCAGAGTTGAAAATGAAGTGTTATGAGTTGAGTGGTAGGCAAAATGTCATTTTTATCTGTATTGATAGAGGAGAAAGGTTGGAAAGCTGAGGCTGAGCTGATCTTAGACATCCTCAGAGAAGTGTTGGAAACAGATTGGGATTTTAATCTGGCTGCAAGGAGATAGGAGGGAAGAGGGAGACCTGCAAGTTGTCAACATCAACATGGTAGATGAATCTGTATATATAGATAGGGACAGTTACTCAGAAAAAAACAGAAAGCTGTGAATTCCCGTGCCTTTAAACTATTCACAGATAAACCCATAATCATTCTATTGCATAAATTTGCTGTTGTTTTGTTTTTTATTTAGTGGGTTTTCTTAGTCTCTTTGATTAAAACTGAAAGAGAACTTTCTTTGCTATATTTTTGTGTTCGTTCATCTATCTGTCGTAACTGCTGTAGATAAAACATGTATATGTGTTATCATTTTACACTCCACTCCAGTGTATATCCCTTTGAAAGACCTAGGTAAGACAATTTACGGCGACATATTTTAGAGGATTGTGTATGGAATTATTATTATTTTTATTTACAATTGAGGTTTCTTTTTTCTTCCAGTTGGATTTGCTATTGTATTTGTCTATTCCATGCCTGTTATCTCTCTAGTATCGTGTACACTTAACATTTCATTTACAGTTCCGTAATGCAGCATTTGCTATTTACTGGCATAACCTCCTTGACCTTAGAGATGCTCATTCCACATGGATCTGTTGTAGCAATTTTTTTCCATGACTGTTCATATGTTTTCTCAACTGAAAATCTTGGAATAATAAAAATGGTACAAAGCTGCTTTTTTTTTTTTTTTTTTTTAAAGCTGTGATAAATGGAATTGCGCTCCAAAATTTTCTTCTGATAGTTGAATTCAGTAATTTGAAATAAGACTAATAGTTTCCCAAATACTCATCATTGCTTCTGAAGTCATCTGGATTTTTTATCAGACAAACTGTAAGTATCAAACCTTCCTTTAATATGATTCATTGCCCAGCTGGAGGGTAATCACTAAAGTGGAACGCAGACATGAACAATGACTTTAACTAAGTTGGTTTGGTTACTTTCATTCTGCTCAGCTACTTCTATTGCATTCAGTCTTCTGTGGGAGCTTTTAAAGTATGTCTTTCGATAACAGCTTGTAAAGGCTGTGGTACCTTCACATCTATTTCAAGGCTAAGGTATCAACATTTCAAATGCTGCTGCTAAGAAAGCTGGTGATTCATGAGCCCATAAGCCTTAAGCCATTAAACTTGCAAACAGCGAATGGTTTAGAAATGGTTTTCAGCTAGAAGCATTTTGACATATTGGTAAATATTTTCAGGTCTTACTGGCTTACAGGCCAACATTTTGAATATATATGACTACTTTTTGCTATCTCATTACAAGACTAGGTTCAACTTTGGACATGCAGGTATCGTGAGGAGAGATAGCTCCTGCCAAGCAGCGTAATTCCCAGTGCAAAGTAAGTTAATGGCTTCTATGAAAATATCCCACAAGTATCAAGGACTATAAAACTCAAATTGAGCTTGACTGGGGGAGACCCAGTAAAATAGCTCGTTCAGTGGCTCAGCTTGACAGATGCAATGATAGAAGCAGTTCTCCTGACAAAGAGGGTTTGTCATTGAAGGATGTTATTCACAGGGACTTTGAATTTTCCAAAATAGGTGACAGACTGTTCTGAATGATCTCCTTCCAGGTCATGGCCTAGCCTCACCCTTGGAACAATTGCATGGATAGTGGTGCAATGGATGCTTGTTACAGAGGAATAAAACTTGGTATTAATTTGCTCCTGCAAATGGTCCCCATGTGATTGAAATAGGTACAACTTTAGTGGAGCATTCTGCTTTACCTACAAATTACACCCTAAGTCTCAATATGTTGTACCAAGTAAGCCTTAAACTGTATAGTGCATAAACAAAATGTGAGAATTTTTGCTCTTTATCACCCTGATACGTGTGATAACGTGAAACAAGCAATGAACAAATCACCCATAGCCATAACACCTCATCAAGAAGGCTCTACTACAGCATATATATATATATATATATATATATATATATATATATATATATATACGTATATATATTTGATATCAAAAGAGATCTGTGTTAAAGGCCAGCAGACTGCATTTGTTTCATGTCATCTGTGTGAGCAGATGCCAAAGATAAAGGGTACTTTTGGAGGCCCAGTGGTTTCTCCCTTCCCTGAAGAGCATTTGTCCTAGAGTCTCCAGTGAACAACAGCTAACAGCAGCAGCCTGACAATGGGAGAGGTGCAGGATTAGGGGTGTTCTTACCTACTGTTCTCCAAGCATGCAAAGCAATGATGAATGTTCATCTTACCAGATCTGATTCGTATGGAATGGTAGAACAGATTGCCATTTCAAGAGTGAGAATTTATCACAAGCCTGTGGAAAACCATGCTAGGTTATTCACTCTGGGACTAAACCCAATTAGTGTCATCATCTGTAACTCCATGTGGGGTGCGTTACTTCCTTCTGGCTGAAAAGGTGTAGGTAGGATGGCTCAGGTCCCCTGGGAAATAGAGGAGTGGGAGAGGTGCAGAGAGCTTGGCCTAACCTTGCAAAGGGCAAGAGCAGATACGGTTGCTCATTATTTATTGGAGGAGAAAACAGAGATGGAAAGCAGGAAAGAATTTTTGATTTATGTTTAGTGTCATCTCTATTGTCCCCTATTTGTCTTATTTTAAAAAAAAACAGAGTGAAGATCTGCTCTTAGTAACTGATATAAACCAAATTCACATTTATTCTCTTGGTATGTTCCTAAAATATGATGGTTAGAATTTTACTTAATGCTGCTCTTCACTGTTAATACTTTTTTATTTCTTTACCATTGTATTTATTTGAGTTTGAATGTTAACACAGAACTATGTAAGTTTTGTTAAAAATTCAGTTTTGACTTCATTTTGTAATAAAACTTGGGTTTAAAAAACATTTCAGTTAATATAAGGAGTTGGAATGATTCTGTTAATTTTTTTTTTTTTTTTTTTTTTTTTTTAATGGAGCTCCCATCTGGATGAACTTGGAGTTTTTCAGTGCCAGTCATCCCTTTGAGAAGAATTAGGCTTTCTCAGTGCAGTATTTTAGAGTTATGTTTTTGCTGCTTCATTTTAGTGTTTTGAAGATCCTTTTGCTTTAGTATGCTTGAATTATGTTTTCACTTTTTAATTGAATTTTCTGTCCATTTTGTTTTTAAGAAGTCCCTTTCTTTCCATTCGTTTATTGTCTGGGCTTGACTTCATAAGAATCTCTAACTGAACCATAAACTACCTTTATAAATACCATTTTTCCTTGAAAGCTATATCTTACTGCAATGACCAAAGTTTTGTCATGTGTTAGATTAAGATGTCTGCCTAAAATCAATAATGCTGAGGTAACAACATTGGTTTCTGCTAGGCTCTCAATTACTTTCTCAGTTGTTTGTCATAGGAAGAATATATGATCAGTTGTTTCCCCTACAGGCTATAAAACCAGCCTGTTCTCCTTTGATCACTTCTGCATACTTCACTTTTACTCTCTTAAGTGTAACACAGATTTTTAGAGCCTTGGACCTGGGAAGTAGCAAAATGATTCTTCTGTAGTCCATTCCAAGGGATAATAGCCTCTGTATAAAGCATCATAAATATCCCTGGACAATATTTGGCTCTTTGGGTTACGTTGCACAGTCAGTATGGAATTCTTCCCTGAGTTTGCCAAGCTCTTTGAAGAAATGACTGGGAGAGATTTACTTTAGTCTTTCCTTTACACTTTGCATTCCCTGTAGTCCTTTGCACCTCACGTTTTGCGTGTTGTCTTTTGCAGGTAGTGCCTTATTCTTTATTCCTTACCTAAGCAAACAGATATATCACTGTAGACCTCCTAGTCTTTTAGTCTCCCCCTTGCCATATTGTACTTTTTTTTTTTTTTTTTTTTTTAGTTGGTTTCTGGTGCCATTTTGTTTTTGAAGTAACTGCGGTTTGCTACAGAGGAGAAATGCAGCCGTACTATGTTATTTCCTGGGGACTTCACTTTTGCTCAATCTTCTTTATCAGAAATAAGGCTGTACCTTCATGATGTCAGTAAAGGAATACTTGAAACAGTACAGTCTCATGTGAAAATGAGAGCAGCTGTGATGGTGCTAGTGAGTCAGCACCTGCTTGTTATCTGAAGTGCTTTTCCCTCAGAAAGAGGCAAACGTGTTTCTGAATGAGGCTTCAGAGGTAATGGGCCATTTGGAGAAGATAAACTGAAGTTCTGATGCTGTTGTATTTCTGAGGAGAAGCAGCATTTGCTGCCTCTGGATTTTCACCGTGTGTTGTTTTATAGGGAGAGGAGATGACAGAGAACAATAGGCACAGTATTCTGGTTGAAAAACTAAACAAGCAAAGCCCCAGTTTTGATATAGAAAGCAGGGAATTAATCCGGGCACCTGTAATTTTCCATCGGGGGAGCATATGTGAGAGGTTAGTCAGACTTGGTGTGAATATCTGGATTTCAAGGGCATGCAGAATATTTAACAATGCTATCCCTGGCAAGGCCATGCTGAAATATTTCACAGTGCAGAGCAGCTCTGTAGTTAGTGAACTGTTATGTTTCCTAACAGGGTATTTGTAGCATGTTGTAAACAGTAACTGTTGTAACTGAATCCTAGGCTGCAGTCCTTAAAACCCAAAGCACTACCCAACTGGCAGGAACCTTAATGCAGTTTGCCTTTGTCGTCTAATTCATGTAGGCAACAGTGGAAAATGCCAGAGTGCTTGGGAGCTAGGCCAGGAGGAGGATAGGTATGCAGCTGGTCGTCTGTCTCGCCACTTTTGAGAACAAAGGTAATTGCTGCATGCCATACACCTTCCTGATGAAATGCCTTTTGGAAAATCAAAGCTGTTTGATTCCAAGGCAGAGACAGTTTCTCCGACCAAATGGGGTTTAGTAACTCTTCCAGCCTAGCTGCAGTGTCATTCATGGACTGTTTAGCTTCTTGATGTTTATGTACCTGCAGGGTTGTTGTACACTTAAAATAAGGCATGAAATGTGGATGTGATGTTCATTGTGCATTTGGCTTGGGTTTAAAAAGGGCAACTGGCATAATGGACTGAGTATTGTGTGTCTCATAATCCTTGGAAAGATGAGGCTGACTGCTCCTTCCTAATTCTGTACTTTTTCCATAAGTTTCTGTATTTGTACATCCTTAGAAGTTGTAGTAGTTCTGGTGCCAAAATAAGCTAGCAGAACCAAATATTCACCATGCTTGAAAACCTGGCTCTGGTCTGTTAAATCAGACTTATTTCCTGTCTTAAAGCACAAAAGTGCCAACTCATCTGTGCTTAATGGACAGTTGAATACAGTCAGTGAAAATAGAGGAGCAGTTTAGATACTTCAAAAGAATTCTTTTTTTTAGCCCACTCCTTGAGGCCACATGTGAAGGAGCTTACAGGAGAAAGCTACAAGGCTGTAAGGTATGCAAGCATTTGAGGACTGCTTTCTTGGTCTCCATGTAGACTCTGATGGCATTTGGGAATCTAGGAGTACTTGGGGATTCTCTGAAGCCTTGGGAAGTTTGGTTCTGTCTGCAGCATGCCAAGAGCTCCAGTTAGGCATCAGGACACAGAAAGCACTTGATGTGACATGTTGGACATTCCTGAACCACTGGTAAATCCTACTGCTTGCTGGTGTTTCAGGATAATGCCATACGTTTTTCTGGTTTTATTCTTTAAAGTACATCAAACCCAAGCAAAGCCACTCCTTTCCCTTTCCAGTGTTTGGTAGAATTACAGCCAGTCAACCTTTGCTTCTGTTCTCTGAAGTGTAACAGAGATTTTTAGAGCCTTGAATCCCTGAGGTAGCAAAATCATTCTTGGGAGTCCATTCTAAAGGACAGTAGTTTCTCTGAGTGAAGTATTGTGTGTATCCCCAGCACAAGCCAGAACCTGAGCAATATAAGTAGTAATGGTAGGAAGAGAAGTGAAAAATGTTTCCCCTTGCTACTTTCCTCTGTTATAAAGGAATTTAATCTGTTAAGTCAGTGCACAACGTCAGCATTGTTCAATTCCTCCTAGAGGTCTGTAAAAGCAAAATGTTCACTTGCATCCATAGTTAATTATGACTCTCTATATACAATCTGTTGATCATAGGGCTTGCTTCTCTCTCCTTCATTTTACCCCCTACCCACTTCCTTCTGAGACTGCAAAAGCCATTTAGAATATGAAGCTAGGTTCCTTTTGTTTTTTTCCAGTTCTAACATAATATGTTGGGTGACAGTGCACATCTCTGCCTTCTCAGGTTCATATGGAGTCTGATTAATAGCTGCTGCAATTAACTTCCTCTTTTTACTGTTTTATAATATGGCAGGATTGGTAAGATAGTCTACTGCTGTGTAAACCAGCAAAATCACTTACTTTTGCCTTGTCTTTGAAGGAAAATCTCATTTGAGGGGAGAACCGTTACCTACAGATTTCTCCTTTGCCTGTTTGCTCCTAATTTCTCCACAGCCCTGATTCTAGTGGAGGCATGAAGAGGTTGGTGGGTAGCAAAACTTGTTCTTTCCTGCCCTCTCCTTCTGTATATATGATCACAGTGCTTTTTCCTCCATGCTGTGTAGCTGGGTGGTGCAACCCTCCCAACCACCCCCAGATACCCTTAAGTACTTTGTCCTAACCACTGAGTGTAAAAAACATGCCTCCAGGTTTGGGATACCCCATTTTGCATTTCAGTGCTTCAACAGTGGGTAAGCAGGGCACTTGTAAGAGCAATCTGAGATTTCATCAGGGTTGACAGTACTATGGTGCCTTGGTCCAATGTGTTCAGCGCCTCCATGTGCTGGTTAGCCCTCCATTTCAGTACAAGCCCTCCTCACTGCTATCAGTAACTATTTGAATGTCCTCAGTTCCCTGGATTTTCATACGCAAATGATAAATATCAAGGGAGTGATATTTTCATTTTTTTCCGCACCAGAAATTTGTGAAGATGTGGAAATAGTGCTAAAAAGCAGAACTTCTTTTAAAATAAATTATTTATTTTTGCTAGTTTCTGTTACTGCCCCCTCTGGAGATGATTTTGCTGCCCTTGAGGAGGTCAGAGAAAGAAAAGGATGCCCATTTCACATCTGCTGCACTGACAAGCAACCAAATGTACCTTTTGGCTTGTGGCTTGCGTTCTGGCAGCAGAGAGCTTCCAGCTCCCACCCTTCTACATTCAGATGGGCTGAATAGCAGAGCTGCGCTATATTGCGTGTTGGCATACAGGTTAAGTACATGGGCTGCATATTAGTCTATTCATCTGAAGTTACCCTTTCAGATCACTGCCCAGTTTTCTAGCATAATCTTCTTGGAAAAGAGCTTGGCGTGTGTGTCTCCCTTTCTTTTGGCACATTTTTTTCCCCCTAGCAATTTCCTGGTATGCAGCACTCATCCTAAGAGTGGCGCTGGTATCGGAAAATGAATGGGCATATTGCAGTCTGGAGGAAATGTCATGCCCTTCTGGTGTGGATTCTGAGTAATGCAAGCTGTGGAGGGGTGTGTGCAGTGGGCATGGTATAAATTAAACATTGCCTTTGCTGCAGGCAGGAATAGGAAGAGGGATACTCCCTCATTCATTCTCCCTCTCATCCTTTTTAGACATCAGAGAATGGAATAAGCCAGTCATAAAAAGCAGGGCCAGGTCAGGGTAGATAAGTACCTTCACCTGTTGTAAAATTCAGAGCAGCATTTAAATCTGTTCCTCCCCTAACACTCCTCTAGAGAGTCACTCTATCACTTGTAATAGCTTGCTCGAAAATGCATTGGAACAGCTGAACTTCCCTGGATTAGGATAGCTTTATGCTATGTTCCTGCCCTCTTCTGGACCAAAAAAAAAAAAAAAAAACCTGCTTCAAACCCTGATTCACATTTTCAGTCTTTATGGTGTGTTGGTTGTAGGCAGCTAAGCTCTGTGAAAAGCAGAGGTCAGTAGAGACAGTCACCGAAAACACCTGCTCATGCAATAGCTTTTTCATCTTCTTATCCTGTCCTCTATTTGTTTCATCCCCGTCATTACACCTTGTTTTAAATTAGGACAGCTCTGGGGGGCAGGAGCTGTTTAGCTGTTTCCTATTGTGCATGTGTGCAGCGTTTGGCATTGTGGAGTCCTTTTCAGATTGGAGCCGTTAGTCACCACAGCAGTACAGACACACATCTGCTCAGAGGACAGGGTAAATGCGTACTTCAAAGCAGAGAGGGCTGTGAACTTGTGTGAAGTTGGCAGCATCTTGGAATACAGGAGTACATGGTTTGTGCCAATGGAGTAGCCAAAAGGCTTATAGCTCCCCCCAGTTCTTCCTTCCTCTTTACCTTGAATTATCCACGGGTGGAAATTAAACTTAGGAGGAAAAAACAAACAACTTCCCCCTCTCCCCCCCCCCAGCTTGGGGTCTGAGACCCTGTGGATAGCGTTATAGTGTTCTGCTGCCTGCTTGTGAGAAGTGCAGAAGTTCAGGAGGAAAACAGCCTCCAAGGCTGGGAATTATAGTATCAAGGATGGTTTTAAAAGTAAGAACAAGGAATATGTACTCCCCTGGAAGCCACTTATGAGTGTTAGTGTAATAGTTTCAATTACCATTTTGACAACTGCAGTGGCAAGGCTTGTTCCTTAGATTTCCTTCACAAAGGCTCCTTTTGCACTGCTGGTGCTCTCACAGCCAAATGGCCCCTTTTCCTTGGTCTAGTGCCGATCAGTGTAACAGCAGAGGAAATAAAAAATCCTCGTGACCCTGGTCATGTTATAAGGTCACTAAATTCACTGGCTGTAAAAACAGAAATGTCTTGCCTGACTCCTGTATTAAGACTTAAGTACCCTGAGCCAGACCAGTAGTCTATATAGGCACTGTATCTGTGGTAGTGCTGATTGAGGCCTTCTGTAATACAAATAAGAGAGTCTAAAGAGTTTGTCTTCTCCCCTTCTTTCCCCTTCACTTCCTTTTTTTTTTTTTTAAACCAGTGGCTAAAATCAGCTGTGGCAGCTGTTGCTTTGGCTGCAGGCTTTTCCATTTCATCTTGAAGGCTGACACGCATGTGGTGAAGTTGCTCATCTGTTGAGGGTGAGTGGGTGAGAGGACAGGGTGATTTCTCAGTAAGTGGTAGGACTGACAGCTTTGATGTGTTTCCCTCTGGGGAAGAATGCTGCCATGGAGGATGAAAGCCTGGTTTCTTTGGCATTTGCCTGAGAGCAGTGCAGCTCAAGGGTATGCAAAAGAACATGAGGAAAGAGCACAGATCATTCTCCATGGACTATTGTCTTGTTCCTAAAGTAGCTGAAACGTGAAGGCAGTATGTAAATGTAATAGCCTGCATATTTCATATTGGTGGGGACTGTACAAAGGTGCTTTTGGTACAGAGAAAAATCCAGTCTGATAGTGACTGCGATACAAGTCTTGCCTCCTCTTGTGGCGGTCTGGAATCCTCACTCTTCTCCCCTGGCCTCCCTACATCTCCTCCTCTCTGAAAGGCTGTGACTGATGAAAACTTGAGTGAGGATACTTGGTTGAACACTTGGCTGCAGAAATCTTGGATGCTGCAAGAAGTAGAGCAGTGATATAGTAGCTGAATTTGTTAACGAGTGGTGTTACTTCTCATCACAGCTGGGGCTATTCCATAACTATTTCCATAGCTGGCTATCTTCTAGCTGTGTTTGTTAGAGACTTCCCTATCTTTGCAGTTTCCTTCAGACTAGCTGCAGTATGGAGTTAAATCTTTGCTGCTAAATCTCCTCCATGTTTTGTTCCAGAGGTGCCTGCATTCCGGTGGTGAAGGAAATGGTTCTTGTACTTGGTTTGCCTGTCAGCTCAATGCTCTGAGCCACTTTCTTTGTCTGTGGTATCTCATGACACTCCATGATGGGCATACTGCTAATGTTGCAGTGTGAATTATTTTTACTGCCTGTCCAGGCAGCCAGGCTAGGTAGGTAACGTAGGATGACAATGTCTTTGTCAGTTCTGTATTCTGTATGCTGTCAGCTTCCTTGGTCTGAGGCATCTGTTATGGGCTCTGACGGTGTCAGCTCCCCCAGACCGATTTGTTGCCCTCTCTTCTCTACTTTGGGACTATATACTAAGCTGTGACAACTGTGGCTTGAAATGGAGAATCCTTAGTGTTGTTTTTCCTCATCCTTTCCAAGTGGACTAATGAATCATTTTTTCCAACATTACCCAGGTCTTCCCTTTTCATCAAAGTGTGATGATGCTCTGTCTAAAATTACAGGCTACTTCAACAGCAAAGCTATTTCCTGGTGTTTTCATAAATGGAAATGTTGGTACAGTTAGTAGTCAATTGCATATGGAAATGGAACAGCGAATGTGAAACTGTGGCTGCTTCAGGCTGGTCCATGTTTCTTCTTGCTTTGTACCATTCCACGGTTTTACTTCATTGAATCTTGGGCAATGCACAGCCTAAAAAAGGTGGAAAAGCTTGTCTCCATGTCTCCATTTTGCATTGAATGTCAGTAATGGGCAGTGAAGTAAGAGTCCTGGGTACCTTTTTTTTTTTTTTTTTTTTTTTTTTCTAATGGGAAAGGTTAGAAAATCGGACAGATATGTTTTGCATAGCATGCGGCAAGATGTGCCTGTTCTCATGCCAGCCCACAGCAGCAGGTTTTAGCAAGTGAAAGAGCTATTAGCGTATCCCAACAGCTTGTTTCAAACCATCTGACGCGGTGCTACTTACTACAGTTTAAGGAGCGTTGTGATCCATAGCCACTGTTTAGCAGAGGATCTGTATGCTGGTTTTCAACAAGAGTTATACCACTGACATGGTTGAAAGCAGGCTTTGGTCAGTGTTCAGCGCTTTGGAAATCTTACCTAGGTAACTGCGCTCTCTGAACAGTGAAGCAGAGCTAACATTCGTCACCGCAGACTAAACTACCGTGTGTTTAATATTGATCTACATGCACCTGCAGAACCAATACCTCAAGCCTATGCTGACAAGGCATTTCAGGGTAAGGAGTGGGAAGATGGATACAACGCAGAGGCTGTGGCTGATTTATGGGTGCTGATTTATCGAGTTACATGCATACTAGGAATGTATAAATTGCAAAACAATGTGTACATTACTGGATGAGAAGCTGGCCTGAATATGGGGAAAAAAAGTCTCCAATATGTAATTTTAAACACTGTAATTAAATAGTCTGTCAGTCCAGTGTTGCTGATATTTGTATGAGGAATAAGGGTACAAGTAATTTGGCTTTAAATTTGAAAACCAGGCACCCTAGTTGTTTTGAAACTTTACTTTTGAAGTGTTGTCTAACTGGAAAGACTGACTAACTGAAGCAAATATTAGGCCTTTGACAGAAATGTTAGAGAAGCTTAACCTAAGACTGGCACACCATCATCCTGTCGACCCTGCAGGAGATCTAACGGGCCATAGGTGTCAGGTGTGGAGACAGGCCATGATCTGAAGTTTTCTACTGCAATATAAAATTCCACCAAGTAGTAAGTGTCCTTAAAGTTCCCATGGGGAATTTATGGCAAAGTTTAGTTATCAAATCACAGAATGGTCTGGGTTGTAAGGGACCTTAAAGACCAGCTAGTTCCAACCTCCCTGCCATGGGCAGGGACACCTGCCACTAGGTTGCCCTTAAGCCCCATCCAGCCTAGCTTTGAACACTTCCAGGAATGGGGCATCCACAGCTTCTGTGGGCAACCTCTTCCTGTGCCTCACCACCCTCTAAGAAAAGAATTTCTTCCTGATGCCTGATCTAAATCTACTCTCTTCTAGACTAAAGCCATTACTCCTTATCACTACACTCACTAGCTTTCCTGTAGCCGCTATAAGGTCTCCCCAGAGCCTTTTCTTCTCCAGGCTGCACAACCCCAGCGTTTTCAGCCTGTCTTCATAGGAGAGGTGCTCCAGCCCCCTGATCATCTTTGTGGCCCTCCTCTGGGCTTGCTTCAACAGATCTGTGTACTTATGTTGGGGGCCCCAGGGCTGACCACAGTACTCCATGTGGGGTATCACAGGAGTAGAGTAGAGGGGGAGAGTAGTTGTGTTTTCTTGTTCCTTGCTTTACATTCTGAAATACTCTGTCTTGTCAGAGAGAAACAGCTTGTGTTGCTGTGACTTCTCTTCAAGCTTTGAATCTGTACCAGCAATTATATGAGTCATGCAAGCCCTGACAGATTTTATTTTTGGTGCCACATGAACGTGAGTCATTACTGACACTTTGATTCCAGGTTCTCTAGTCCTTCTAGAGGCAGGATAGTTATTCTGTATTTACATTACAAAAAAAGATAAAAAAAATCCATAGAGGAACAAAGATTTCTGAAAGTAGAACAAAACACTACAGTACCTCTTCCTCCCTGAAAAACACTGGAGTGATGGTACTCCTTTTCTTTTGACCTCATGGATATCTGATGTAGTTACACTCGTAAAAAGCCCTATGCAGAGCAATTGTTATTGGTGAACTGTTGTTCTCCTACATTGAAATAAAAATATTCGGGGAGCAGAAATGACAGCAATAAGCCATGAGGTCTCCTGAAACTATCCCAGGCTTTGCCCACAATGTAGTTACATCCCTTCTCTTGTAGGACACTAGCAGAGAAGTACTTATTGCAGGGTGGATAAACTGCAGCACAGCATCTGTGTTCTTGCTCTCCTTGTCTGCTTAAAGCTTTCTATAGTTTTGTAACTCAAACATAATTTGAGCCAGGTCTTTCTTTTCTTACTGATGGTGGGTAAAATCTAGGTAAGCTATTAAGAAAGTGAAAGTTCTTTAAGTAAGAAAGCAACAGCCACTCAAATCCCAGGTGCAGAAAGGATGCTCAACCCTTGCCAGAAATACTGCAATCTCTAATTGCAGATCAGCTAGTCAGCAGCCAAGCTGGCTCTGGAGGAAAGATGAAAGTGTTTGATCTCAGCTGTGTTACCACCTGTATCACGCCAGGGAAGTTAAATGCTCTGAAAGAGCTCCACCTACCATTGATTTTATTTCTTCCAAATGAAAAATGTGTTGATAAATGGCTGATGAAATGAAGTAGCAGTGGGTAAATGGGCACCCTACCATAATCCCTTTTTTCTGTCTGGAGCAACTAACCCTGGCACCATTAAAAGAGATGCTACTTTGCAGTAATGGCAATGCTATGAAAGTGAATAGTGGGCCAATTTCTGCCATTTGAGATAATGTGATGAAAATCTGAGATATAATAAAATCATTTAGAACCGGGAGAAAAATACATTGCTTTGAGAGCTTCAGGCCTTGTTATGTTCCTTCCCTGTCCTTGCCAGTGTTCATTTCTAAGAGACGGGAGGTTATGGTTGCGTTGTACAGGCACAGTAAAGGCAGGAAGAAGCCTGCTACATACAGACCACTGGGAGAGGAAAATATGTAGTGTTTCTAGGAGTAGTTTAAAAGTGCATCAAAACCCCAAAAGGGAGAGGCACAAGAGCAGGCTTCTTTGTCTGTATCTGCTGTCACTGACCATAGAGCCAATTTCCTGGTGTGTCATTTTGTGTCCAGGCATGCTAGTTATCCACTAGGCTTGAGTCTTGGGAATGCTTTGCACTGGAGATGTTCTCTTTGAACCTGCAGTTCCTTGATTCAGAGAGTGATTAAGTGAAGCCTGCTTTAACTGAGGAACTCAGCTTTATTGAAGGTTGCTGCCCTCCAGTTAATTCCCAGAAGCCTTTGGCTGCAAATACAGTATAGAGTTACCTGATCCTTGAAAGAGAACTGAAAAGAAAGCTGAGGAGATGGAAAACCAGCTAACTTAGCATGTGGCAATTAAGAGCTCAAAGTAATGAATGAGTGGCATTAAATTAAATCGAGTTAATTGGATTGAGCTGTTTGATGGGATATTAAAATCTACAAAAATCGATAACCTCAGAACTGCTGTACACCAGCTTAGACGGTGTATGCTGACTGACCAGTTTGCATAATCCTGGATTGTCATGGATGGTTGGCACCAAGATAAAGGGATGTAACCAGAATATTAGAGGAATAATATATCCAAGTACTCAACTGTAAAGTGAGACATACCTGGCAACAACGTGATTATGTCTCGGCCATGTGAGCTGGCCTGGCAGGGCCTCTGTGGAAGATCACATGCACAGATGGTTAAAGTGGCTTCTCTGGATGATTTGGGAGTGCTGGTAAAAGCCTGGAAACAAGCTGGTTAAAAATACCATGTCAAAGCAGTGCTACACCAGAAAATGGGTTTCTCAATTACATTTTTAATGAAGAATTACATTTAACTGTGAAATAACATACCATTCAGGAGGAAACCCTCAGGGGAGTGGACAAAACCGGGAAGCAAAGAGGAGGCCAGGAAGACTCTAAAATAAGGGTATAAAACCAAACAAGACCTTTTCTACAATTTGTGTCTTGCATTATTATCAATTCCACTAGCATCTGGATCCTGAGGAGACCAGTTTCTTCATCATTCCAGGCATCTTGGATTCTGTGTGCGTGGTTTGTTTGTTTATTTGTTTATTTATTTACTTATTTTGGGGGGTGTGGGAGTGAACTCCAGGGAGTGAGCATCAATATCTTTTGAGTTTAATTCCTGTGGACCTTTTACAAGTCTCAGACTAGACCTTCACTTGGCTTCTGCTCTTTCCTCACATGGATCTTAGATATCTTAAAGTCACTTTTGTGACATTGTTCTGGAGAGGTTAAGCACAAAAGTTGGTAGTTGCTATCATTTTGCCTGAATAATTCCGAAGTGACTACATTTAATTTTTACCATAGTTTCAGTTTAGGTTGAATTGGTTTGAAGGGAGTGATGAATGATGCCTTGGCTAGTACAGGCACCTTACTGTGCACAATAGTGCTTTGTTTTACACATCTATCAAAGAAATAACTGAGGCGTTGGAAATGACACATGGATTTCTCTCTGGCAATAAAGGACCTGACTGGCTATGTTATATTACAGTGATGGTTGCAGTATAACAACCTTGATAGATAAAGCAGTAGCTAACCTTTGGGCTGGGATGTTTAGGTCACCAGTTTAAAATTGGAGACCATCCATATCAGCTTACATTTCCATCCTTGTCATCTAACACTGCTTTTGTTGTTCTGTGTAGCTGGTGCCTGGACTTCCACATGCTACAGAAGTTACGTTGCCTATTTACTCTATAAATGGCATTGTATTTTCTCTGATTTGCCACACTTGCTTTGTACTTTTACTTGCACTCATCTTCTCCTCTGAGTCCGTATTTAACATTCTTAACTGCAGTGCAGATCAAATCCATCTCTGTGAAGATGAGCTTTTGAACTTGATGGTGAGTGAATGATTGACAAGGTGCGAGTATTTTTGTGTCAAGGCTGTGACATGTCATTTGTTGAAAAAGCTATTCAGCTGAATGCTGTACTCATCTGAAAGCTAGGAGAGTGAAGAATCTGCCAGATTCTCAAAAGGATGCTGCTTGATGTCTAGTGGCACCATTAGTGACATTTTGATGCTAATGAAGAAGGGAGCGCTTTCTGCTCTGAAAATTATGCTTTTTAAGGTTAGAAGA
This sequence comes from Anas platyrhynchos, assembly GCF_047663525.1. Lineage (NCBI taxonomy): Eukaryota > Metazoa > Chordata > Aves > Anseriformes > Anatidae > Anas > Anas platyrhynchos. Next base: position 18,567,556 of record NC_092592.1, on the reverse strand, counting down.
GGATGCTTTATGAAGTCTGTGCTACACTGTTGGAACCTGTATAAACGTCCAGTTTTGCCGTAGATAATGAAGTTATAGTTTGTGGATTGCTGTGGTCTATAGAGTGTTTGCTGATCACATGGTGTTAAAAGCTGCGTGAAAGACAGCTGAAACAGTTGAAATGCTTCTCTGTGTAAGCAATTGCTCTAGGTGCCAGGGGGGTGTTAGAGGTTTGTTAATGGGAGAAGGGGAAGAAGCTGGGGGAGACTGTGTCTATCAAATTGTGCTCTGCAACGTGAAAGAAATTTTAAGAATTGCAGAGCTGGCTTGGCCTGAGTTAATGTTGTGTTCCAACCTAGAAATTCTGTGATTCCCTAGTGTGAAAACCTAAAATCTTGCAGATACAGGGTGCAGCTACACAGATATCAGAGACTATTTAATTAGCAGCTGTTTACCTGCTTTGTGAGAACAGGCTGTGAATGAGGAAGTCCTATTCATAGAGCTGTGTTGATGTGGATTTACTAGTCTACAAAAGTTTAGTTTATAGTTAACAGTTTAGTTTATAGTTTATAAAACTATAGCCCTTTGGATGCATGGAACATCTTTTGGATTTTACTTCTGAATGGATCAGTTAGGTCAACTGACCCTTCACTATGGTGTTGCTTTAACAAATTGTTAAGGGAGCGGTGGAAATAGTTCCTACTCATAGACTCTACTTCCTTTTTTTTTTTTCTTTTTTTTTTTTCTTTTTTTTTTTTTTTTCCAATTCTAAATTTCATACGGGCTTAAGCATTTTACAAAGGGTCTTTTACCTATGAGCTCTAGATCTCTTCAGACTTGATTTCCCCAATGTTAAAGAGGAATGACCACAGAAGTCCTAAGCAAATTCTGTTCAATGAAATCTTGATGTCCTTTAAATAATTACGCTAGGACCAGGGCCATTTTCCCACAGTGTAATCAAGAAATGTCTTTTCTTTATATCTAACATTTTCTGAAAAAGGAACACACATCATTTAGGTGAAGGAGAGGTTCAAAGGTTCTCTTGAGACCAATCCTTCCAGCAGTGGAAGTCAGCTACCTTGGCGCTGTGGTTGTAGACCTCAACATATTCCTTACAGATAAGTTGCCACATCTCACCCTCTTTGGATTCTGGAGCCACAAGTGGTCCAACTAACAAAAGCAGCACAGCCTTGGGAGATCAGGGTGTTGCTGAGCATGCACAGCCATGGGTATTGTTGTTTCATTTGATAAATACACTGTATGCTGGTTGCTTTGCTTTGAATTTTTTGGGAACAAAATTCATTAAAATCTTTTTACTGCTTTTTTTTTTTTTTTTTTTTTTTTCCTGAGACAAGGCTGGGGAAGGAGGTAGAGGAACACCCTCCCAATATACTGTATCCCTGAAATTACCACTACAGATGCTGTCTTGGCTGCTGGGAACAGTGTCAGAATGGCAGCAGCCTTCTGCATAAGTGGCTTAAAAATAGACCCATTCGGTTATGCTTGTTCCCTTAAAGGGACATTGTCAGTTTGATTTAGTCCCAGCATTTTAGCTTGCTTGCTGTCAGCTATGCCATCTCTTCCAAGTTGCCAGCCAATTTGGCCAGCTTTGCAATGGGTTCGATATTGTTTCACATACAGGCAAATATGCTTTGAAAATAGAGAAATAAAGTTTTACTAAACCTACTAAATTGATACTTTTTTTTTTTCTTTTTTTTTTCTGCTTGGGTCTGTTACCACCAACGTGAGGCACAACTATTGTTTTCTAGTCAGTATTGTCACCCTTGCAATTGACGTCCTTGTGCTGTCAGGTTACTGGCATCAAGTACAGTTAACCTTGTGCTTTGAAAACACACCTCTGTTCTGTTCTTTGCAGTACTGCCTCTCTGCTCATTGTCTGAGCCAGAAATTGCATTCCTTGCTTTCTTCCTTCCCTGCTGAAATTAATTTGGGTAAGTGGGATGAGATTGGAAACACTAAGCCCCCGTCTCCAGAGTATATTCTATACCCTTAAGACCCAAGGTTGCTTTTAAGAGCAGAAGTGGTTCCTTGAAATGACAGACTCTCTCGGGATTTTGCCTTTTGTGACCTCCCTTCTGCAGAACCATACAATGTTGCTTGTTTGTCAGTAGGCAAATAATGATCCTGAAATGCAGCACCTCCGACAATAAGACTTCTGCTACCTACAATTTTGTAAGAGTTGGTGCACCCAAATGTCCTGGCTGTGCCCGAAGTCAATGCAGTTTGTATTGTAGCCCTGGGGAGCAGAACAGCTACAGCTGCAGGGCTGTAGTGAGCAGTAAGCAAACCCTAAGTTCAGTCCTGAGGGTTTCTTCCTTCATTTTTGCATTGCCTGCAGTGTTTGTTCTCCTTTGTGCAGTGGAATGGAGCCTGTTAGCACTAAGCAAAGGCTGTGAAAGCTGATGGGAGCAGGCTGAGAGGGGATTGTAGAAACATGATCTTGTGCAGTTACACCTGGCTTGGCAATAATACTGTCAATTTAATTTCTTCCTCCTCCACCATCTTCTCCATGTTAACTGCTTCTTTCCCCTCTGGTGCCTTATTGCGATTCTGTAATGCTTCTGTTACTCTTTGACATGTCTCAATCTCTTACATCAGCTCTTGCTTTCATCTGGGCCCTCTAGCCTCTTCTTAAGCTGGTTTCCACTTGTCAATTCTTTTTTATTTCATTTTTTTCATTAAGAGTTAGATTTGATGATATCCCTAAGCTTCTGGATTGCCTGACTTTGAGGGCAGCATTGATTTCAATTGGGGCCTGCACCTAGAAGGCTTGAACAAGGAGGTGTCTCCTCTCATGGTAATGTGTGTTGCTACTACTTATAAATGTGCTCACCTGTACTTACCTCTTGCAGTAACTCTAATTTGCAGTCTGGGACTAAACCACTTGGAATGGGCCAGTGTCCAGTACTTCTCCCTACTACTGTTGGATGGTCAAGTCAGTGGGAAGTTTTAGAGTGCTTCTCTCAAAGGCATCTTGAGACTCTAGTCCTGCTCACTTGAGGTAACTTAGGTTCCTAGAGGTGTGTTAGATTGAGGCACCTACTGTCTAGTGTTTTTGACTTTTCAGTTGTTCCTTCTCAGGGTTTGGTGCTGGTTTAGTTGTGCTTTGGTGAGATGTTTGATGCATGCCTTGTATCTAGCACCATCTTACCTGGCACAACTTGAGCTATACATCCATAATTGGTCTGTACAACACTAGCAAGTCTATCTGTCTGGGTCAGTAATACTCACTCACGGATTTATGGGGATGTTCCAGAAGCCCGAAAGAAACTTAATGTTGTGCCAATGTATGAAAAGAGTAAATAAGGCAATCCCAGTAATTATAGCCCTGTCAATTTGACGCTGATCCTGGGCAAAATAATGAAATGGCTGATAAAGGGATTTGAATAGCAAAGAGTTAAAGAGAATAATATAATTAATGTCACTCAAGATGGATTTATGGAAAATAGATCTTGTCAAACTCACTTGATATCTCTTTTATGATAAATCTAGTTGATTGTAAAAAATGCTCTAGATGTCTCTAAAGCAGTTGACTTGCTACCACAGGACACTTTGAAAAAAAGTGATACAGAATTAGCATGGCATGCACTAATGACATTGCCAACTGGCCAGTTGTGACAGGTTTCTAAATGTGACGGTAAACAAGGAGTCACTGCTGAGTGGGTGTGCTCTCAGTAAGTCCTGCAGCAATTGGTTCATAGCTCTGTTATTTTTTAATAGGTCAGTGTGGAGGAAAATAACAGATCACTAGTGATGGAAGGCTGTAGATGTGCTATCCCTTAGTCTTGTGTCAACAGAGAGAATGGCATTTTGTGATACAAGGTTTCCAAGCCAGTGGTACTGTGTAATCAAGCAAGTGTGGACCTCCTAATAGGGGCCAAATGTTAAAATTGGCATCTATGTTCTAAAGAGGCCACTCCTGGAGAGTGGCAAACCCTCTGGGGAAGGGGACAGCTCTGAGAGGTTCTTGGGGCATCTGTTGTGAATAATTATTTCCCAAATTAATCAGAACAATTAGTGAGATCTTGGGATGTAAAAAACAAAAACAAAGAAGGGATTGTTAAGTAAGAGTCAAGAGGTAATGCTCTTGTCACTGGTGCAATTGCTTTTGTGATACTGTGCCTCAGTCTTGTTTCAGCAGTGCTAGAAGGATGCTGATAAATGGGAGAAGGATCAGAGGCAATCTGTCAGAATGATTAAAAGGTCTGAAAAACACATCCTTTAGTGACATGCTCTGAGAGCACAATCTGTTCAAGTTATAGAACAGAGGTTTAGAGGTGGTTTGACCAGTCTGTAAGTACCTGTATAAGGACCAGAAAAGTTCCTCCATGTAGCTGACAAGTGTATTGTGATTGCTGCTCACTGGTAGTTGAAGCTGGATGAATATGGACTAGAAGAACGAGGCATGTTTGAGGATAATTAACCACTGAAGTATTTTACCAAGGGTAGCTGTGGATTCATCATCTCTGGCAATTTCACCCTCTCTTGATGGTGTGCTCTTGCTGAAGCAGGGGATTTGAGGGGTTGGTAGGATCTGTGCTCTGTAAGAGGTCAGGCAGGGTGACTGCTTTGGTATCTTTGAGCTGTAGGATCTCTGAATGCATTACAGCAGTTTGTGTCAGTACCATCCTGGCCAAGATCGTTCCTGTATGTTAATATTTCAAGCAGAGAGTCTCTTGTTTTAACTTGTGTAAAATGGATGCAATTTAAGAAAATTAGACATTAGTTCACATAATGAATAACCTTGATTTTATCAATTTGCAGCTCTATTTTCTGCAATTTGACAAGTTTAAATGGCATTCAAGTAGCTTTTCATGTAAGGTGTCACTCTGTTTCCTTACTAATGCCTGAGCAAGTACCTTGCATATTGTCAGATCGTTAATTCTCTGTTATTAAGTACTCAGGTGCTTCTTCATTGAAAGGACTGTCAGTTGCCAATGAGGAATAGTTTAGATTAAGAAGCCAGCCTGTCAGAAGCCCTGCTGCTTCTCCAGACTAGTATTTTACAGCATGAGAGTCCTTTTTCCAGTAAATTCTTCCTTCCCTCAAGATAAACTACAATTATTAGTGAGGAATCCACATTCCACGTGTGACTGCAATACACATGCATGTGTGCAGTCGTTCCTGTTTGATTTAATAGTAGTGCAGAAGCAGGAAACCACTTGTCTCCTTGTTCAGATGTTGCTGTTGTTCTGATTATGATAATAGTTACATAATTTGCAGGGGTTCAGTCGCTTGCCTGACTTAATCTTGTGGTTGAGAGGCACTGCTCTAGAACTTGGGAGACCTGACTATTTTTCAAGCTGCTGAGGATGCTGGTGTGATTGTAAGCCTGTGTTCTGTGTCTGTATCCTGTAGTTGGAAAAATGTTTTTTCCCCTTAACCTTTTGTTTGTCTTGCCTGGGTATATTTAAGGGCTTTAGGGCAAGGAAAGTTCTCTTGGTTCTTCATGAGGGCCCCTATGTGTGTAACAGCAGAAAGACTTGAAAAACTTGTCCTTTTTTCTACTTGTCATGTCAGCTCACTGAGCATACTGTAATTGGCTAAGTGACAAAACTGGGGGCTAGGCGCTTTTAGAGCTGCTTGGAGGCCAGATTGAGTCTACAGTGTTTGTATAATACACACCTCAGAAGTGCTTTCTAGAGCTTGGGCACCTCTTGACTTCCCTTGTCCCTCTAGCATCACAGGTCTGATTTTGCTTGTGGTGTGGTCGATAACAGGATGGCCAAATTTTAGGTGAATGGAGATGGCAGGTGCACAGCAAAATGCTGTTGTGTACAGTACTTTTCCAGTTGTCTGTGTCTTCATTATGCTCTTTTGACTAGATGCTAGACAGGAACTGTGCTTCTCATATATCTTATGATAGTCTAGACAAAGGAAAGCGTTCGTGAAGGAGGCTTCTATACTCAACCACTTCAGGTTGAGTAGTACTGGAATAAAACTAGTGTTAGCCCAAGTGGAGCTGTATCTCATTGCTTGATTTTCATAAAGCTTTGTTCTGAACAAGCTGGGTGTTAAGCTGAGCCATTTCTGCTTCTGATATGACCATCCTGAAGTGGTCAAGGAATGATCAGATTTTAATACCTTTCCCATCTGGTTCTTGCCTTACGTTTCTGCTGGTAAAAACTGTATGCCTCCAATCTGAAGCGACAAATTGTTTAGCAGCTGAGAGAAATTGAGACATTTTAATTTCCTCACTGTTGGTTTCCCCACTGACATCTGGGAGCACGTTCCTTATGCTCTGTTTGGTTCCATCTTCTGCCATTAGCAAGACTGTCTTTGTAAAGTGAGGTTCCCCTGTCTGAATATGAAATAAGAAGGCAGGTGGGGAATCTATTGTTAATTATGCACTGTCATGTCATTCAGCTGCTTGCATAATATCTAATTAAAGTGGTTATATTCCATTGTCTCTCAAACTCTTTAATTGGGAAGCTAATCAGGTAAAAGCGAGTCATAGCTTTGAATCCTTGGCCGTGTCTGTCTTTGTGGTTTCTTTCCTTATTAAAACTTCAAAAATGTTGCTGTTCAGACAGTTGTATGCAAATGCTATCTCCTGTGGCTCATGGGAGCCTCCCATGCTTACCTCTTTGGAGTAGTTTGAATGAGATGCTGAATTCTTCCTTGCTTGACTAACTCCTGATTTTAGCCTACATGTTTATGGCTCAATGCAGAGGCTAACCTCTCCACTTTTTTAACTGTACTTGTTCATGGTCAGGTGAAGTC